>NC_012874.2:25991360-26339364 GCF_000003195.3 Sorghum bicolor
GTAGATTGGTACAGTTTTGCACGGCAAGTTGCACCAACATTCTGTCACAGCAGACTGTTGACCTTCTGAGCAGTCTGTACTAATTCTGGTCTGCAGGCAATATAGAGCATCCAAACTGGTCGCCACTAGATTCATTGGAAAATAGACTCGACAAGCTTTCCAACAAGTCCTCATGAGCCTTCATATCTTTTGTGATTAAAAAGTTATGAAGATTTCTTTGCACTGGTCCGTTTTTGACTTTCACTGGTCCGTTTTTGACTTCCACTGGTCCGTTTTTGATGTGTCTTCTAGGACTTGCACTGGTTCGTTCTTCAGGGTCCGATTCATCATTCTCTTCTTCTATATACCTGAGTACAATCAAGGTAGAACACTTAGGTAGTATATAATTCTCATTAACATTAAAATGAATCTCACAAAGTAGCGCGTGGACCTCTTGTTGTAGCTTCTTTGCACGACTACGTGTAACTGGTCCATCGATGACTTGGGCTGGTGTCGGTGTAGGTAAAACTTGAGTGGTTGTAACTTGACTTGGAGCTTGTGACATCTTGCTTGCTGGCATGGTCATATCATCCTCCCCTTCTTGAAAAGGAGTCGTCCTCGACTCTAACTCTTCTGATCCAAAGAGTTGTGCTAGGACATCGGTTTGTAATGTTGTGATAACATCGCAATCTTCTTGTTCCATGATAGCAAGGTGTTTGAATCTATAATCATATAAACCAAGTAGTAGCCTTGAATGTAGAAACCTAAATGATTTGGAATTATGTTTAGCTTTCACCTTGAGTGGATGCTTGAATGTTGATTGTCCTGGTATGGTCTCATCAACTATCGGCAAAGGTGATAACTCGAATACTTTGGTCCCGACAACAGCGATGCGCCCGGATGTCACGGCCAAGAGGTATTCACGCGGAACTCGAGAATATGCTGAGCTTAAGTCGACGAACTCCTAAGAACTCGTAGTAAAAAGGAAAATATGACGAAGTCATCGAAAAAGTAGATGCTAGAATATGAGTAAAAACTTGTGTTTGATTGATTGATAGATATCTCATTACAAGGCCCTAGGGTCTACATTTATACCCTGCTCAAAGAGCTACAATCAGACACGACTAGGACTCGAATTCCAAATTAAACAGAATCCGTATACAAAACGAATTTAAATAACTAAGGAAAACATAGAACCACCCCCTTGTAACCGACCGGGACACCGCCACAGATCAATCGGCAACCTCCACGCTTTCCTTCATAGTCATCGGTAGTTTTCCTATTATGACCATCGGCAAACACCAATATTAATCATCGGCAAGAACACGTCACCACCTCTGGACTTAGTCATATCCAATCCTCTATTCATCGACAACTATCCTCATCTGCAACTCTTCTGCAGGTTAGTTACCGTTGCTCCACCTGCCGATCTATACTCTACTGGTCTCTGGGTACGTGTCCAGAAACAGTGTCAACACATGCCCCCCAATTTTGGAGTATGAAATCATTAATGCTCCAAAATTCTCTACAGTAATGATGCCTTTCCGCAATTAATTCTCCCAATTTGTTAACTGACCGTTTAAATCTGAACAACCTCGGCCCGATTCTCCTGCAGGTTCCTCGAATTCCTGAACCTTCCGAACCAGATCTTTCCACTTTATGCGCCCATCGGCGATATTACCGTTAGAGGAAACTGCCGATGGACCGACCAAGAAATCCCGCACAGTGAAATATCTCCAGATCATGACCGCTTCCTGTCAAATCACCTGCGCAATCCCTTGATTACCGTGCGAACAGTTACCATATCCACCTAGGTATCCTCGGATGTCACGGATACGGCGAAGAGATAAGTCAAATTTGCCCTTGCCCATTTTGTCCTGTAAATACTTCCTTCTCGGGTACTCCTTCTCCATCGCATCATTCTACAGCCCCAACTCTGCTTTTCTGGCGGCGGCACTGTTCGAGAGCTCCAAGAACTCCAACAAGAACTTCCTCCAACAACTCCCAAGTTTTCGATCTTCTCCCCTGCGAAGAGATGGCCATCAACTTCGTTGTTCCTGAGGTCAGCGTACTGCCCTTTTTCCCGTACTTTTACTGTACCCCTGTTCATCCGCAATCTGTCTTACCGAATCCTTTTCCTTTTTGTTCTTCTTTTCACTCCCAAAAATTTTTAGGATTTGGGCGATGAGATCATTATTCCTACCGATCAACCCCATCTCCAATGCCTTGGTCTACTAGGAAACTTGGATCCCACCGATCTTATAAACATAGAGACAAACAGAATCCCTTTTAGAGCCGAGAATTTTTCTTTAGATCTATGGAAAGATGTTTTCCGTTCCTGGCCCAGTCCTACTAAGGGATGGAAGGATTAGTTCTTGAGAGTCAGTAACTCAAATGAGGTCCAATGGGGTGAACGGAAACTGGATCAATGCATTAGATTGTCTCTTGCCGATATGGAGAGAAATGAGTCACTACTGATAGCTGCCTCATACTTTTGGTCAGATACACTCAATGCTTTTGTGTTTGGCCATGGCCCCGCTTCTCCTACACTTGCCGATGTGCTTATGCTCACCGGCTTAGATATATCGACTGCCGATACCACCCACCTGTTTGATACCAAACCTAGTGCTAAGGTGGAAACTCATTCTATCAGCGGTTTGTGAGGGTACATCCAGAAGTACCGAAGAACAGGCCCAGTCAATGTAAAAGAACATACAACTTTTCTGAACATGTGGCTGGATAAATTCGTATTATGTGGCCGATCGGCAGGACCAACTTCTGTTTACTTATCGGCAGCAGAAAGATTAGCCAATGGCGGCCGATTTCCTCTTGGCTGATACTTGCTTGGCTCGGCTTATCACCTCCTCCACCAGGTAGCCTAGAAACTACTGCTTGGTCAACCCATCGGCAACTTAGGGGGTCCTTGGTGGTTTATCAACATGTGGCTTAGTCTCCATATGCACAAACGCCTTGAGTTCGATCTCTTCGCACAGCGCTTCCCTACAGATGTAGCCGAGGATTACGAACTGGGTGAAGAAGAATCGACAACTTGTTCCCCTCTGAACTTTGGCGAAGCCGCCATAGTTTTGCCTGGCACAGGTGGCAATGCAGACCAGGTTAGCCGATTCTTCCAAACTCTGTATGAGGGTTTGACCAGAGAACAGTGGGCATGGATGCCCTATGAAGATCCAGATACCAGATTCCCTCTGACTTTCCACCCCTTCAATGATGCTCTCAACAAGGATCGTGAGGTGATGATGGCAATTATCACTCCTAGAGCTATACCGGTGAACTTCTTTGGCAGTGGGAAAGCTTCTAATCTGACTTATGAGTTCTACCATCCATCGGCACTAGCTCGTCAGTTGGCTTTCGGCCAACTGCCAATGGCACTTTGCTACGCCGATGTGATAAAGCTGAGGGAGATTATCACCAACCATCTGGAATGGATCAGGGTAGCCAAACTTCCACCAAACGCCGATACAGATGTCGATCTATCGGCTTGGATCCCAGCTCTATTCATCACTCATGCATACAAATAGTGGTGGGAAGAATGGAAAGAGCACCTATTCTGCAGA
The DNA here is from genome assembly GCF_000003195.3 of Sorghum bicolor. Classification (NCBI taxonomy): domain Eukaryota; kingdom Viridiplantae; phylum Streptophyta; class Magnoliopsida; order Poales; family Poaceae; genus Sorghum; species Sorghum bicolor. The sequence continues at coordinate 25,994,915 of NC_012874.2, forward strand.
TCAGCTCTTACATACCGTGGCATGATCGACCCTCAATACAAAGTCCCCGATAACAGTGTACGTACTTCTAAACCGATGTTTCAATCCTTTCATTTTCACTTTCCATCGGTATCTTACTTCCTTGTTATATGCAGGTCGATGACACACCCCCATTGGTCAGCAGGAGTGGCAAGCTGATTGAGCTCCTTCCATCGGGCCCGATCTCTCTGATCGGCAACAACGATCCAACCCTGGCTGCTATAATGCATCGGGGTATGCGTCTCAAGAGAGTTACTACCAAGCAGGCGAAGATATCCCCATCGGTAGCTGCCACTGCCCTGGCACAAGCCTTCAAGGTAAATTCTTGAGTCCTTCAACTTATACCGATTCCATTCTTATACTTATTACACTTGTACTCATAAACTTCTCACTTTTGTATCAGCACACCGGTACATCGGCAAAGGTCAGAAGTACGACTGCCGATGCCCCCCAGTCTAGTCAACCGAAGAGAAAAGATTCCAAGAGTACCAGATTACAAGCAAAGCGTCAGAGAACAACAACGCCTTCTCCTCCCCCAATATCTCCGATTCCAGTAGAATCATCCCCTTCTCCTCCAAAAGCCCAGATGCAACCAGCACCGTCTCCTCCTCAACCACAAGAAGAAACCCAAACAGAAGAACCCAAGCCAGAAGAACCTCAGCCAGAAGAACCTCAGCCGGAAGAAACATCGGCTGATGTACGCGAGCAAACTACCGATCCAGCAAGCTTAATCATAGCATCGGTAGTTTCCTCGATTCAGACCAGTACTGCACCTCCTCAAGGTAACATACTCTTTATTTATTGCCGATGAACCCACTTTGTTCCAATTTGTAATTACCTCTGTTAATCTTTCAGCTGACATAGTCTCATCAGCAATCCTAGCCGATCAACCTGTGGTTCCATCGGCTTCAACTAGTCAGAGGCGAGAGATAGCTCTGAAGCAAGTGAGTTACCTGATCCTTATTTTATTGTTATCGGTGCTTGATCATAAAATAACTTATTCTGTCTTCTTTTCCAGGAATAGAATTCTCCCGACAGCTTGTTCTCCTTCACCATCAAGATCACCGAAGATGAAGGCGAGGAAGCAAGTTCTTCTCGAGCAATTGGAATCTCATCGGCAGAGATTAGAGCAAAGCTGGCAGATCTGTCAGGCCTTCTCCATCAAGGCATAGTGCAATTGGTCGACGACTCTGATCCGGCTAAAGCTCTGTTCAAGGCTCTCAGAGATCAAATCCCTACCGATGCCGAGGAAGTTCTTTTTCAGGCCGCACACTTAGAGAGTCGTCAGCTGCAGTATCAAAAGGTTGCCCAGTGTCTTGCCAATAGAGCTGCTCACGCTCAGCTCTCAGATGAGATGATGAAAGTGAAGCTCCTTGCCGATGAGAAGCATAAGAGCATCGGCATTCTGAAATCCTCAAGAGACGTATTGAAGCAAAAGATCTCTGATCTATCAGCGAGAAGGGAAGCTCTGTTGGCTGAACTCAGACAAGTGGAAGAAACTCTGTCCCAAGCTCAACAGGAAGAAAGCCAACTGCGTGAAGCAATCAAGACTCTTGAACAATAGCGTAACACCCAGGCCCGTAAAGCACTGCAGATGAAGAAGAAACTGAAGCCAGTGGAAGGTTCTACTGATGATGACGTGAAGGAAATAGAAGAAGCCAACCAGATCCGTCTGCGCGCCATATCGACAATCCAAGCTCTGTTAAACATATGAACTCTTCATCGGCGGTGTTCTTTGCTTCTTTCTTCTAATCATTTTGGTCCAGCCGATAGGACTGTTGTCGGCACCCTTTTAAAACAATAAGTCCGGCCCCAGATACACTTTTAATTCAGCCTATAGGAATGTTATCGGCACTTAAACTTTCATGCATCAAGCCATATGCTGGGGTAATATCTCTTTAAATATTTGCCGTTCAATGCTCTAGGAAATTCAACTCCTTCGAGAGTTTCTAAGATATAGGCATTGCCAGGAGCAGATCGATTTATCCGATAGGGACCCTCCCAATTGGGAGACCACTTCCCAAATTTTGAACTTTTAGTCCCGATCGGTAAGATTAGTTTCCATACTAAATCTCCATCAGAAAACTTCTTAGCTTTTACCTTCTTATCATACTATCTGGCAACTCTCTTCTTATTTTCTTCTATACTTATCAAAGCCCTTAGCCGATGCTCTGCCAGATCATCCAACTCGTCTGTCATCAAAGTAGTATAATCATCCGCAGCCAATTGATCTTGAAAAGATAATCGCCTAGACCTAGTTTTAATTTCCCAAGGTAGCACTGCATCATGTCCATACACCAACTGACAAGGTAAAACTTTGGTCGACCCATGACAAGCCATCCGATACGACCATAAAGCTTCATTCAACAACGTATGCCACCTCCTCGGATTCTATTCAATCTTCTGTTTCACAAGTTTGATAATTCTTTTGTTAGATGCTTCAGCCTGCCCATTAGCTTGAGCATAATAAGGAGAAGAATTTAATACTTTAATTCCCATACCGATTGCAAACTCATCAAACTCCCCTGATGTGAACATAGTACCCTAATCAGTAGTAATTGTTTGAGGAATTCCAAATCGGTAAATAATATGCTCTTTCACAAAATCAATCATATTGGCCGATGTGACTTTCTTCAAAGGAATAGCTTCAACCCACTTGGTGAAATAATCGGTGGCAACCAAGATGAATTTATGTCCTTTGCTTGATGGCGGGTAAATTTGGCCGATTAGATCAATAGCCCATCCCCGGAACTGCCAAGGTTTAATAATGGGATTCATGGCCGATGTGGGTGCCCTTTGAACATGGCCAAACTTCTGGCATCCTTGACACCCCTTGAAATATTTATAGCAATCTTCAAGTATGGTTGGCCAATAATACCCATTCATCCTAATCATCCATTTTATTTTAAAAGCCGACTGATGTGCTCCACATACTCCTTCATGGATTTCTCCCATTAAACTTTTAGCCTCATCATCACCTAAGCATTTGAGAAGAACTCCATCAGTTGTTCGATAATATAATTCATCTTCGAGGAGCACATACTTGGTGGCTTGAAACCGAACACGTCTCTCAACTTTCTTGGATGGATCCTTTAAATAATCAACGATTTCTTTCCTCCAATCATCGGCGCCGATTGCCGATAACATGTTAACCGTAGGTTGATACCCTGAAGCATGCTGAGCCAACCGATTAGCTTCTTCATTATGTAACCGAGGAATATGCTCTAATCGGAAATCTCTGAATTCCCTAAATAATTGCATACTCCTTTCGTGATAAGTTATCAGGACTTTGCTTCGGCATTCATAGCTTCGAGCCAATTGATTTATAACCAGCATAAAATCCCCAAAGACTTCAATAGCATCAGCATGAACTTCTCTTAACAATTCCAACCCTTTTATCAAAGCTTTATACTCGGCTTGATTATTTGTTGACGTGGCAATAATCGGCAAGGAGAACTCATATTTCCTTCCCCGAGGGGAAATTAACACTATGTCGATTCCTGCCCCCCGGTCACACGTGGATCCATCAAAGAAGAGCGTCCAAGGTACAATTTCTAAAGTCTCAACTGCACCGCAATGTTGAGTCACAAAATCGGCCATAATCCGTCCTTTAACCGCTTTAGCCAATTCGTAACGCAAATCGAATTCTGACAGTGCCAAAATCCACTTACCGATCCCGCCACTCATAATCGACATAGACAGCATATATCGGACCACGTCATCTTTGCATATAACAGTGCATTCAGCCGATAACAAATAGTGCCTCAACTTAATACATGAGAAATATAGGCATAAACATAACTTTTCAATGGCCGAATACCTAGTCTCAACATCAACAAACCTCCTACTTAAATAGTAAATCACACGCTCCTTCCCTTCAAATTCTTGAATCAAAGCTGAACCGATGACCATCCCATCGGTAGATAAATATAATCTGAAGGGCTTTCCTTGCTGAGGTGGAATCAGAACTGGAGGATTTATCAAATAGTTCTTGATTTCATCTAAAGCCAACTGTTGCTCTTTCCCCCATATGAATTCTTGATCGGCTCTCAATTTAAGCAGAGGACTGAAAGCACGAATTTTACCACACAAATTAGATATAAACCTTCTGATAAAATTTACCTTGCCGATCAAAGACTGGAGCGTAGTTTTGTTGGTAGGAGCAACTATTTTGTTGATAGCATCAATGGATCTCCTGCTAATTTGAATTCCCCTTTGATGCACCATGAAAACAAGAAATTATCCTGCCGATACACCAAATGCACACTTATTGGGATTCATCTTTAAACCATGCTTCCTTGTGCATTCCAACACTTTTCGTAAATCGGCAAGATGCTCTGTGAAATCCTTAGACTTAACCACCACATCATCAATATAAATTTCCACCAGCTTGCCGATGAACTCATGAAAAATAAAATTCATAGCCCTTTGATAAGTAGCACTAGCATTTTTCAAGCCAAAGGTCATGACTATCCATTCAAACAACCCCACATGACCAGGACATCTAAATGCAGTGTTTGGAATATCTTCTTCAGCTATGAATATCTGATTGTGCCCTGCATTGCCATCCATAAAGCTGATGATCCGATGCCCAGCCGCAGCATCAACTAGCAGATCGGCAACTGGCATTGGGTAGCCATCCATCGGTGTAGCTTTATTGAGATTTGTGAAATCAATGCAAACCCGAAGCTTCCCATTTTTCTTGTAGACTGGAACAACATTGGAAATCCACTCGGCATACCGCCACTGCCGAATAAATTTAGCTTCAATAAGTTTGGTTATTTCGGCCTTAATATCAGGAAGAATATTAGGATTACATCAGCGAGCTGGCTGTTGATGTGGCCGAAATCCAGACTTGATGGGTAACCGATGTTCAACAATCGATCGGTCTAAACTAGACATCTCAGTATAATCCCAAGTAAAGCAATCTTTATATTCCTTTAACAAATTGCTTAACTGCTGCTTACACTCAGAATTTAACTTAGCACTAATAAAAGTAGGCCTAGGCTTATCACCACCACCTATATCTACCTCTACTAAATCAACGGCCGATGTGAACCCTTGACCTAGCTTTCCATCGTCGGCGAACCTATCCATTAAAACTCCTCATCAGAACCGACTGCTTGAATCGGCGGAATCTCATAATCGGCAACTTTGAGGAAATCCTTCTCCCAAATTTCTCCCGAGATACACCTAGTCCTCTCATTGGGATCTGCCTCTACCGATGTGATGACATAAGAAGAATCTCCCGGGACAATCTCAATCTTGTCACCTACCCACTGAACCAAGCATTGGTGCATCGTCGACGGGATGCAACCATTGGCATGAATCCAATCTCTCCCTAGCAGCAGATTGTAGGCACCTTTCCCACTGATCACAAAGAAGGTCGTCGGCAAGGTCTTACTGCCGATGGTCAACTCAACGCATATTGCCCCCTCAACTGGAGACACATTCCCTTCAAAATCTTTTAGCATCATATCGGTCTTGGTTAAATCTTGATCTCCTTTTCCAAGCTTCCGATAGACTGCGTACGGCATGATGTTGATAGCAGCCCCACCATCAATTAATATCTTGGTCATTGGCTGACCATCAACCCTTCATTTGACAAACAAAGCTTTAAGATGCTGCCTTTCATTATCAGCAGGCTTTTCAAAGATAGCCGTCATCGGATCCAGAGCCAACTGAGCTATCTGGTCGGAAAATTCCAACTCCTCATCATCATTGGTTGGCGCAAGGAATTCCATCGGCAACATAAATACCATGTTAACATCTGCCAATGGCCCTTTCCCTTTAGGATCTGGTTGTTGTTGATTCCCAGACTGGCCAGAGTTCTCGCCCTTGGTTAGCTCTTCTCGTCTTTCGTGCTGCAGTCTCCTTTTTTGTGTCTTAGTCAACCCCTCTGGAAACCATGGGGACAGTGGTGACTGCCTTGCCGATGGACGACGACGTTCCCTTGACTCCATCAGATGAGTATTAGCGTCCCTGCAAAATATGAACTCATCGGGAACTCGCGCATTAGCCATCTCTTCAAGCTCTTCCTGGTTCCTGGGAAAATATTCAACACGATCACCAAGCCTATCATGCACACTGAGTCTGCCCCCAGCCGATCATGAACGGACGCTCTCCCCCTAATCGGCCTATTAAATCACCGATCATCATCGTGATTGCGTCGATCGGATCTGTCATACCGATCATAACCATTGCACTCAGGGCAATCTCTAACAGTGGGCAACTTGATGTTCTGCTCCCAGCAATGGATAAAGAACGGGCAGTTCCAGTGATCCTTGTGTCAATTCCACTCTTGATGACGTCTTTCTTCCTCCCGACGATAGTCTTCTTGCTGACGCCGATACCGATCTTCACATTGCTGCCAGGTTTCTCGAGGCCTTCTATGAGTTATCACAATACCAGATCGCGGAGGCCTTCCTGAGTTAGTTCTCTCTTGGATCAAGCCTTTTCCTTTGGCATCGGTAGCAGTAATTTGATGCTGAGGATTTACCGATGCATTCCTTTCAGCTGCTTCCGATGTCAAGACCTTGGTTTTTCCTTTAGCATCCAACATATTTGTTGGGAAAGGATGTTGATCAATCTTCATCGACTTCTGAGCTTTGGAACTATCAAATTTGATTCTGCCAGATTCAATAGCCGATTGCAGCTGTTGTCTAAAAACTTTGCACTCATTGGTGCTCGAGAGGTTGCATTATGCCACTTGCAGTATTTCATCTTCTTTATCTCTTCAGCCGATGGAATTACATGATTGGGTGACAATTTGATTTGACCTTCCTGAAGTAGAAAGTCAAATATCCTGTCGGCTTTGGTGATATCAAATGCGAACTTCTCTGGCTCTTTTTGCCCAAAAGGACAAGACATCGGCTTCTTATTTTTCACCCACTCTACTAAGCCGATGACTGGCTCTTCATCAGAATCTGAGCTTGCTGCTTCATCGACAAATGATACTTTTTTGTTCCAAGCTCTCTTAGGTTCAAAGGGTTTGATATCCTGGTTGGAAATCCTCTGGACCAAGTGACTCAGGCTCTCGAACTCTTGAGAAGCATATTTGTCCCTGATATGTGGCAACAAACCCTGGAAAGCCAAATCGGCTAGCTGACGATCATCTAAAACCAAACTATAGCATTTATTATTGACCACCGGCAACCTCTGCACAAAACTTTCAACCGATTCATCATTGCGTTGTTTCAATCTAACCAAATCGGTAATCTTCTTCTCATGGACTCCAGAAAAGAAGTATTTGTGGAATTGCTTCTCCAGATCCGCCCAAGTAATCACTGAATTAGGAGGCAATGATATACACTAGGTGAAAGCCGATCCAGATAAAGATGATGAAAACAGTCGAACCCTCTATTCATCCCTGTTAGCAGCTTCCCCACACTGGATGATGAAGTTGTTGACATGCTCCATGGTCGATGTATCATCCTGTCCAGAAAACTTAGTGAAATCTGGTACCTTGTACCGATTTGGAAGTGGAATCAAGTCATACGCAGGAGGATACGGTGTCTGATAAGAGTAAGTGTTGACTTTGGGTTTTATCCCAAATTGGTCCCTCATTACTTCTACAATCTTATCGGCCTAATAAGCATCGGCATCTTGCCGATGGGGTGGTTGTGGATCTAGCGCCTGCTGATACACTTCCACGTGTCGCTGAGGTGCACGATCTGCATGGAACATGGGGTTGATCGTCTGACCACCAAACTATTGACCAAGATTCATCGGCTGGTTGGGCAACAATTGATTCTGCAACTCGGGTTGGATCTGGCCTTGTTGAAACCCTGAAGCCTGATGACTCTGTTGAGGCATTTGTGGAAAGACTAACTGCCCCGTCCATCCACTATTAGCATTCATTGGCATGAACCCCGCCGATGGCTGAGGATTGGGCATCATCATTGAATTGCCAAACCCTGGTTGTGTCATGAACCTCTGCTGCGTCAGCATTGAATCTGCTGATGCGTTAGGCATCTGAAACATTGGAGCTTGAGAATTCCTAGTGTAAGGTCTTGCAGTTGTAGTTGTAGTGTACTGGGGACTCTAATTCATCGGCAAATTTGGAGGTGCCGATGCCATAGGAGCCTTTCCTCTCGTGTCAGTCGTCTGAGATGTTCTAGGAGTCTTTAACATCATCTCTAGGGGCATACCATAACCCCACCAGTTGGGAGGAACAGACCCCGACATTGCCGATGCTAGTAGATCTATGGTAAGCTTGATCTGCTCATCTGAAGTTGATGGATTGGTCGTCATCGGCATAGATTGCGTGTTAGTGACTCCTAACGTGCTTGGAGGAACGGTAGTTTCTGTACCAGCAGCGGCCGTAGCAGCCGATGGAGCCGTGACAACTGGTGATCCTGGATGATGATAGACAGGGCCCACATAGTTTGGTGGCAATTGTCCTTCTTTGAAAGTTCTAGCCACGACGTTGAAAACCGTATTGGACAGCACACCAACTTGATTGATCAAGGCACGGTTAATAGCACTATCAACCATGTCTTGAAGTTTACCAAGATTGGCATCAAAAGTAACCTGCCGAGGAGCCAGTAGTGCTTTTTTCTAGATTACTTCGCCGCTCCTGTTGATACTGAAGGACTTCAAACATTGCTGCTTGTAATCCTCCATGGCTTTTGCATTGGCTTGCTTTTGCTCATCTTTGAGATTGGCTTCCGTCACGAGAATGACGTTCTCCAAGTCGAACTCGGTAGTTGACATGTTGATCTTGATCTTGAATTCTTCCCACTGGGCGTGCCAAAAGATGTGTTGGTGCAAAAGCGGATCTGCAAACACAAAGGGTTAATACCCGATTCAAACGTTAAGGCATGCCAGCCGATTTGACCTTACTATCGGCAAAGGTGATAACGCGAATACTTTGGTCCCGACAACAGCGATGCGCCCGGATGTCACGGCCAAGAGGTATTCACGCGGAACTCGAGAATACGCTGAGCTTAAGTCAATGAACTCCTAAGAACTCGTAGTAAAAAGGAAAATATGACGAAGTCGTCGAAAAAGTAGATGCTAGAATATGAGTAAAAATTTGTGTTTGATTGATTGATAGATATCTCATTACAAGGCCCTAGGGTCTACATTTATACCCTGCTCAAAGAGCTACAATCAGACATGACTAGGACTCGAATTCCAAATTAAACAGAATCCGTATACAAAACGAATTTAAATAACTAAGGAAAACATAGAACCACCCCCTTGTAACCGACCGGGACACCGCCACAGATCAATCAGCAACCTCCACGCTTTTCTTCATAGTCATCGGCAGTTTTCCTGTTATGATAATCGGCAAACACCAATATTAATCATCGGCAAGAACACGTCACCACCTCTGGACTTAGTCATATCCAATCGTCTCTTCATCGGCAACTATCCTCATCGGCAACTCTTCTGCAGGCTAGTTACCGTTGCTCCATCTGCCGATCTATACTCTACTAGTCTCTAGGTACGTGTCCAGAAACGGTGTCAACAAGTATCCTCAGCAATACCAGAATCAACAACAGAGTGGGAATCAGTGCTTTCTTTTTCTGCAGCGTAACTCTTATCAGTAGCAGGATGGTCGACAGACACCTCAATCAAGGAATCCTAATGCCACTCCTAGGAAGAACAGTGCTCCCAAGACTCCTAACAGGTGTTTCCACTGTGGAAAGGATGGACATATGTCATATAATTGTCCAAAGAATTTCAACCCACAGAATTCCCAAGGGCAAAATAGCAACCAGGAGAACAATCGGACACCTAACACTGGAAGAGTGAATCATGTGTCTGCAGAGATAGCTATGGAGGAACCTAAAGTTATGTTTGGTATGTTTGACGTCCATTCCACTCCCGCTACCGTTCTTTTTGATTCTAGAGCTTCACATACCTTCATTTCACAAGCTTTTGTTAGAACGCATAATATATTAGCTTGTGCCATGAAGAGCCCCATAACCGTAAATTCACCAGAAGAGACTATACCAGCTTCACATTGTTGCTTTCCAGTTAATTTGACTTTAGGGGGGGTAGACTTTAAAGTGAGCCCCATAGTGTTGAGAACAGCTGGAGTTGATCTCATATTGGGTACAGATTGGATGATGCAACAAGATGCAAAGATTGAGTGTGAAGGGAAGGTAATGGAACTAACATCACCAACTGGAGACTGACTCAAGGTAGAGGTTAAGGTGCAGGAACAAAAGACATCCATAGTGAACTAGTTGGATGAAGATGCTAAACCTCAGGACCGTGTTGTGAATGAATTCCTAGATGTATTTCCAGATGAATTGTCGGGTATGACACCTGACTGTGACATCGAGTTTATAATTGAATTACTACCTGGTACTGCACCTATCGCTAAAAGACCATATAGAATGTGGGTTAATGAGCTAGAAGAACTTAAGAAACAAATAAAGGAATTGCAAGATAAAGGGTTCATTCGACCTAGTTCTTCACCATGGGGTGCTCCAGTTATCTTTGTTGATAAGAAAGATGGTAGTTAGAGGATGTGTGTTGATTATCGATCACTCAATGAGGTCACCATCAAGAATAAGTATCCTTGCCTAGGATTGATGACTTATTTGACCAGTTAAGAGGTGCTTGTGTGTTCTCTAAGATTGATCTACGATCTAGTTATCATCAGTTGAAGATCTGCAATTCAGATATACCAAAGACAACTTTCACAACAAGGTATGGGTTGTATGAGTATACAATTATGTCTTTTGGTTTGACCAATGCACCAGCTTACTTCATGTACATGATGAATAAGGTATTTATGGAGTATCTTGATAAGTTTGTGGTGGTCTTTATTGATTATATTCTGGTATTCTCTAAAACCAAGGAAGAACTTGTTGAACATCTAAGATTGGTCTTACAGAAACTTAGAGAACATAAGTTGTATGCTAAGCGTAGTAAATGTGAGTTTTGGTTGGAAGAAGTTTCTTTTCTTGGTCATGTTGTCTCTAATGGTGGGATTGCAGTGGATCCTAGTAAGGTGAAAGAAGTGCCGAATTGGAAACCACCTAAAGATATAAGTGAAATTCGTAGTTTTCTTGGTTTAGCTAGTTATTATCGTAGATTCATTGAAGGGTTCTCAAAGCTTGCAAAGCCTATGACTTCTCTGTTAGAGAAGAATGCTATGTTTGTATGGTCTGATAAGTGTCAAGCTAGTTTTGAGGAGTTTAAGAAGAGATTGACTACTGCACCTCTGTTGGTATTGCCAAATCTGAGTAAGAGTTTCTCTATCTATTGTGATGCTTCTCGTCTAGGTTTGGGTTGTGTTCTTATGCAAGAAGGTAGAGTTGTTGCTTATGCATCTAGACAGTTGAGGAAACATGAACTGAATTATCCTACTCATGATCTAGAGTTAGCAGCTGTGGTTCATGCACTGAAGATTTGGAGACACTATTTGATTGGGCATAAGAGTGACATATATACTGATCATAAGAGTCTAAAGTATATCTTCACCCAGACAGATCTAAACTTGAGGCAACGAAGATGGTTGGAACTGATAAAGGATTATGATTTGGAAGTGCATTATCATCCTGGAAAGGCGAACGTCGTGGCTGATGCACTTAGCAGAAAGAAATATGCTAATGAGCTTCGGGCGACACTTGAATCTGAGGAGTTGTGTGCTGAATTTGCATATTTAAACCTAGGAATTGTAGTGAATGCTATGGAAATTGAGGTCACTCCTACTCTAGAGGAAGAGATATTGAAAGGACAGTTGGAGGATGAGAAACTAAAGGAGATAGCACAGAATGTGGTGCTAGGTAAAGCACCAGGATTCAGACTAGATGACAATGGTGTACTATGGTTTGGAAAAAGGATAAGTGTTCCAGAAGTGAATGCTATTCGTGATATGATTCTGAGAGAGGCTCATGAGTCAGCATATTCCAATCACCCTGGTAGTACAAAGATGTATCTAGATCTAAAACAGAAGTATTGGTGGTATGAGTTGAAGAGAGATGTAGCTGAGTATGTTGCTTTGTGTGATACTTGTCAGCGAGTGAAGGCTGAACACCAGAGGCCAGCTGGACTGTAGCAACCAATGAAGATTCCTGAATGGAAGTGGGAAGAAGTAGGCATGGATTTCATAGTGGGTTTACCTCGTACACAGAGAGGATATGATTCAATATGGGTAATAGTGGATCGATTGACTAAAGTTGCTCACTTCTTGCTAGTCAAAACCACTGATTCAGGAGCTCAACTAGCAGAGTTGTATATGGAGCAGATAGTTTGTTTGCATGCAGTGCCTAATAAGATTGTATCTGATAGAGGCACTCAGTTCACCTCTACTTTTTGGAAAGCAGTACATGATTCCTTGGGAACAAAGTTGAATTTTAGTACAGCGTATCATCCACAGACAGATGGACAGACTGAGAGGATCAATCAGATACTGGAAGATATGTTGAGAGCTTGTGCCTTGCAGTATGGAACTAGTTGGGACAAGAGTTTGCCATACGCAGAATTCTCCTACAACAATAGCTATCAGCCAAGTCTTAAGATGGCACCGTTCGAGGCACTGTATGGTCGTAGGTGCAGGACACCTTTGTTTTGGAATCAAACTGCGGAGACATAGGTGTTTGGTACGGATGTGCTTAGACATGCAGAACAACAAGTGCGAACCATCCGAGATAATCTAAGAGTTGCCAGTCTTGTCAAAAAAGTTATGCAGATACAAGTAGGAGAGAACTAGCTTTCAAGGAAGGTGATTATGTCTATCTAAAAGTGCACCTATGCAGAGTGTGAAGAGGTTTAATATGAAAGGAAAGCTAGCTCCAAGGTATGTTGGTCCGTTTAAAGTCTTGCAAAGGTGTGGAGAAGTAGCGTATCAGTTAGAGTTGCCTTAAAGTTTGTCTGGTGCGCATGATGTGTTCCATGTGTCACAACTTAAGAAGTGTTTGCGTGTACATGAGGAGCAAATACCATTGGAAGAGCTTTCTGTTAAAAGTGATCTCACATACGAGGAATATCCGGTTAAGAATTTGGAGACAGCTGAGAGAGTCACCAGAAGTCGGGTCATCAAAATGTGCAAAGTACAATGGAATCGGTATTCAGAAGCAGAAGCAACTTGGAAAAGAGAGGATGATCTGAGGAAATCATACTCATACTTGTTTGAGTAAGCACCTTTCAATCTTGAGGACGAGATTCTTTTAAGGGGGGTAGAGTTTGTAACACCCAAAATTTAAATTTGAATTAATAGGATTTAATTGGATTTATTTAAGTATTTTTGTGAGTATTTAAATCTAGCAAATAAATAATTTTGTAGGAATTAAAATTCATTATAGGTTTAGTAACCTTGATTGTGCATTCATGCTGAGAATAGCATTTTTTGTGTTGTTTGTTTCTGTTTTTAACTTATTTGTTTATGTTCAAAAATTCTCTTTGGAAAAGATTTGCAAAAAGAAATAAAAAGAAAAGAAAAAAAGGGAGAAGCCCCTGGAAACCAGCCGAAGCCCAGTTTCCCCTCTCCCCGGCCCATTCCTTTTCCCCCCTGACTTTTTCTTCCCCACCCGCGGCAGCAAGCCAGCCCAAGCCGGGCAGCAGGCGCGCCTCCTCACCCCTCTCTTCTCTGTGGCGACCGGGACCCCCTCTTCCTTGGCTCGCTGACACCCAGCCCCACATGGCAGTGACTCGCCCCCTCCCTTCTTCTTCCTCCAACCGTGCACGAACAGGAGTCTGCAGGAGGAAACCAATCCCGATTTGGACGGGATTGACTTCGTGGGAGATCTTCCCCGACCCCTATAAAGCGCTTTAACACCGCAGCGGACGTTTTTTCGCATCTATACACGCGTATCCAAGCCCTAGCCGCAGCTACCGCGGACTTTCGGATCTCGCCGGCTTTCTTCCCCTCCTCCCCACGCGGCTGACCTTCTCTACTCCTTCCCAGCCCAAGGAAAGCCTCTATACGGATTAGTGGTGAGCCCCTCGTTCTCTTAGTGGTATTATTTCGTTGTTTGGCGCTCGGAGACGAGGAATCAGAGATCTCCGGCGAGCTCCCTTCGGCCGACAATGGAGGCGCCCTGCCGGAGCTCCTTCTCGGCGGCCGGCCCGCCGCTTGCCCCCTGGATCAACCTCACCCGTTGGATGGATGATCCACAGCTGAAATAGAAAGATACCCCTTCGCTGCAATTCTTCATAAAGAGTCCTTGAGACTTTTCGATATTTACACTACAAGAAATCATTTCATCCGTGACGGATTCATCATGACGGATTGAGAAAACGTCACTAATAGAATTTGCAACCTTTGATATCCAGCCCATATCAAAAACCCGTTTGCATATACAGAGGCCTAACCTAACATCAACTGCCTCCTCCCACCAGCCGCCGCTCCAACCCTCTCCATCTAGGAAGCCTCCCTTCTCTTCCCCACGCACAACCACCATCCCAGCATGGCGAAGGCCGAGGGCGGCACCCCAGCCTAGCCCTCGGAGCAGTGGAGGCCTGCTGTGGTGCGCCTGTGCATCCGCACACCGATGCACGAGGTCGCTACATCGAAACCCTAGGCGAGAGCCAATGGATGTGCAGCAGCAACACACGCAGCTGGATCTGAGTGGGACGACCATGGGGTTTCTGGTGACAGTGGTGGCTCTGATCTAATTTTGCCTTGGCTGGCCCCTGCGTCTTCCTCTTGGCCATAAGCTCCCAGGTAAGCAGCACTTTCCTTCTCTTGCAATCAATTTTTGGATCAAATTTGAGCGGTGGTGCTTGGGGCATGATTCGATTTGTTGCAGGTGCACCATAGGAGAGGGAATCGAAAAGGCCTTGGTGCTGGATGTTAGGTGCGCTCATGGCAATGGTGTGGATATATTGCTATTGGGCACAAGCACTTTCCTCCATCTAATCTGGCACCTAAAAGATTAGGTAACAATTATATGTAGGGCTTCTTAGGAGTTCCAAGTAGTAATCTGTTGATTTCTTTTTAATTTGAAGAGTAATGTCATCTTCAATCTATATGACCTTGAGTAGGGTCTGCTATTTAGTATTTTTATCCAACTTGCTCTTTTGTTTTTAGGAAGAGTTGAGGTTACATGGGACAGATTTTCAGCAAAGAAGTTTTATATGAAAATGGTAAGGGAACTCAACCAGGCCATGGTGTGGATTTATCCAACTATTTGCTTCATGTTTGCAGCTTGTATTTGCCTTTGCACTTTTATCTTTAACACATATGCTAAGGGAATATTCATTAAATAATTTAACTCAGCCAGATTTAAAAGAGAGTATGTCATCTCATATCATATATGCTCCTTAACTACACTGCTCACTGCACTTATCTTTATGACAGTGCTTTTGATTCTGCACATTATTCAGAGAGCAGCAGCAACATGAAGACAAGGTATGCTTCCTGTTGTTCCTATTCAGTTCATTAGCAGTACTAAGCAGTTAACTCAGCCTTCTCTAGTTTTCTTAGTCTTGTTTTTTCCTTAGTCGTAGCAGTCTTCATCTTTGTTTAGGAATTATGGTTCAGACGCTACAGTTTACTGCACGTGAAGCTGTGATAATTAAGTATCCCTATGCTAATTAGGTGTCGCATCATGTAATGTGACAGGACAAATATAAATTGTAAAAGTAAACATTCTACTAGTGTCCATCTCCACAGATGCTAAAAAGAGAAGTCAGATTGGGATTAAGGTGATATTGCCTTGCTCTGTTTTTGTTAATTTCAGTTAGCAATAGTGGCGTCAGTGGTAGGATAAAGTTTCATTCGCTTTGTTTTCTGTGCTAGTAAAATCTGTCAAGTGTTAGCTTAAAAGCTGAAATTTTAGAGCCGTAGATGAATGATTGTTCCATGTATATGTACCTTGATGGTTCCTGTTAGAAGAAAGAACATGTATTTCTTTGTTGTAAACTATAACTAAAACTTCTAAACTGAAACTGAAAGCCCATCTATTACTTTGCTGGAAGGTACTTTTCCCGTTTTGTTACTGCTCTCAATAATACTTTTTGGTGGATTTGTATGTAGCAGTTCAATCTAGCAAGTGGTGAAGCTGTTGTTCAGCATCACTGACAGGAGAAAATTTGACAAGTGCACAGAAAGATATTGTTGGCTGCATGGAGAGACAATTGTTGGCTGTATGAATTAATCTTGTTTTTAAATTGCTTCATCATCAATGTGTAAATATTTATATATATATAAACATATTTGACCAAATGGTTGTAAATCTATAACTGGAAATGCAATAAAGAATTGTCACCATATTTGTCATTCAATAAATGTCTGGGATTTCTTACAACAAAAATAGATGGGCTAGATGGTGATATAAGTATCCATGTCGTGATCCACATAAGCAGGCTAGATGATGTGGCAATTCATCTATGATGGTTTAGAACAGTCACAGGTAATAGGTTTTGGGCTGGTCTAACTAGGCCTTGGGCTCAATTGTGACGGTTTGAGTTCGTCACGAATTCTGTTAATCTATGATGGTTTTGTGGAAATCGTCACGCAGGTTAATCCTTGACGCTCAATAGGTGATGTTCTCTAAAACCGTCACAAATGTTGTATAGTGACAGCTTTTAGATGATCCGTGACGGAAATTTTTCGTCATGGATTAGCAACTTTCTTGTAGTGCGGGCGCCCGAGCGGGTTTACGCTTTCCAAATTTGGAAAACGTATTCTCTGCCGGGTTAAGAAAAATACCCTTTTAGATAATTACAAGTTTGCCACTTAAAGTATTTTGCTCATAAAATATTCGTTTTAACTCCGTTTTTGTCCATTCAAATTTTGTTAGATTCGTATTGGTGAGCTCTACATGTTAGAGGTATTGTTTCTCTATTTTCAAACTTTTTATTTTCGCAGTAGCTTTTAATTAATTATTTCTCTATAGGAATCTTGGAAAATTCATAACTTCTACGTTTTAAATCCGATTTTCGTGAACTTTACGTTTGTGTGATCGTAGCGCTGCGTAGAACATTTTGATAAACTTTTATTTTTGTTTTACTACTGTTTGGTGTATTGTTCTAATTATAGCTTGTTTGCTTCGTGTATGATTGTCTACATTGGACTGTGTGTTGTTGATTGATGATTGGGATTAGACGGTGAGCCGTACGTTGGTGATCAAGATCAAGCCTTTGAAGACCAGCAGGCTTAGGAGAGCTTTGATCAAGGCAAGTATAACTTGGGATCATCCTTGTTACCTACACACTTTTAATACATATATCAAATGCATGTGTCCACCTTAATGACCTTAGCAAAATCATAGATGATTGTTATCCTGAATTCCTTGTTACATATTTGGATATGCATTTGTATAGTTCTTGCTAGTGCTTGATTAATAATCCATGATCTTGTAACATGAATATTTGGATATACAATTAACAATAAAATAAGCTTGCTAGCAACTTGAACATAAAGGGTGGAAAGAACTCTAGCTTTTGCTAGATTGATCTTGACCCTCCATAAAGACTTATCACTTCGCAAAAGCTGGGACAACTCGTACAACCATGAGGGCTACATGGCTCTGGTTTTAGCTAAGTATGAGGACCTTTTTCTAGCTTGTTAGCGGTTACCTTAAATGGCGTAAGAATGGCTAGACACGTTGGGTATAGTTTGGCCTCTGTCCATGTGTATAGGCTGCGGGTTATGTGCCATGGAAGGGGGGCTCTATATCTGCCTGCCGATTGAATCTAATGGCCCTAACTTGTTAGAAGAAACCTTTGAAAGGCTTTATAGTCATCCCTGTCGAACTCCCTTAGAAGGGGGTTAAGAGACTTGCAACCTCGGGCGAAAGGGTAAATCACGACTCATGGGTAAAGATGTACAACCTCTGCAGAGTGTTAAATCTGGTATACTAGCTGTGCCCACGGATACGGGCGGCCTGTAAAACTGACGTATTAGACGGACACTGATGAACATAATAAATGATGATAAATGATGGTTTATTATGTTGTTTATATGTGTTATTCACAATGCCTGTATACAATTGATCATGTGGTTATGGGATTAATTATGCTACCTTGATGTTTGCTATCCAATGACTAAATATGCTATCTATATAAAAAAACTAAACGCAGTCAAACCAGTGTCAGCTATTTGAGCCTCATGAACCCCTGGTTATACTTGTTGAGTACGATATGTGCTCACTCTTGCAATTTCCCAACACCCCAGGTTAGGCTAAGGATGATGATTGGATTGAGGACTACCGTTATGAGTATTAGGCTTGGAGTCAACCAGTCAATTGTGTCACTGTGTGGCGCTTCCGTCGAGAGCGTTGTTTATCTCATATTATTTTTGTGTAAGACTATGTGATTTATTATGTACCGCTATGTAATAAACAATGCAATGGTACATTTGAGATTTGTCTACTTATGTGTGCGACTATTCCTGGGCACATATGAGTCTTTTATCCATCCTATTTTGTTCTTAAAATATGGGTGTGACAATTGCCTAATGTTATATATGTTTTTTGTAGTTTATGAATTCTATGCTAGTTTAAACTCCAATCACTTGATCGTTTGAATATTTGAATGATAGCAACTACAATTAATTCCGTAAAAATTTAACTTTTCATTACTATTATGTCTACCACATTTAATGGTTTAGTTAGAGAAATAGTGATACTATGGTTTTTTATTTTAATTAGTTTAGAAAAAAATTAAAAACTTATAATACTTTAATTTGCAATTTGTGACCGAGTTAATTAGTTAATTATAAAAACATAGAACTTTTGTGCTTTTTTAATTTTGCTTGTTTAGAAAAATTAGAAATACAGAATTTTAGGTTTTTCGTTACTTTAATTTCTATATAAAAAATTAGAAACTTATAATACTCTAATTTGCAATTTATGACAAGGTTAATTAGTATGCATGCCACATTTCATGATTAGTTAGAAAAATAGAGAAGTTTTATGTCTTTTTAATTTTGCTGGTTTAGAAAAATTAGAAATAGAGAATATTAGGTTATTTGTTACTTTAATTTCTGTATAAAAAATTAGAAACTTATAATACTTTGGGTTGCAATGCAGACAAGGTTATTAATTATAACTAGTATACATGCCACATTTCATGATTAGTTAGAAAAATAGAGAACTTTTATGTTTTTTTAATTTTGCTGGTTTAGAAAAATTAGAAATACAGAATTTTAGGTTATTTGTTACTTTAATTTCTATATAAAAAAATTTGAAACTTATAATACTTTGGGTTGCAATGTAGACAAGTTTATTTAGTTAATTATAACTAGTATGCATGCCACATTTCATGATTAGTTAGAAAAATAAAGAATGTTTATGTCTTTTTAATTTTGCTTGTTTAGAAAAATTAGAAATGTAGAAAAATAGAGAACTTTTATGTCTTTTTAATTTTGTTACTTTAATTTCTGTATAAAAAATAGATACTTCTAATACTTTACATTGCAATGTAGACAAAATGACACGTCATTGGATGTATAATGCCGATCGCCGCTCCAAAGAATTCATTGACGGTGTGCATTATTTCTTAAGAGTGGCCGAGAAAAACAAGCGGGATGGATTCATATGTTGCCCATGTGCCTTGTGTCAGAATTTGAAGGAATATTCTAGCTCTAGAAATATTCACTCACATTTGTTGAAGTTGGGTTTTATGCCAAACTATATTTATTGGACCAAGCATGGAGAAACTGGGATAATGATAGAAGAAGGTGAAGAAGAACAGTTGGAGCCTCATGACATTATTGCTCAATACGGTGACTTCGGTGATACAGTAATGGGAGAAGCTGAAGATGAGGCAGGTGCAGAAGGCACACCTGTTGAAGATGATGCTCTTGGTGATGTCATTCGTGATGCACAAAAAGATTGCAAAAGTGAAAAATAGAAGATAAAGTTTGACCACATGTTAGAAGATCACAAGAAATTACTATACCCATCTGACCACGATGGGTAAAAAAAATTGGGTACAACACTAGAGTTGTTAAAATGGAAGGCACAGGATGGTGTATCCAATTAGGCATTTGGGCAATTACTGAAGATCCAAAAAAACATGCTTGTGAAGCCTAATGAACTGCCTACTACTACGTACGAAGCAAAATAGGTCGCTTTAAATACGAACGGTATGAATCCTTTTAGTGAGCAGAGCAGTAGTCATAAGACTTTGCCTGTTACACTATGTATCTACAACTTTCCTCCATGGTTATGCATGAAGCAAAAGTTCATTATGATGTGGGTGCTCATCCAAGGCCCAAAGCAACCGGGCATTGACATTGATGTCTATCTAAGGCCATTAATTGAAGAACTCCTACTTTTATGGAGCGAAACAGGTGTTCGTGTGTGGGATGAGTACAAACAGGAACACTTCGACCTGCAGCACTACGCCGAATCGTACCTTCATCGAACCTTAGGGATAAAGGTAGAAAAATTGGAGATTTGACGGGTGCTTGTTCCCCTCTCACACTTCCCGTGACTGTCGGGTTAGGTGGGAGCATGGAAGTCGCATTAAATGCTCTAGCTTCCGTACCTGCGATAGGTGGTGGGGGACACTTTTGCGCTCGAGGCTCGTCAATTCGCTCGACGCTACTTCTGTATTCGATGGTCGCTGGTCATCGAGCCCCTATCGATTCGGTGGACCCTGTTTCCGTGTTCGAGGCCACGATCGACACCGCGCCCCAGTGATCTCGTATTTATGTTGGAGCATCGAGCTGGAGCCTCGATTTGTTTGTGAACCCCCTCGTTTTGTGTGTTAGCTAGGGTACCCCCTATTAACATCCTCGACAGTAGCCCGCGAACCTCTGTTCAAGCACTTGTGCTCGAGCAGAGGTTCTTCTGATGGTCGAGTTTCCGCGGGGGTAGCCTCCGAGCCCTCGGAGGAGTCTTGGACTCCTTTGAGGGCTGTACTGCTTTTTAGATGTGACTGCTCCCAATCTTCCATTTCACCGAAGGGTGTTCATTCTGGAAGGGAGCCTCTGACCCTCGTTGGCTGGTTTTACCTTTTCGAGGCTTGGAGCGTGACGTACTCCCGGTGGAGCAGGCGTTATCGTCCTGGGTGAGCTTCTATCGGGTAATCCAAGCGAGAACCCATGCCCCGTTCAATGGGGTTGGCTGCAGCCCGGAGGCGTTCTCATTAAAGCTAGGCTAGCTTGGTCGAGGATACTGGTCTTGTTCGATAGAGTCCAGCGGCTCGACGCCTCCCGCTGTGGGGATTCCTCTCGACCTTGTTGCCCTTGCCTTGGATACTCCCAGCGAGTTCTCGAGGTATGCCTCATTTCAACCTCTCGCTAGGTGCCCCTGACTCGGGTACTCGAGGGCGACCATCGAACCCATCCGGTGGTCCGGTCTATGCTCCCTTGAGGTTTATACGGCGGCGTGCGCCCATCTTACCTTGCAACAGAAGGAAGAGTCGTGGCGGTTCGCTTTCTTGCCCGTTGGGTGCGCCTTTTTAGGAGGGAGCCGTTGCGGCGCTGGTCCATTGGTGGAATTCGTGATATCCTGTCAGAGAGAGAAATAAGACCATTAAGTGGTGCATTTATTGGGGAAGTTACCGAGTTTGTCGGATCCGCTCGTTGGGAGGTGTCTATAAATATTGGGGGGTCGTCCGACTACTATAACTTCTACATTCCGCCATTCCATCACTCTTGCTCTCCTGCACTTCCCTGTGTGCCTGCGACGCATCATACCCTCGAGTGGAGAGATCCATAGAGTCGTCCTCCACCTCCTGACAAGATGCTTGTGAGGCTCATCGCCGCCGACGACTGGCGCCCGTCGTCCATGACGGAGCGCTGGCTGAGGGATTTGGAGAAGGAGGGGCTCCTGCGCCCCTGTGCTTCCTCGACACGGCCTAACTGGATCGTGCCACCGGTGGACCACCGGGAGCCAAATCCGCCAAAAGGCTACGTTGTCTCCTTCGCCAAGTTCTACCACCACGGCCTCGGATCCCCCCAAGCCGCTCCATGAGGGCGCTCTGCCACCACTATGGCATCGAGCTCCAGCACTTCTCCCCCAACGCCATCACCGCCGCGGCAATCTTTGCCACGGTGTGTGAGGGCTATTTGGGGGTGATGCCTCACTAGGATTTATGGCTCCACTTGTACCGGGGCGAGCTGTTCCGTGCTCCTGGCAGGACCACTGTGGTGAGGTAGCCGGGTGTTGGCGGTCCTTAAGTATCAAATATAATCAACAAATAAACAAAGAAAAGGATCCAAATACAACCGACACCCAGACTTAGGGTTTTATCTGACAGAATTCCATGAGTTTTGGGGTTTGTCTATTTCTATAGGGGGTTATCAGGAATTATGATGGAAAGGCCCACATATCGGGTTTACATAGAGATATCAACGTGCACCGCAATTATCCAACATCTAGAAGAGTCAAGAAGCCACAGGAACGAGCGGGAGGTCGAGCGGGCTCGGGGATAGGGCGCCCGCCCTCCCCCCTTGGGCGCCTGCCATGGCCTGAGAGCCAATCAGGCTGAGTCTCGTGGATCATGCTCCACCGACCTAGAGGATTAAGGAAAACCATGCGATTAAGGTCGGTTTGATCCGACGGCCCATATTCATTTGGAAGGACTATATAAGCAGGCCCCCTGCCCCTGGAGAGAGGACCTCTGAAACCCAAATTCATTCATCCATCTCGGGAGAAGAAGTCTCTGATCAAGCTCTAGAGCCACCACATCAACTAGATTTCTAGTGTAGCATAGGTACATTGGATTAGAACTAGAAGGAGTCAATCTTCGATTGGTTTCCGGATCTGTCAAGAGGATTCTTGGTAATTCCTCTACTGTTCTTCATTTGTTCATCATTGTTCTTCAATATTATGAATATGACTTTGTTCTACTTCAATATATTGATTATGACTTTGCTCTACTTGTTTATATTTGCAATTATATTGTTCTTAGTTCATCATAGTTATATGCTTGGCTTAGTTAGATTGGAATTATATACATGTTTAAGATCGTATAGCGTCTATCCATGTGTACGGTTGGTAAATGATAAGTATTGTGTAGGCGTGGTGCCTATACCATATTTATCTGCGATTGTACCCTATATGCCGGATCGCGGGGTAGTTCGTGGTGGTGACAGCTCCATTGGTTCTTATATAGTCCCCCTCTCGTGTATAGGGCATGCAGAGCAACATTATTACAGGGGAGTGATTGCTATGTTTTTCATCTTCCTTGATAATATCACTATGCATGGGCGTAGTCCTGTCTCGCAATGATTGCCAAGTATAATTGCACTAACTATGATATGCTAGACTTTATAATCAAGAATAACTTAGGAAATATTCTTGTAGTTCATCCTAATTCCATGCTAATGACTTGCTAGAATATCTATTGAGGTGCTTATCATTATTATATGTGGCTAGTTATGCCGATCAGATTAATTATCTTTGTCACCATTCATACTTTATCTATATTTTATGTGACATTTACCCCTGTATGAAAGATATAGATAAATGCTCTCTACTACACTTGCAATGATAGATACTCAATCCCTTCCCAGTGGTAAAAATATAAATAACGATACCTAGAATATTTCCAGGTTAAAATGCTACATCGGTATTAATCTGTGAGCTTGCAGATCTCATTTATTACTCATTCAGAAGAGCAATTGCATATTTCAATACCGCGTCTCTCATGTCATGCTGGGGATGACAACTTGGCTTAAGTGGCATGAGGGATAGGTTTGGCATTTTTGGCGCCGTTATCAAAAATAGAAAACTAAGTCTACTTTTGGTAATGACATTAAGAATGCCCAACAAGCATTTTTAGCGCCGTTGCCGGGGAAGGTTGATCACTAATAAGGAATGAATACGGAATTTTCAGTCATCATTCGCATCACTAATATGATCAAGATTATCAATTTTCTCATACAGTTTTACCCCTATATTTTTCTATTTTGATTATTTTATGCAGAGTAACGTATGAATAGAAGACATCTTCCAAGAAATTTTGTTGACGATCCCAAAGCATTATTCAGAAAAACAAGAGCCAAGCTCAAGAAGACATTGTCAACACTTCAACACAAAGCTTCATCCAATTGAGAAGATCACCGATGTTTCATTCGGAATTTGTCTTCAGAGTTCGAAGTCATGGCGAACAAATCGATCCGTGAGTTCTCAGCTCCCACTATGGACAACATCCACACTGGACCTGCTGTGGAGATCGACTGCAACTTTGAGATCAAGCCTGGACTCATCAACATGGTGCA
Organism: Sorghum bicolor; assembly: GCF_000003195.3. Lineage (NCBI taxonomy): Eukaryota > Viridiplantae > Streptophyta > Magnoliopsida > Poales > Poaceae > Sorghum > Sorghum bicolor. The sequence goes on from NC_012874.2 coordinate 26,019,021, forward strand.
AGCCAACCAGTTTTGTGGAAAGGCGCACGAAGATGCTAGTGCTCATCTCCAGCACTTCCTGGAGATTTGTAGCACATTCACCATGTCAAGAGTCTCCAGAGATGCTATACTACTTCGCCTCTTCCCATTCTCACTGTTGGGAACAGCGAAGCAGTGGTTCTACGCTACAAAGGAGAATAATACTACATGGGCACTCTGCTCCATGAACTTTCTAGCTAAGTTCTTTCCTATGGGCAAGACCAATTTTCTCCGTGGGAAAATTACAAGTTTTCAGCAACAACATGATGAATCCGTTCTAGAAGCATGGGAGCGCTTCCAATACTACATCCTAGAATGTCCCCATCATGGAATGGAGAGCTGGCTATTGATGTAGATGTTTTATCATGGGCTCGGTAATAGTGCTCGTGAGACCATGGATGCTGCAGCTGGAGGAGCATTCCTGTCACTCACCGTACCACATACCACAGCTCTTATGGAGAAGATGGCGTCCAACCAAGGATGGAATGAAGAAAGGACCTAGACATGTAAGAGAGGTGGAGGTATGCAGCAGCTCAAGGAGGTAGACATGATGTCTGCCAAGCTAGACCTGCTCATGAAGAAGCTCGATGATAAAGCTGAAGATAAGAAGGAAGTCATGCACGTCTACGACTCTCACATGACTTGCGAGGAGTGTGGAAATATTGGACACTCAGGCAATCACTGCCCCAAGATGCTTGAGGACATGAACTACATCAACAATAACAACAACAACTACTACTATGACCGTCCTCAACAAAATCAAGGTTGGAATCAACAGAGGCTTAACTACTCAGGTAATTATCAAGGTAACAATTCTTACAATACTAATAATAATTTTCCAACACTCAGAGAGTTAGTGTCTAATCAAGGAAAGCTAATGGATAACCTATCTCAGAAATTGGCATCTAATGATAAAATGCTAGAAAATATAAATAATCGAATGGATAATTTCTCTACTGCCATCAAGAATCAAATTAGCTTTAATAAAATGATTGAATCTCAGTTAAATCAAATAGCTGCTGTTGTTCCTGCTACTGACCCCGGTATACCATCACAACTGGAAGGATTAGAATCTACAAATCTTGGAGACATGTTTGATACAGGTAACTACTGGAGTAACCCCGTTGCGGAAGTAACTATTGACCTTCTATCGGTCAAGAGAGGCGATCGAGGATGCCCCGTCATCCCGATCTCCATCGGCATGGTGGACTTCCCAGAAGCACTCAGTGATTTTGGCTCCAGCGCCAACATTATGCCTAGGGTACTCTATGAAAAATTCTTTACACATCCCTTATTAGAAACAACCATGTGTTCACAGCTTGCAGATCATACGCTAAGTTTCCCAAAGGGAATATTGAAGAACCTCTGCGTCCGAGTTGGTACCTTGTACGCCTCAGCAGACTTCATGGTGACAGAGACCGGTTCTGATGAGGGGGCACCTGTCATCTTAGGGAGGCCATTCCTAAAAACCTCGGGAGCTATCATCTACGCTAGTGCTGCCAAGATCAGTTTCTACATCAAGGGGAGGAAGAAGATGTTTTCCTTCAAGGACAAGACTGCACAAATCCTAGAGCAATCCTGACATGAACCAAGGAAGATAACCAACTGGAGGAATAGGAATAAGCAAGTGTGGACCAAGTCAGCTAAGATGGTCACTGCAGTTCACGGAGGTCAAGATCGTCGACTCAAGTCACCGTTCCTGACTAAGAAGGACGACCCACGTATGCCAAGCATCCAGTGCTACATTAATGGATTCAACTTCCACAAGATGCTTTGCGACACCGGGTCGGGCGTCAACATAATGGCCGCAGTCACCTATCAGCTCCTATTCGGAACCATGCCCCTAAAACCGACATACATTCAGCTCTAGATGGCAGATCAGACATTCCGAAAGGTTGAAGGTATAGTAACTGATGTCCTTGTCAAAATAGACGATTATTTTGTCCAAACAGATTTTCAGGTTATTGACATGGGAGAAGACGAGTACGATCCACCCATCATCCTTGGGAGACCGTTCCTCAGCACCATTAAAGCAATCATCTACATTAGAACCAGAGAAGTCCACATGCACTTCCCCTCTGAGAAGGAACGCCGCTATTTTACTGACCCTAACTATATAGTTCAAGACTCTAACCAGGTCAGGACAAGAAGAAGACGACGCAACCGCAACCAGAGGAGGCAAATCATCAAGGACGGATGGGCAGACTACGAAGGAGAAGTGGTAAGGTCTGAAGACATACAGCTTGAACAGAACTATCCTGAGGAGACCCTAGCACCAAGTCAGGTGTGGAGAGAGAAGATAGTTATACACAAAGAGGAGACACCACCGGAACTACCGACTACGCCATCCAGCGAATCCTAGGACGACTGAGAAAACGGTGAGTCCCGTTCGGAGGACTTAAAAACACCGAACGCCTTGCCAAGAGGTAAACATGGTAGTTATCCATTTCCTTTCGATCATTTACTTTTTCTTAAAAATAAGCTAGTTCAGTTACCAGGTTCGTATCATCTTGAAAAGAAAAATAAAAATGTTAAAACCAGTAAGCCCCATGTGAGTATACAAGTGGCATAAAATCCATAAGTACATTCACTATGGTGGCATAAAAAATAATGAAATAAAAATATTCTTCTGCTCTCTAAAAAATGATGATATAAAAATAGAATTGTGATCCTACCAAAGAAAGTAGCATTTATTTAGGAAAGGCTAGATATTTATGCTAACACCTAGTCAGTTGCACAAAGCTTTGTTGTCTATTTGAGCTCCACATAATTCAAGGATCAAGAAGCCTAGCAGACAGAGGGCATTCTAATCGCTGTCAAGGTGCTGCCGACATTCAAATACACCTCTGCTACCTGCTAGCTACATCAGAAGAAATTACATCAAAATCCAGCTTAGGGGAGAGCACCCCCAGTTATCCTGTTAAGTATTTCTATCTATCTATATACTTATACTATATTAAAAAAATATACATAACCATGAAAAACCAAATAAAGATTTTGTGCTTATATATCTTTTGCTTAGTGTGCTTAATAAATTAATAAAGTGGCTATGCTAAAATAAATCTTAATAAAACTCTAGCATGGATATGATGAATAGTTGTTCTGCCTAATTTTCAAATTTAAAGTTCCCTCTCAAGTTTAGACATAATTGTTATAATTTAAAGCTTGCTCTAAACCTGAACTTGTGGGAAGAGAACTTGATCTGAGGTCTAAGTTGTTAACGGATATGATATGTGAAGGTTGAGCTGTTGTTTATCTGTTCCTAGATATGCTAGAAATCTGGAGAATTTTATCTTTGAAAATCTTTAAAATAACACATGATGAGTACCTGTATGATGAGTGTTTAGATTCCTACCACAACCATATATACATGCTTGCTAGACTTTGAACCACACATTTACTTTTTACTACTTATGAGCATTGAGTGTGGTCAAGCTGTGTAGACCCTTAGGAGCATGTCATGTTGTTAAAATCAAGATTCACTTGCACGTTCACTCACACAGGATGCTTCTACTCCGGAAGTATGCATCTACATATATCCACTCATTTCCATCTCCAGAACCACCCAAAAGTATTCTACTCCTAAGCCGGGAGAGAATAGCTAAAAAACATTCTCCTATTTCTATTTCCTTACAAAATAAATGCTCGAGTTATTTTGGTTACTACCACTTGCTATATTATTTCAGGAGATGAGTGCTCTAAAAAAAGAAGAGAGAAAAAAAAGAAAAAAAGAGAGAGAAAGGATACGAGGAAATAAAAAGGGGCAAGTGCCTGGAACCTCAAAAGAAAAGAAAAAGTGAGAAGAGAGGTAAAAATGGACAAGTGTCCGACAGTAGAATTAGGGATACAAGATACCCACCTAAGGGGAAAGGAAAAGAAAATATAGAGCATCTCATTCTCCTCAAAAAGTTTCAAAAGAGCAGGAAAGGTATGTCTCCCCTCGAAAGAGCAAAAGTAGAATTAGACTTTCACCATTGTTATCACCATCATCATCATACACCATACATTCGCCACACATGCACATCTTGATTTGACTTATTGACTTGTTTCTCTGGATCCATGGTTTGACTATGCAATAAATGTCTTGTAAGTATGTATACTTTATCCCCCACCTATAAGCTCCAGATATCAAAAGCCTTATTAAAGTAGGGTGAGAGAGAGCAAGGTCACTGTGCTTCATACCACAAATACTACATACTTTGAGAAAAGGTATATACCATCACTGCCTCGGTAAGGATCCAGAAATACCACAAAAGAGAGATCTGAAAGAGTCATACAAGGAACCTTTGAGTTTTATTTGAAAATCTGCAAAAACTCAAGAGCTATAGCTGATCAAGAATAAGAGACATGGCGCTTGACTGGACCGTTCTATCTTTTAACTGCTCAAGACAGAAGTGACGGTTACAAGTCCCATGGTGAAAGGTAAAATGAGTAAGTTTTAAGTCTTTCGGTTTACTCTGACTCAGAGATGAGACCTTATTTGAAAGCATGTGTACCATCAAAACTCAAAGGCATTACACAACTTCTGATCCATCACTGAGATTATCCTTGCTCAGGGATGAGCAAGAGGTTAGCTTGGGGGAGTATGTTGACGGTCCTTAAGTATCAAATATAATCAACAAATAAACAAATAAAAGGATCCAAATGCAACTGACACCCATACTTAGGGTTTTATCTGACATAATTCCATGAGTTTTGGTGTTTGTCTAATTCTACACGGGGTTATCAGGAATTATGAAGGAAAGACCCACATGTTGGGATTACATAGAGATATCAACTTGCACCGCAAGTATCCAACATCTAGAAGAGTCCAGAAGCCACGGGAACGAGCGGGAGGCCGAGCGGGCCCGGGGACAGGGCGCCCGCCCTCCCCCCTTGGGCGACCGCCCTATCTTGAGAGCCAATCAGGCTGAGTCTCGTGGATCATGCTCCACCGACCTAGAGGATTAAGGAAAACCGTGCAATTAAGGTTAGTTTGATCCGACGGCCCATATTCATTTGGAAGGACTATATAAGCAGGCCCCCTGGCCCTTGGAGAGAGGACCTCTGAAACCCTAATTCATTCATCCATCTCGGGAGAAGAAGTCTCTGATCAAGCCCTAGAGCCACCACAACAACTAAATTTCTAGTTTAGCATAGCTACATAGGATTAGAACTAGGAGTCAATCTTCGATTGGTTTCCAGATCTGTCAAGAGGATTCTTGGTAATTCCTCTACTGTTCTTCATTTGTTCATCATTGTTCTCCAATATTATGAATATGACTTTGTTCTACTTCAATATATTGATTATGACTTCGCTCTACTTGTTTATATTTGCAATTATATTATTCTTAGTTTATCATAGTTATATGCTTGGCTTAGTTACATTGGAATTATATACATGTTTAGTATCATAGTGTTTATCCATGTGTACAGTGGGTAAATGATAAGTATTGTGTAGGCGTGGTGCCTATACCGTATTTATCTGTCACACCCCAAAATTTCTAATTTGGGATGTGACTTAGAAAACACTAAAAATAAAGCCAAAGATTTTATGATTTTATAAAATATTCCAAGTTTAGTTATGTTATCAATATTTTAGGTGTTTGAAAAATGTGGATTTCTAAAACTTTTCCAATTCAACTTAGACATTTGATTGCATACATGTCGTCGCATAGTGTTTATGTATGGAAAATGAACTTATTTGTTTTCAACCATGATTAGGATTTGATCTCAATCTTCATCCTTCCAAACATCATGTCAATTCTAAAACTCCAATTGGGTCTCTTGCCAACATCCTACAAAAATCTAGCATGTCATGTTCTCTTTCTCTTTCCTTTCTTTTCTTTCTCGAGCTCTTAATCATTTTGGTGTCTATGAATTATTCAGGCCAATATTTTATCGTCTCTCAACCATTCACATAAATGAATGTTAAATTTCCTCTCCTTTTCATGTGAAAACAGTATGCCCTCTCCTTATGCTGCAGCCCCTACTTTTTCTGTTCAAGCAAACAAATATAAGAGTCACACATAATTCTCATTCACATATTTCCTTGACTTATTTTTCTCATAATCACCTCCCATTAATCTTTCCATTTTATTTTTGAGCAGCAACTAAAGTGCAGAGCATGGCTGGACTCCACATTCTTTTACTGCTCTCATGCAAAAATAGATAAATCATTTATTTTCTGTCTCTTAAATTTCCTAGACCCACTTTACTTTTTCATTTGTTTTTCCTCATGCAGCCATTTATTCTCAGGCTGCACCCCCACGGTTTGCTCCTCCTCTCATGCAAAACAAAAACTACAATGGATACTTTATCCTTTAGTTTCGAAGGCAATACCTCTCTTCATTCCTCTCTTTTGCCAACCCTTACTCTATTGCATGCACAAAAAACAGCCATGCTTCCTTCTCCTCTTTCTCTCATGCAGCAGTCATTATTCCTCCTTAATCTCCTCACTAAAGATAGAGATAGACATGCCTCTCCTCCTATAGCTGCCCACGCCACTCTCTTCTCCAATGCAGCATCCTTCCGTCCCTCTCATGCAAAAACAGCAACATAACACTCCCTCCTTTAGTCCCTTGAACCCATCTAAATAAGCACCACAATATCTCCCACTAATTCTCCTTTCTGGTTCACTATTGATGTATAGGTTAAAGAATGGTGCATTCTGTTGGTGAGCCACCTACTGCATGCTCTCAAGTCCATCATTTCCCTCATGCAAAAATTAGTAGCACATATAATTCTTCATCCAATATTATTTTCGACCAGCATCAATAATCATAATTCTTTTCTCTAATTTTCCCTTCTTAACTCTTTATTAATGAGCACTGCACAAAAGAGCTCCTCCCATGGCTGGCCAGTTCATTTTTGTTGTCACACGCTTCTCCTTTCTCCTCATGCAAAAACCCATGTATCAATTCATTCACCACTTAATTTGTAGACCCATCTCTTATTACTCCTTTCTTTCAATTCCATGCATGCTGATGGTAAAACAACAGGCCTCTTTAATCCTTGAGCTGCGTCCTCCTCTCCTCTCCTTTCATGCAAAAAAACACATTAAATGCATCAATTAGTATTTTCCCTTAATCACCTCATATCTCTCTTAATTCACCCTTTTTATTTCTCTCTTGGCAGCATGATTTTACTCCATCAGCTTTGCTTTCAAGTGCATGGATCCATGCAGAAACAACAGCGACATATTTTCTCCTTCGTCTCCCCATCACGCACAATAGATAGACATCATCTCCCTAGTCACCCTCCGTCATCTTCTTGCTGCTAAACTCCTCTCTAAAATAACAGCAGCCCTCACCCTTAATTCCCTTTACAAACCCCTCTTATTCTCAAATACAACTCTGTAATTGCCTGAGTAATGAAGGGCTCGTGAAACAACCATGCATCACCCCTTCTCCATTATTTATTTTTATGCTTGGCACACATACGAGCTGCCACTCTTTTCCCATGCAAAACAACTGCTACAAATAATGCTATCCTTTGATTCCCTTGAGTCACACACCTGATTTCAATAGCAACCATTTATTACTTCATGGGTTTTACTATCTTCATTTGCATGCATCCATGCAGGAAGTAGCAGCCATATATTATCCTCGTCTCTTTTCTCACGCACAACCAGCAAGACCCTTCTTCAAAACTCTCTTGATAGCACCTATTTTTTCATTGCCTTTTATTTCACTTCAATGGCATGGACACATGCAGCTGCAGCAGCTATAAAACCCCCTCATCTCCTCCTCTCTCCCTCACGCAAGCACCAAAGAAGGAGCATCCCATCTCCTCCCCTCCCTCCATCAGATGGGTGCCCCTCCTCCTCTCTTTTTCCCATGGCTGCAGCTCCAACTCTCCCTACTTTCTCTTCACAAAAATGGATTCTCGCCCAGCAGCAATCCCGATTTGCCGCTGCATGTTTCATCTCGTCACTGGTATCCTTCCCATGCTGTGGTAAGATGATTCTCCTTCTATGTTTTTTATCATGAACCTGATCTCCAGTGTCTCCTCCCTGCTGTGATGATGTCCAGCCTTTCAACAGTACACGGAGGTCATCCCGGTGTGCCTTGCTCTCTCCCTGAACCCGCAGTAGTAGCTGCACCTTGTTCATCGGCGTCACCACCGTTCCTGTACAGCGTGTGGTGAGGTCATCCCTTCACCTTCCCTCTTATATCCTGCTGTTCGTACTCCTCTCATACATCTCTTTATTCTCCAGTGTGGTAGTGATCAGCTCTTAAGAAAAAGTGGTGGTGTTCCATTGATCGTTGTCACCAACGTGGATGATTGCTGCCATCACCTTCATCTCCCTGATCTGCTGCCAACTCTTGGTGAGAACATCCCATTATCTGCACCATCTTGTTTTCATATTCCTCACTGCATATCTTGTACCATATATGATGTATGGATGATCTATGGTGATGTTTCTCCGCGATAAGTGTTGTTATCCTCGCGGTCAGCTTTGCTGCTTTTGAAAAAAATAAGTGTTTATCACTGTTTCATGCCTCCAGTCATCAAACCCTTTGGTCAAATTGTAGTTAACATACTTGTACACACCTCTGTAAAATGGTTTTACAATAGAAGTTGAGAAACTAGAGATATCTTTATATCCGTGCCCGCGTTTCTGCTGTCTTGCAGCAGCGCTTCTGCCTTTGGCACACATGTTCCCATTGTTTTACCAATCCAATGCTCACTCCCTTTGACCACAAGTGTAAATTTTGTCCTTGCACATGCCTCAGCAAAATTTCATGACCATAGAGTTCAATACGAAAGAGTTATAAATGTTATTGTGCATGATGTCCCTGCTGCCCTGCAGCAGCATTCCTGCCTGTTGGCATGCATATTCCCGATGTTCCATCACTCCAGTGACTGTGTACTTGAACCATAATGTGTCTTATATTGTTGCACATGCCTCTGAGAAATTCCGTGGCCATAGGATTCATGACAAAAGAGAAATATTTCTATCTTTTGCTTGCTGTCCCTGCAGCTCCGCAATAGAGTTCCTGCTAATTGGCGAGTGCGTTGCCGAAAATCCACTACTCCGTTTGTCAAATCCTATTACCCACCTGTGTATAATAAACTTGCACATGCCACTGCAAGTTGGTTTGTCCATAGGTGGCACAATTGCCGTGATATAGTGGTCAAAGTAACTGCTACAGCTGCTGTCCAGTAGACGGCAGTGCAAGTCATTTTGCAGTTATGTTTCCTGGTCATCCAATACTTAGAATAACTTGTTCTTTTGCCACAATATACTTCATACAGTCCAGAACAAGCCCACAAAAATGATCTCAATTTTGTGCTTCTAAGACCATGTTCCTTGTCATCAAAACTACTGCTGTCCGCCATCGGTATGCTCAATCGGTAGAAAAATTGCCATAATCGTGTTTCCCTTTTATATAGCATTCACCTTACTGCAGATGCTTGTCAAAAATATGTTCCATGTGTTCTCTTCACAAATACAAACTATCATCTTCATATCCTAAATGATTTTGTAGAACATGAGCTATAGGTTCATCTTCACTTTTCACCATGTACCTATGATTGCATCGTTTCTAACAAATTCCAACTATGCCAATGACCACCGTTGTTCTTGCATCTTCATGTTCTGTGACCAGAAATATATATTCTTGATAGTATCTCACTATACCATCTCTCTCTTGCATAGCTATTGCCATGTATATGTTTCCTTTTATTAAGCTTGCATAGTCATCCCGTGTGATCAAGCCCTTAAATCTTCATATGCTTACTTCATTCTTCATAATCTCTAGTCTATCTTGTATACAATCCTTTGACATTTACTCTTCATCTGTAAATTCTTATTCTCAAGTCTTTCAAGTTAGCCCACATACATCATGTCTATTCTATTCCTATCTTTTACCGAACCTTTGATCATTCATGCCCTTTTATAGTAGTTTTTCTTCGTTGTTTTTGCGCTCAACGATCATAGTTACAAGCCCTACGTGTTTTAAAACCTTTATATGATGTTGTAAAATGATTGATGTACTGTTTTTAGGCTTGTCTGTGATGCTTGTGATGGTTGTTGCTATTGTCCAAAGAAGTTATACAAAAGGATGATCCAAAAGGAAAGTTGGACAAGTTGGAGCACTATTTGAGGCAAGTGTAACATGAGTTCCCTTGTTACCTAATAACTATTTAATCACCTCTTCATGTGCATGTGTCTAATATGATAAACCCCTAAGGACTTTACCTAGAACTTTTGTTATCCTGAATCCCTTGTTACCATGGGTTATGCATATGGGTAGTTTTGCTTAGTTTGCAATCACCAAACAATATAATGTTAATCTTGATTAATGGATTATGTAATCAATGATAAAATGATGCTTTTTAGCAACATGGATAAAAGGGGGCTAGAGCATTAGCCCTTTTTGGATGCTCTAGTCTGCCCTCCGTGAGGACTGAATCTTAAAGCGGCCACCCAGGATTTATCGTACAGCCATGAGAGCTACATGGCTCTGGCTTTAGCTCAGTAAACTAAACTTCTCTAACTTGTTAGTGGTTATCGAAAGGCGCAAGAGGGGGGTGCCTCGTGGTGTATAGTTGTTTTCCTACCTTGGTGTGTACATTTGCCATTGAAACATCACGGCTACTAACTTGTTAGGGGGACTTTCGAAAGGCTTCATAGTGAACCCTGCCAACTTACCATGGAAGTGAGTCAAGAGGCTGATCACCTCGGGCATATGGGTAACATGACTCATGGTGAAAGTGTACAAGCTCTGTAGAGTGTTTTAAAACTGATATATCAGCCGTGCTCACGGACACGAGCGGCCTGGATCCTTTTCGAGATAGATGGTTCTATGGATGGTTTGGGTGATAAATAATGTTGAAGTTAATTATACTTCTCACCTTGGGAGCTTAAGCATAACCTAGCAACATAGGTCTAATAATAAAATATGACCAACTAAAAATGCTTATTGCAGTCAAACCAAGTCAAGCCTTTTGAGCCTTGCATCCCCTCATGTTATACTTGTAGAGTATGGTGCGCTCACACTTGCTTTACATTCAACAATCAAAAATCTCGGATGGGTACCAGACGGTGATACAAAGGCGGAGTTCCCTGAGATGTTCTAGGAGTACTAGGCGAGTGTACCCCCAGTCAACCGTCCCTGTGGAAAATGGAGACCCAGAGTGAAGATTAGGATTAGTTTCCTCTATGCTTTGTAATAGATGTAAGCCATGTTGTAACTATGTTCCGATATATATAAAGCATTGTTCTTGATATTCTCCACATTTGCCGCTATATGTGTCATGTGGACATCCTGGGCACACATATAGTTAGCGCTTGGTCTTCTTTGGAAAACCGGGTGCGACATTATCTATGATTGTACCCTATATGCCGGATCACGGGTAGTTCGTGGTGGTGATAGCTCCATTGATTCTTATAGAGTCCCCCACTCGTGTATAGGGCAGGCAGAGCAACATTATTTTCTCATCTTCCTTGATAATATCACTATGCATGGGCGTAGTCCTGTCTCGCAATGCTTGCCAAGTATAATTGCACTAACTATGATATGCTAGACTTTATAGTTAAGAATAACTTACGAAATATTCTTGTAGTTCATCCTAATTCCATGCTAATGACTTGCTAGAATATCTGTTGAGGTGCTTATCATTATTATATGTTGCTAGTTATGCTCATCAGATTAATTATCTTTGTCACCATTCATACTTTATCTATATTTTATGTGACATTTACCCCTGAATGAAAGAGATAGATAAATGCTCTATGTTACACTTGCAATGATAGATACTCAATTCCATATCCCATTCCATAATCAACATTGATGATTAGCAATCCCTTCCCAGTGGTAAAAATATAAATAACGATACATGGAATACTTCACGGCTAAAATGCTACATCGGTATTAATCTTTGTGCTTGCAGATCTCATTTATTATTAATTCAGAAGAGCAATTGCATATTTCAATACCGCATCTCTCATGTCATGCTGGGGATGACAACTTGGCTTTAGTGGCATGAGGGATAGGTTTGGCATTTTTGGCGCCGTTATCAGAAATTGAAAACTAAGTCTACTTTTGGTAATGACGTTAAGAATGCCCAACACCGGGCGGGCCGGCTGCCTCAACCTAGTCTAGAAGGCGGGCCACATGGAGGAGCCACGAGAGTACATCCCCATTTGGGCTGACGTCCAACCACGCCCAGTGGGACTCTCAGTGGTTCTACCTCTGCAACGAGGACGACCTCTTCCCCGCCTACACCGGGCGGTTGATCTCGGAGCGCCCAGAGAACTGGAACTATGGCATCGTCAAGACTCTCTAGGCTCGGCTCTGTCCCCTCCTCCATACTCTGAAGAAGCTGTGTGAGGAAGGTGTGACTGCCGCACTCGTTCTCTCGGTGGTCCACCATCGATGGGTGCTCCCATTGATGTCTCGTCCGTTGAGAATGGACGAGATGGGCCTCGGTGTTTCGTCACAGGACATTGAGGCATGCCGGATGTCCAACGAGGCGCCTTCGGACAAAGAGGTTACCGCTAGGGTCAGGGCAGCCGTCGTGGGTGACTTCCAGCCGGAACAGGTCAACGGCTTCCCCATGAAGCCCGAGGAAGGTCACTATGATTTGGTGAGTCCCTTGAGTTATCATTTCTCGAGCCTTGCTGTTGGTTTTCTTCTTTCCAATTTTTCCTTAGACTCATGCCTATCTTGTCAGGGGTGATCGACGCCCGGTGTTGACGGTCCTTAAGTATCAAATTTAATTATCAAATAAATAAAGAAAAGGATCCAAATGAAATCAAGATCTAGACTTATGGTTTTATCTGACAGAATTCCACGAGTTTTGGTGTTTGTCTATTTCTGCAGGGGGTTATCAGGAAATACGGAAGAAAGGCCCACATGTCAGGATTACGTAAAGATATTAACGTGCTGCGCAATTATCTTACATCTAGAAAACTCCAGAAGCCACGAGACCGAAGCGGAGGCGAAACGGGGCCAGAGGCAGGGCGCCCGCCCTGTCCTACTGGGCGCCCGCCCCCTGTTGGAGTCCAAACAGGACTCTGCTTTGCGGGAAGTCTCCACCAACCTAAAGGATGAATCTAAACCATACAATCTATGTCGGTTTGATCCAAGGGCCCATATTCACTTGAAGGGACTATAAAACCAGACCCCCTGGCCCCTGGAGGAGAGAGCCTCTCAACCCTAATTAATTGTTTCATCAAGGGAGAAGAAGCCTCTGATCAAGATTAGAGCCACCACATCAATTAGACATCTAGATTAGCATAGCTACATAGGATTAGAACTAGAAGGAGTCAATCTTCGATTGGTTTCCGGATCTGTCAGGAGGATTCTTATTAATTCTCTAATTGTGCTTCTAATTGCTTTCTAATTATCTTTGTTCTTCAATATTATGAATATGACTTTGTTCTACTTCAGTATATTGCTTATGACTTTGCTCTACTTGCTTATATTCAAGATTATATTGTTCTTAGTTTATGATAGTTATGTACTTAGCTTAGTTAGATACGATCTATATACATGCTTAGGATCGTATAGCGTTTATCCATCGGATCCATGGGTAAATGATAGAAATTGTGTAGGCGTGGTGCTTATACCGTATTTATCTGCGATTGTACCCAATATGCCAGATCGTGGGGTGGTTCGTGATAGTGACAGCTTCATTGATTCTTATATAGTCCCCCTCTCGTGTATTGGGCTGGTAGAAAAACATTATTACAGGGGAGTGATTGCTATGTTTCTCATATTCCTTGCTAATATCACTATGCATGGGCGTAGTCTTGTCTCACAATGATTGCTAAGTATGCTTGCACTAACTATGATAATGCTAGACTATATAGTTGAGAATAACTTAGGGAATATTCTTGTAGTTCGTTCTAATACCATGCTAATGACTTTCTAGAGTATCTAATTGAGGTGCTTATCATATTTATTATGTGGCTAGATCAGATTAGTTATCCTTGTCACTATTATTATTTCATATATCTTTTATGTGACACTTATCCCTGTATGAAGAGTTAGATATAATGTTCTCAATTATACATGCAATGATAGATGCTCAATCTCATATTCTATTCTGTAATCAATAGTGATGATTGCTAATCCCTTCCCAGTGGTAAAAATATAAATAACGATACCTGGAATACTTCCCAGTTAAAATGCTGCATCGGTATTAATCTGTGCGCTTGCAGATCCCATTCATTATTTATTTAGAAGAGCAATTGCATATTTCAATACCGCGTCTCTCATGTCATGCTAGGGATGACAACTTGGCTTAAGTGGTGTGAGGGATAGGTTTGGCATTTTTGGCACCGTTGCTAGATTTAGAACTTAGTCTACTTTTAGTAATGATGTTAAGAATACCCAACAAGCATTTTTGGCGCCGTTGCCGGGGAAGGTTGATTACCAATCAGGAATGGAATAAAAGATTTTGAGTTATCATTCGCATCACTAATATGTTTGAGCTTATCTATTCTCTCATACAGTTTTACCCCGATATTTTTCTATTTTATCTTATGCAGGGGAATGTATGAATAGAAGACATCTTCCATGAAATTTTGTTGACAATCCCGAAGCATTATTCAAGAAGACGAGAGCCAAGCTAAAGAAATCATCAACACTTCACGAAGAAGCTTCATCCAATCAAGAAGATCACCGGAACTTGTCTTTAGAGTTCGAAGCCATGGCGAACAAATCGATCCGCGAGTTCTCAGCTCCCACTACGGACAACATCCGCACTGGACCTGCTGCAGAGATCGATGGCAACTTTGAGCTCAAGCCTGGACTTATCAACATGGTGCAATCCAACCAGTTCTGTGGGAAGGCACACGAAGATGCTAGTGCTCATTTACAACACTTCCTGGAGATTTGCAACACATTCACCATAGCAGGAGTTTCCAAAGACGCTATACTACTTCGCCTCTTCCCATTCTCACTGTTAGGAAGAGCGAAGCAGTGGTTCTACGCTACAAAGGAGAAGAATACTACGTGGGCACTCTGCTCAACAAACTTCCTGGCTAAGTTCTTTCCCATGGGCAAGACCAATGCTCTCTGTGGGAAGATTACAAGTTTTCAGCAACAAAATGATGAATTTGTTCCAGAAGCATGGGAGCGCTTTCAAGACTACACCTAGAATGTCCCCATCATGGAATGGAGAGTTGGCTATTGATGCAGACATTCTATCATGGGCTCAACAACAGTGCCCGAGAGACCATGGATGCTGCAACTGGAGGAGCATTCTTATCACTTACTATACCACAAGCCACAGCTCTTGTGGAGAAGATGGCGTCCAATCAAAGCTGGAATGAAGAGAGGACCCAGACACGCAAGAGAGGTGGAGGTATGCATCAGCTGAAGGAGGTAGACATGCTGTCTGCAAAGCTAGACCTGCTCATGAAGAAGCTCGATGATAGAGCTGAAGACAAGAAAGAAGTTATGCACATCTACGACTCTCACATGACTTGTGAGGAGTGTTGGATATTAGGGGCCTAGACCATTAATTTAATAATATCTATTAAACTCTATGGTCCTTACGTGTGCAGTAATTTGTTTTGTACCGTATGGGAATTTAACCGAGAGACGGCATGGTGTGGCGTGGCGAGGCAGGCAGGCAGCGAGCGAGCGGACGGGCGGGCGGGCGAGGCCTTAATCTTGTAACTCCTGCCTTCATGATCATGATTGAGAGGAGTTGCTGGTAACTCCCGAAACTCCTGCCTTCATGGTTTTCATTGAGAGGAGTTTATGGTAACTCCCGTAACTCCTGCCTTCATGGTTTTCATTGAGAGGAGTTTCTGGTAACTCCCGTAACTCCTGTCTTCATGGTCTTGATTGAGAGGAGTTTCTGGTAACTACTGTCCGTTTCTGTCTCCTCCACCGCAAAGAGTCGGGACCTTTCTGTTCCGCGCCTGATCTTCCTCCTTCTGCTTGCCTATAAAAGGACCCGCACTCTCTCGGTTCTCTTGAGAAGGAAAAAACACATCCTGTTGCGCAAGTCCTTTCCGTTCCATCTCCGGCGAGCACCAGAGATGGAAGAGTAGGCCTCCGGAACGCGTCTCTGTCATGCGCTTCATCTGCTCGGGTGAGGACGGGCGATTACGTTTTTGGGGAGTGTCGTTGGCGACACGACTACTCGCTGGTGATTCTGTGGCGACTACACGGCAACCTTTTCTGCACTGCATCGAGCGGGACGACTACAACGACAAAACACCACCATGACTTTTCCCGGTGCGAGCGGTTCTGCCGCAGGGTATAATCTCCTTCATCCTATTATTAATTTCACTGTTAATATCATGATGTTCCTGGGTAGCATTTTGCTATTATCCTACATGTTTTGCTTGGATGATCATGTGAATAATATTTTACTGGTACCATATATTTCTGTACTCATCTTTGTTTCGGTTATTGAGGATACCTTGCGCACAACTATGATGATTCACATAAATAAAATAATATTAGTTGTATGTTCTGTCTTCTTAATTTGCTTCTGCAAATTGATAGTCATCCTTTTTATTTTTGTCATGAATTGTTTTTCTCAAATAATTCATGTCGTAATTATCCCTTTTATTGCGTCCTTTTTATGGATTAAAATAAATATGAAAATGTCTTATATTCCAACAATCTAAAAACGTAATTTCAGGCCATTTTCATCTGTTGGCTTTGCGGGCATGCTAAAGCCTACGCCATTTGAGGGCACACACTACAAGAGGTGGCGTGAGAAAGCCCTTCTGTGGTTGTCAGCCATGCGCTGTGGTCATGTGCTCCAGGAGCAGCCTGCCGGTGTGAGATCCGAGCAGGATGAGGAGGCATGGCGACATGCTGAGACTATGTGCAAGGCTGCACTGTTGAGCATCATCCATGATTCGCTGGTTGATGCCTACATACCACTCCCGTCAGGCAGAGCTGTGTGGGAGGCTCTTGAGACCCGGTACGGTCTTTCTGACGCTGGTTCTGAGCTGTATATCATGGAGCAGTTCCATGACTACAAGATGGTTGATAACCGTTCTGTAGTCGAACAGGCTCATGAGGTACAGGGACTGGTGAAAGAATTAGAGCTGTACGGATGTCCTCTCCCTGACAGGTTTGTGGCAGGCTGCATTATTGCTAAGCTGCCACATTCCTGGACTGATTTTGCTACTACCTTGAAGCACAAGAGGCAACAGTTTAGTATTGCTGAACTTGTTGGCAGTCTTGATGTCGAGGACAAGGCTAGAGCAAAGGATGTCAAGGGGAAGGGAAAGGGCGGGAACGGTGAGGCGACTACTAGTGCACATGTGGTGCAAAAGTTTCGTCCTAAACCACAGAGGAAGAAGCCCCAGCAGGAGCTTAAGCAGAAATCCACTACTTCCTTCAAGAAAGGTAATAACAAGAAGATGGGATTTGACAAGGCGAAGATGACTTGCTTCACCTGTGGGAACAATGGGCACTTCTCCAGAGAGTGTCCTGAGGCTAAATGGAAGCCCCCACCAAAGGCGAAGACAGCTAACACCATTGAGACTGATGCAGGTGCTTCTGGGTATGGCAATTTATCTGCATTTTCAGTTTGTTCCTCACCTGATTGGTGGGTTGATACAGGTGCAAATATACATGTGTGTGCTGATAAGTCCTTGTTTTCCTGTTACCAGGTCGGGAGGAGTGGAGCCTTGCTGATGGGGAATGGTGCGCGTGCTGGTGTTCATGGTGTTGGTACGGTGGATCTGAAGCTTACTTCGGGGAAGACCGTGCAACTCAAGAACGTGCATCATGTCCCCTCCATAAGGAAAAATCTGATTAGTGGCTCTTTGCTATGTCGTGATGGCTTTAAACTTGAATTTGAGTCTAATAAATGTGTAATGTCAAAGTATGGAACCTTTGTTGGAAAAGGCTATGAAAGCGGAGGCTTGTTCCGCTTGTCGCTAGATGACAGTTTACCTCTTGCCGTGAACAATGTGGTTAATAACGTTAATGTTGAGATGAATGTTTGGCATTCTCGATTATGTCATATTAATTTTGGCTGCATGTCTCGCTTAGCTAATTTAAATTTAATTCCTAAATTTGATGTTTCCAAAAATTCAAAGTGCCATACATGCGTTGAGGCAAAACAACCTCGCAAGCCTCACAAGGCTGCTGTGGCGAGAGAGTTGGCACCACTTGAACTCATCCATTCCGATATTTGTGAAATGAACGGAATTTTAACAAAAGGTGGTAAGAGATATTTCATAACGTTCATAGATGATTGCACGCGACACTGTTATGTGTACCTAATTAAAACAAAAGATGAGGCGTTGCAATATTTTAAAACCTTTAAAGCTGAGGTTGAGAATCAACTTGAGAAGAAAATCAAACGGTTGAGGTCCGATTGCGGGGGAGAATATTTCTCTACTGAATTTTCTGCGTTCTGCGCGGTGCACGGTATAATCCATGAGAGGACACCTCCATATTCACCTCAATCCAATGGAATTGCTGAGAGAAAGAACCGCACTCTAACTGATTTGGTGAATGCCATGTTGGAGACTGCTGGTTTATCTAAGGAATGGTGGGATGAGGCAATTCTAACTGCGAATCATGTCCTAAATAGAGTGCCCACGAAGAACAAAGAAATTACTCCATTTGAGGAATGGGAGAAAAAGAGATTAAATATTTCTTATCTTCACGTTTGGGGTTGTTTGGCCAAGGTGAACGTGCCAATAAACAAAAAGCGAAAGATTGGACCGAAAACTGTAGATTGTGTTTTTCTCGACTATGCCATTCATAGTGTGGGCTATCGGTTTTTAATAATAAACTCTAATGCTCCTGATATGGCTGTTGGGACGGTCATGGAGTCTAGAGATGCCACGTTCTTTGAGAATGAATTTCCTATGAAAATAGGTGCACCTAGCGTGTCTAGTCATGACTCTGTTCCTGAATCTCATGATTCAAATATACACGCTGATGACAACACCCATGAGCTTGAGCAAAATTCTGAGGAGGCTGATAATACTGTCACTCGAAGAAGTAAGAGGCAAAGAGTTGCTAAATCCTTTGGAGAAGACTTTATTATATACCTCGTGGATGACACTCCCACAACCATTTCTGAGGCATATTCCTCTTCTGATTCTGATATGTGGAAAGAGGCAGTGCAAAGTGAGATGGATTCTATTATGTCCAATGGGACGTGGGAAGTGGTTGACCGTCCATTTGGTTGCAAGCCTGTGGGCTGCAAATGGGTGTTTAAAAAGAAGCTGAGGCCTGATGGTACAATTGAGAAGTACAAGGCTAGGCTTGTTGCTAAGGGATATACCCAAAAGGAAGGTGAAGATTATTTTGACACTTACTCACCTGTTGCCCGACTTACGACCATTCGTGTGTTGCTATCCCTGGCTGCCTCACATGGTTTTCTCATTCATCAGATGGATGTTAAGACAGCTTTCCTAAATGGAGAGCTTGAGGAAGAGATCTACATGGATCAGCCTGATGGGTTCATTGCAAATGGTCAGGAGGGTAAGGTTTGTAAGTTATTGAAGTCCTTGTACGGCCTAAAGCAAGCCCCAAAGCAGTGGCATGAGAAGTTTGACAAAACTTTAACATCAGCCGGCTTTGCTGTGAATGAAGCTGATAAATGTGTATACTATCGGTTTGGTGGTGGTGATGGTGTGATACTGTGCTTATATGTGGATGATATATTAATATTTGGCAACAATTTAAAGGTGATCAAAGAAGTAAAAGAATTTTTGTCAAACAATTTTGAGATGAAAGACTTGGGTGAGGCTGATGTCATTGTTAACATTAAGCTTTCACGGGAGGAAGGAAATGGTTGGGTAACTCTTATGCAGTCCCACTATGTGGAAAAGGTCTTGAACCGATTTGGGTATAGTGAGTGTACGCCTGCTCCTACCCCGTATGATCCAAGCGTTCGTTTGAGAAAGAATCACAGAATTGCAAGAGACCAATTGAGATATTCACAGATAATTGGCTCTCTCATGTACCTAGCTAGCGCAACCAGGCCTGATATCTCATTTGCTGTGAGCAAATTGAGCCGGTTTGTGTCAAATCCGGGAGATACTCACTGGAACGCTCTTGAAAGAGTGTTGCGCTACTTGAAAGGGACAATGAGTTATGGCATTTACTTTTCTGGGTACCCAAGGGTACTAGAGGGTTATTGTGATGCTAATTGGATTTCTGATGCAGATCAGCTTTATGCTACGAGTGGATATGTGTTCCTATTTGGGGGTGGTGCTGTTTCTTGGAAGTCTTGCAAGCAGACTATCTTAACGAAGTCTACAATGGAAGCAGAACTGACCGCATTGGATACTGCTAGCGTTGAGGCTGAGTGGCTTCGAGATCTCCTCATGGACTTGCCGATTGTTGAGAAACCAATCCCGACAATTTCTATGAACTGTGATAACCAAACTGTGATTACAAAGGTAAACAGTTCTAAGGATAACATGAAGTCCACAAAGCATGTGAAACGGCGTTTGAAGACTGTCAGAAAATTCAGAAACTCCGGAGTAATTAGCTTGGACTATGTCCATACATCAAACAATCTGGCAGATCAATTCACTAAGGGTCTGTCACGAAATGTGATAGAAGGCGCGTCGAGGGAGCTGGGTTTGAGACCCATGTAGAGCCAGCAACAGTAGTAACCTGTCCTATGTGATTGGAGATCCCATGAATTAGGATGGTGGAACAAGCTGTTGACTGACTGAGGGAGAGACCCCTTAGACTATAACTCAGCTCGTTGGAGATGCACCGTCTCTCCAGTACTGTAAGGCAGGTTGACTAAGTTCTTAATGTGATCCGAGCGGCTTTGTATAGCGGGGATGTTGTCCTACAGAACATCCTATAAGGAACACACCTATATGAGCTCGATTGCTAGTCACAATCTATGAGATGTGGGTATTCTCTAGATGCTCATGAAAAGGCCCCGAAGTGTGACTTATATGCTTCAAACAGAGGGAAGGCACTTGGCAGCCTAGTATCAGTTAAGAGGCTTTGCGAAACTCATCTCACACAAAACTGTCAATTCAAGGTTCTGTCCATTGTTCAGTTGTGGCTGAGTGTAGCTAGTCTTCTAGATGGATGTTCAACTTAACAGTCTCCATCGAAACACTGGTATATAAAAGGAATGTGGTATTTGAGAACTTCAAAATTGTGTACCCTAGAGTTTGGTGGGGATTGTTGGATATTATGGGCCTAGACCATTAATTTAATAATATCTATTAAACTCTATGGTCCTTACGTGTGCAGTAATTTGTTTTGTACCGTATGGGAATTTAACCGAGAGACGGCATGGTGTGGCGTGGCGAGGCAGGCAGGCAGCGAGCGAGCGGACGGGCGGGCGGGCGAGGCCTTAATCTTGTAACTCCTGCCTTCATGATCATGATTGAGAGGAGTTGCTGGTAACTCCCGAAACTCCTGCCTTCATGGTTTTCATTGAGAGGAGTTTATGGTAACTCCCGTAACTCCTGCCTTCATGGTTTTCATTGAGAGGAGTTTCTGGTAACTCCCGTAACTCCTGTCTTCATGGTCTTGATTGAGAGGAGTTTCTGGTAACTCCTGTCCGTTTCTGTCTCCTCCACCGCAAAGAGTCGGGACCTTTCTGTTCCGCGCCTGATCTTCCTCCTTCTGCTTGCCTATAAAAGGACCCGCACTCTCTCGGTTCTCTTGAGAAGGAAAAAACACATCCTGTTGCGCAAGTCCTTTCCGTTCCATCTCCGGCGAGCACCAGAGATGGAAGAGTAGGCCCCCATTTATCCCGATAAGTATTTCTATATATCTTTATACTTATATTATTTTAGAATATTAAAATACACATAAACTATGGGAAAACCAAATAAAGATTTTATGCTTATATATGTCTTTTGCTTAGTGTGTTTAATAAATAAATAAAGTGGCTATGCTAATCTGTATCTAAATAAAACTTAAGCATGGATATGATAAATAGTTGCTCTGCCTAATTTGCAAATTTTAAGTTCTCTCTCAAGTTTAGATATAACTGTTATAATTTAAAGCTTGCCCTAGACCTAAACTTGTGGGATGAAAACTTGATCTGAAGTCTAAGTTGTTAACGGATACGATATGGGAAGGTTGAGCTGCTGTTTATCTGTTCCTAGAGATGCTAGAATTATGGAGAGTTTTATCTTTGAAAATCTTTAAAATGTTGCATGATGAGTTCCTGTATGATGAGAGCTTAAATTCCTACCACAGCCATATATACATGCTTGCTAGATTTTGAGCCACACATTTACTATTTACTGCTTATGAGCATTGAATGTGGTCAAGCTGTGTAGACCCTTAGGAGCTTATCATGTGGTTAAATCAAGATTTCATTTGCACGTTCACTCATATATGCTACTTCTACTCCGGAAGTACCATCCACATATATCTACCCATTCCATCTCCAGAACCACCTAAAAATATTCTACTCCTAATCCGGGAGAGAATAACCAAAAATATTTCTGTTTTCCCCTTGTAAAATAAATGCTCAAGATATCTTGTTACTACCACTTGCTATATTATCTCAAGAGATGAATGCTCAAAAAAAAAGGAATAATACGAGGAAATAAAAAGGAGCAAGTGCTCGGAACCTCGAAAGAAAAGAAAAAGTGAGACGAGAGGTAAAAATGGACAAGTGTCCGACAGTAGAATTAGGGGTGCAAGATACCCACATGAGAGACAAGAAAAAGAAGAGCATCTCATTCTCCTCATAAAGTTTCAAAAGCAAGGAAGGTATGTATCCCCTCAAAGAGCAAAAGTAGAATTAGACTTCCACCACCATTGTTTTCATCATTGTTATCACCGTCATCACCATACACCATTCATTCGCCACACATGCACATCTTGATTAAACTTATTGACTTGTTACTTTGGATCCATGGTTTGACTATGCAATAAATGTCTTGTAAGTATGTATACTTTATCTCTCACCTATGAGCTCCAGATATTAAAGCCTTATTAGAGTAGGGTGAGAGAAAAGGCAATGTCACTATGCCTCATACCACAAATACCACATATCTTGAGAGAAGGCATATACCATCACTGCCTTGGTAAGGATCCAAAAATACCACAAAAGAGAGACCTGAGAGAACCATACAAGGAATCTCTGAGTTTTATTTGAAAATCTGCAAAAACCCCAGAGCTATAGCTGATCAAGAATAAGAGACATGGCACTTGGCTAGACTATTCTATCTTTTAACCACACAAGACAGAAGTGACGGTTACAAGTCCCGTGGTGGAGGTAAAGTAAGTAAGTTTTAAGTCTTGACAGTTTACTCTAACTTAGAAATGAGATCTTATTTAAAAGCATGTGTACCGTCAAATTTTTAAAAGATATTGCAACTACTTCTGGTCCATAGCTGAGTCTATCCTTGCTCAGGGACGAGCAAGAAGTAAGCTTGGGGGAGTTTGTTGACGGTCCTTAAGTATCAAATTTAATTATCAAAAAAATAAAGAAAAGGATCCAAATGAAATCAAGATCTAGACTTAGGGTTTTATCTGACAGAATTCCACGAGTTTTGGTGTTTGTCTATTTCTACAGGGGGTTATCAGGAAATATGGAAGAAAGGCCCACATGTCAGGATTACGTAAAGATATTAACGTGCTGCGCAATTATCTTACATCTAGAAGACTCCAAAAGCCACGAGACCGAAGCGGAGGCGAAACGGGGCCAGACCCTGGGCGGCCACCCAGTTGGTCAGGGCGCCCGCCCACCCCCTGTGTCCAATCAGGACTCTGCTTTGCGGGAGATCTCCACCGACCTAAAGGATGAATCTAAACCATACAATCTATGTCGGTTTGATCCAAGGGTCCATATTCACTTGAAGGGACTATAAAACCAGACCCCCTGGCCCCTGGAGGAGAGAGCCTCTCAACCCTAATTCATTGTTTCATCAAGGGAGAAGAAGCCTCTGATCAAGATTAGAGCCACCACATCAATTAGACATCTAGATTAGCATAGCTACATAGGATTAGAACTAGAAGGAGTCAATCTTCGATTGGTTTCCGGATCTGTCAAGAGGATTCTTGGTAATTCTCTAATTGTGCTTCTAATTACTTTCTAATTATCTTTGTTCTTCAATATTATGAATATGACTTTGTTCTACTTCAATATATTGCTTATGACTTTGCTCTACTTGCTTATATTCAAGATTATATTGTTCTTAGTTTATCATAGTTATGTACTTGGCTTAGTTAGATACGATCTATATACATGCTTGGGATCGTATAGCGTTTGTCCATCGGATCCATGGGTAAATGATAGATATTGTGTAGGCGTGGTGCTTATACCGTATTTATCTGCGATTGTACCCAATATGCCAGATCGTGGGGTGGTTCGTGATAGTGACAGCTTCATTGATTCTTATATAGTCCCCCTCTCGTGTATTGGGCTGGCAGAGCAACATTATTACAGGGGAGTGATTGCTATGTTTCTCATATTCCTTGCTAATATCACTATGCATGGGCGTAGTCTTGTCTCGCAATGATTGCTAAGTATGCTTGCACTAACTATGATAATGCTAGAATATATAGTTGAGAATAACTTAGGGAATATTATTGTAGTTCGTTCTAATACCATGCTAATGACTTTCTAGAGTATCTAATTGAGGTGCTTATCATATTTATTATGTGGCTAGATCAGATTAGTTATCCTTGTCACTATTATTATTTCATATATCTTTTATGTGACACTTATCCCTGTATGATGAGTTAGATATAATGTTCTCAATTATACATGCAATGATAGATGCTCAATCTCATATTCTATTCTGTAATCATTAGTGATGATTTCTAATCCCTTCCCAGTGGTAAAAATATAAATAACGATACCTGGAATACTTCTCGGTTAAAATGCTGCATCGTTATTAATCTGTGCGCTTGCAGATCCCATTCATTATTTATTTAGAAGAGCAATTGCATATTTCAATACCGCGTCTCTCATATCATGCTGGTGATGACAACTTGGCTTAAGTGGTGTGAGGGATAGGTTTAGCATTTTTGGCACCATTACTAGATTTAGAGAACTTAGTCTACTTTTAGTAATGATGTTAAGAATACCCAACAATGCATGCATCATCTTAGGCCCTTTCTTCCTTGCTCAGCTTCAAGAGGCTGTTGGAGCAGGCCCAGCCCTCGATGGCCAAGAGGCTCAAGGTGGGGGCGAGCTCCAAGGTTAGCTCTCCGGGTAAGTGGCTCGCTTCTCTTTTTGTGGTCTTGGGGTTAGCTCTACTGAGCACAGAGATTTCTTGTGACTGATGTGTCATTTTGGGTTGTATGCAGGTTCTTTCGACCCTCGACCATTTGCGGGCGATGACAAGACCCCGCCTCGACCCTCGGAGGGGGGTGCAGGTTCGGGAAGCGTCTTACCATCCCCTGGACAGGGCGAGACGCCTCGTCCCCAAGGTCAGGAGTGAGCCCTCGAGCCACCCAAGTCAGGGGGATTGGGCGACCCCATCACTATTAGTGATGAGTCCGGGGATGGCCCGCGGTCGTCAGGCGCTCGTGTCACGGACAAGGGGGTCGAGACCCCTCAGGTCGAGGGACCGACACCATGGCCCATTGGGCTCCATTCCGTTGAGCAGGGAAAGAAGAGGAAGAACAAGGAGGAGCAGCAGAAGAGGAGGGAAGAGGAAAAGATGAAAAAGGAGGAAGAGGGAGCGCAGCGTCGTCTACAGGAGCAGCAGCAGCTACTGCTCGAGGAATAGCTGGAGCAGCACCGACAGCAAGAGCTGCAAGAGCTTCAACTGCAGCAGCGGCAGTTGGAGGAGTTCCCCGAACAACAACAAACGCAGGGGCAGCAACCGCAGCAGCAGCAGCGGCAGCTCGAGGAAGGGCAGAGGCCCGAGACAGGGGAGGAGGAGCTGCCAGTTTACGGTCCCGCGACTCCCTCATGGCTTCGTCCTAGGGGGCCTGCCACCATCTTAGCTGAGCCACGACGGGAGGACGGTGTCATGGCGCTGGCGCTCACCATGCGCACGCCAGCAGATCCAAGCTCGGAGATTAAGGGCTCCCTCTACGGCATCGAGGGGATCGCCCCGTGCTTCCTTGAGGGTCGACGACCATGGGAGGTTCCTAGCACCGGTGGGGAAGACGAGGCTGGGACCTCTGGTGGTGGCAGGGCGGACGAGACCAAAACCTGGAAGTCCATCAACGACGATGGGTGATTCCCCTCTCTTATCGATCTGTTTCTACGCCATGTGGCCTCGCTAGAAACAGTGCAAGAGCTTATCCGGGGCTTCAAGGCACACACGGAGGAAGAGCTCGAGCACTAGGGCCCAGGAAGGATCCACCTTCGAGCCTCCACGTCTCCGGATGAGCCCAATATCATGATGGACGATCAAAAGGAGGTGGAGAAGTGGGAGCACCTTGAATAGCTTTGTCTCTGGATGAAGCATGTCGTGGGCCTCATGTCTGACATCATCGACAACGGCCTGAGCTAGGCCTTCTTTGTAAGGATCTCTAGACTTTCATTACTTGGAATTTTTCATTGAACTAACGCTCTTATCACCTCTTGTTTTGTTGCAGGACTTGAAAGAGACCTCCGGGCTGAAATCGGGCTTCATTCACGTGACAAGGGGTGGTTGGGAGCAGCTCTCTCTTCTCAAGGATCAACTCCTCGAGTCACAAGAAAAGCTCCTTAAGGCGTATAAGGATCTTACTGCGGCTCTGGAGGGGAAGAAGGAGAAGGAGGCCACTCTGACCGACGCTTGGAAGACCTTGTCTAGTATGGACAGTAAGGTTTCCGGGCGGAGGAAGACGCCCACATCGCTCGAGAGGCCACAGAGAAGGTAAAGGAGGAAGCGGCCTGAGGAGGTGGCTGCCAAGGCCCGAGGAGGCGGCTACCAAGGCACGGGAGGAGGCCACACGGTATAAGGACGAGGCCGTCGAGCTAGACATAGGAAAGAGGCTCATCGAATCAGACCTTGCCACCGCTTGGGCCACTTATGGCAGGGTAAAGGAGGCGCTTCTGAAGAGCAAAATCGCCCGAGGCACCACGGAAGAAGATACAAAGATGGCCCATGAGGACCTCGAGGTGGAGCGGGCCCGCTCTCATAGCCTTTCCGATGATGTTGATCGTCTGAAGAAAGCGTTGCGAGAGAAAGAAGAAGCTATCCTAGGGTCAGGCAAGCTGATCGAGGACCTACGGGTCGAGAAGACGGAGCTAGCCTATTCCTTCAAGAAGATCGAGAGGACAAACACCGACCTGGTTTGTGAAAATACGACTCTTGAGGAGAAGATCCATGGTAAGTCTTCCATGTCGTTGTGTTTTTGTTGTTGGATCTCGTTCTCTTTTCCGTCATCTGATCCCCTGTTTTGATCTCTAAAGGGCTTAAGGATGATCTGCTGGCCGCCCAAGTCGACGCCTTGACTGGTCGACTGAGGACGGTGATCAACAACCTCTCGACCTCTTGGGAGCTTGAGCCTACGAATGAGGTGGGGGAGGCGGCTCGAGGCGATGCCTGGGTCGACCAGCTGTGCTACCTCGGCGCCACCCTGAGGGACCGAGTGCGAGATGCACTCCAAACTGGAGTGAAGCGGGCAATGGCGGTTGTCTGCTCGGGGTTCTCCTATGGAGGTGGTGTCCCACAGTTTCGTCACTGACATCTCCAAGACCGATGCTGAGAACCAGGAGAGGCTTCATGCCTTGATCGACGATGCAGAGGTTCCTGGTGAAAGGCTGGCGAAGGTGTTCGAAGCAGAGGTACTCCCTCCCGAGACCGGCGTGGGCGCGAAAGACGGCGGTGAAGGCAGAGATGAGACTAAGGCCTGAAAGCCTGATCTAGGTACTTAGACCCATTGTAATATATTTAGCTTTAAACATTGTGGCCTGAGTGGCCTTAAGATTGGTAGTTTCTATATATTCTTGTTACTTTTATGCTCGAGTTTCCTTTATTTCATTTGCTGCCTAAGTTTGTGTTCCTCGATCGATCTTTCATTCAGACGACTTTGATTGCCTCGAGGGTAAGGGAGTGAGTAGAGTTACCGTAGACCGGAGGCATAGTGGTTCTCAGGCTCGACATCCCTTGGCCCTTAAGGGGCTCGAGGCGCCTTTAGTACTTGATCGTGTGGGGTTTTCTTAGGGCTTAAAAGGGAAAAGAGAACATTGAGTTTTTGAAAAATCATTCGATTATTAGGAGCCTGTGGGGGGCGGGGGTTCCCCCCAACTAGCCCCTGACGGAGTGTTGACTATGATGGGTCATAGTCGAGACTTCCTCTAACATCGGGATTAACCGGTAATAATATGAATTACTCGAAAAAGTACTTTCATTTATTCACATATTTATTCATAGGGCATCGGTCGTACAAGATGTGCATGAAAATGTAAATCCTCGAGGCTCTAGGGGTAGAAGTGACGTAGCTGTTCAATGTTCCATGCGTTGGTGAAGATTGCCCCATTTTCGTCCATGAGCTTGTATGTTCCTGGTTTCAAGACATCAGCCACCACGTATGGGCCCTCCCAGGGTGGAGTCAGCTTGTGGCGTCCTTGATTGCTCTGCTGTCGATGTAGGACGAGGTCGCCCACGTTCAGGTTTCTCTTGCGCACGTGCTTGTCGTGGTAGCGTTAAAGCTTCTGCTGGTATCTTGCCGAGTTGAGGAGGGCCATGTCTCTAGCTTCGTTGAGCTGGTCGACCGCATTCTCTCGAGTCTCCCTATTTGTCTACTCGTTGTAGGCTTTGAGTCGAGGTGACCCATACTCGAGGTCTGTTGGAAGCACAGCCTCGAAGCCATAGACCATGAAGAATGGGGTGTACTTCGTGGCTCTGCTCGGCGTTGTTCTTAGACTCCATAGGACCAAAGAGAGCTCCTCGACCCATTTCTTGCCGAACTTCTTCAACTGGTTGTAGATTCTGGGTTTGAGCCCTTGCAAAATCTTGTCGTTGGCATGTTTGACCTGGTCGTTGGTTCGAGGGTGAGCTACTGCAGACCAGTTCACACGGATGTGATGCCAGTCATAGAAGTCCAGGAACTTTTTGCCAATGAACTGTGTGCCATTGTCGGTGATGATGACGTTGGGTATCCCAAACCGGTGGATTATGTCGGTGAAGAAGAGGACAGCCTGCTCGGAATGAATGTTTGTGATGGGTCGAGCCTCGATCCATTTGGAGAACTTGTCGATGGCCACCAACAGGTGGGTGTATCCTATCGCTGCCCTTTGGAGAGGACCCACGAGGTCGAGGCCCCATACCACGAACGGCCAAGTGATGGAGATCATCTGTAGAGCGTGAGCGGGGAGATGAGTTTGCTTGGCGTAGAATTGGTAGCCATGGCATGAGCGAACGAGCTCGATGGCATCAGCGACGGCCGTTTGCCAGTAGAAGCCTTGTCAGAAGGCGTTGCCTACGAGGGTTCTGGGAGCTACATGGTGGCCGCAAGCCCCCGAGTGTAAGTCTTCGAGGAGCTTTCGACCTTCCTCTATAGTGATGTAGCACTGCAAGATCCCGGTCGGACTTCGTCCATACAGCTCTTTGCTTTCACCGTAGATCACGTATGATTTGGCCCGTCGAGTGATACGATGGGCCTCGGCTCGATCTTCTGGTAATTCATCCCGAATCAGGTAGTCGAGCAAAGGCGTGCAGCAGCCAAACAGTCGACTGGGGCATTGAGGAGTTTGCTCGACCTCCATTACTTCTACTGCCATCAGTAGGGCCTCGATTGTGTCGGTGGGCTCGGCGGTGGAGGTTTTGACGCTAGCCCCCGAGCCTAGGTTGAGTGGACGCGATCTTGGCAAGCTCATCGCCCGCTTCGTTGTACCGCCGTGGGATGTGAATGACCTCAAGACCATGGAACTTGTCCTCAAGCTTGCATACTTCCTTGCAAAAAGCCTCCATTTTTGGGTCATGGCAGCTCGAGGCTTTCATGACTTGATCGATGACCAGCTGAGAGTCACCTCGAAAATCGAGGCATCGTACCCATAGCTCGATGGTGATCCTTAGCCCGGTGACGAGGGCCTAGTATTCTGCAACGTTATTGGAGGCGGCAAAATGTATTCGGATGACATACCTAATATGGATGGCGAGGGGTGAGATGAATAGCAGACCTGCCCCCACCCCTGTTTTCATGAGTGACCCATCAAAGTACATCGTCCAGAGTTCTGCTTGGACCTGAGCCGGGGGGGCTGTGTGTCAGTCCATTCCGCGATGAAGTCGGCCAGTGCTTGAGACTTGATGGCTTTGTGAGGCGCATAGGTGAGGGTCTCCCCCATGAGCTCGACCGACCACTTGGCGATCCTCCCAGTGGCCTCTCGATTCTGGATGATCTCGCCCAGCAAGAAGGATGAGACCACCATGATCGGATGGCCGAGAAAGTAGTGCTGCAGCTTGCGTCGGGCGAGAATCACAACATAAATCAATTTTTGAACCTAGGGGTATCGTACCTTTGTCTCTAAGAGCACCTCACTGATGAAGTAGACCAGCTGCTGAACTAGTGGCGCGTGCACTTCCTCTAGCCTTTCGACCACCACGGCAGCGCTAATGACCTGGGTCGTTGCCACGACGTACAAGAGCAAAGGTTCTGCGGGTCGAGGAGGCACCAGGATCGGAGTAGTGGTCAGCATCCTTTCTAGTTTGTCGAGAGCTTCCTCAGCGTCGATAGTCCAGGTAAAGTGCTCGGTTTTCTTTAGGAGCCGGTACAATGGCAATGCCTTTTCCCCCAGCCTCGAAATGAAACAGCTCAGCGCCGCCAGTGTAACTTTTTGTATGCCCTTGACGTCTCGAATCGGTCCCGTCTTGGCGACGGCTGAGACCTTTTTGGGGTTGGCCTCCATGCTACGCTGGGAGACTATGTACCCTAAAAGCATGCCTCAAGGCACGCCAAAGACACATTTCTCAGGGTTGAGCTTGATTTTATTCGTGCGTAGACAGCCAAAGGCGATCTTGAGGTCTTGAATTAGGTCGCCCTGCCTTTTTGACTTGACGACGATGTCGTTGATGTACGCCTCGACCGTCGACCCAATGTGTTCTCCAAACACATGGAGCATGCACCATTGGTATGTTGCTATGGTGTTCTGAAGCCCAAAGGGCATGGTCACGTAGCAGTACATCCCAAAAGGCGTGACGAAAGAGGTCGCAAGCTGGTCGGACTCTTTCATTTTTATTTGATGGTAACTGGAATAAGCTTCAAGGAATGAAAGGGTTTCACATCCCACGGTAGAATCAATAATTTGGTCGATGCGTGGCAAAGGAAAGGGAACTTTTGGACATGCTTTATTTAAACTGGTATAATCGACACACATCCTCATTTTCCTATTCTTTTTCTTAACTAATACAGGGTTTGCTAACCATTCAGGATGATGAACCTCATTGATGAATCCGGCCGTCAAAAGCTTGTGGACCTCATCGCCAATGATCTTGCGCTTCTCCTCATCGAAGCGGCACAGGCGTTGCTTCACTCGCTTGGAACCGGCTCGAATCTCCAAGGAGAGCTCGGCGACTTCCCTCGGTATGCCGGGCATGTCCGAGGGACTCCATGCAATCATGTCGATGTTTGCACGGAGAAAGTCGATGAGCATGGCTTCCTATTTGGGGTCGAGGTCGGCGCTAATCATCAGCATCTTATCGTCAGAACTGTTGGGGTCAAGCGGAATCTTCTTCGTGCCCTCCACTGTCTCAAAGCTGTCTCCATGGCGTTTTGGCTCTAGAGCCTCAACAGTAAGGGCCTCGAGCCTCGAGGCGATCTCGGCGGAGCTCTCGACTGCTTCTCCGTATTCGACACACTCGACGTCACATTCATATGCATGTTCGTAAGAGGAGCTGACGGTGATAACTCCCTTGGGCCCGGGCATCTTCAGCTTAAGGTAGGTGTAGTTGGGGATTGCCATGAACATGGCGTACCCTAGACGTTCAATGATGGCGTGATAGGTGCCTCAAAAACCTACCACCTCGAAAGTGAGGGTTTCCTTCCTGAAGTTGGCTGTCGTGCCAAAACAGACTGGCAGGTCGATTCGACCCACCGGCAACACCTTTTTCATTGGTACGACACCATGGAAGCTGCCTGCGCTAGGCTGGAGCTGTGCTCTCTCGATGCCTACAAGGTCGAGGGTCTCGAGGTAGATGATGTTGAGGCTGCTGCCACCGTCCATCAACACCTTCGAGAGCCGAGTGTTGACGATGATGGGGTCGACGACGAGCGGCTAGACTCCGAGAGCCACAACCTTGTTGGGGTGGTCATCGTGATCGAAGGTGATGGGGGTGCTCGACCAGTTGAGATACTGTGGTACTTCCATCCTTGCTGCGAAGACCCCACGGCGCTCCCTCTTATGCTGTCTCGAGGTGAGCTGCGTCGAGGGTCCACCATAGATCATGTAATAGTCTTGGACAGCGGGGAACCCTTCATCATCTATATTTCCACCCTTGTCATCGCTTTTATCCTTCCTTTGGTCGTCCTTCTTCAGCCCTAGGCTATCGAAGTACTTCTTTAACATGCGGCAGTCCTTGAGCTTTGTGGTTCGCCCCTCCCTTATGGTAAGGGTAGGGCTCCTTGAGCATCTTGTCGAAGATGACCCCCTCCAGGGGGCCTCGAGGCTTCTTGCGCTCGACAACAGCAACGAAGTCCTTGTCGAGGGCCTCCCGATTGATCTACCGTGTCTTCTTCTTCTTGTTGTTCTTTTTGGGCCCCCTGCTAGGGCCCTCGTCATCGTCTGCTGGTGCCTTCCCCTTGTCGTTCTCGTGGTTGACGAAAGCACGGACTGCCTCCTCGCCAACGGTGTACTTTGCCACTACATCCATCAGCTCGTCAATGGTCTGTGGACGATTTCGGCTCAACTCTCGCACCAAATCCTTACAAGTGGTGCCTGAGGCAAAAGCCAGAATGACGTCATGGTCAGGGATGTGCGGGAGCTCGGTGCGCTGCTTGGAGAAGCATCAAGCATACTCTCGGAGAGATTCTCTAGATTTCTGCTTGCACTTGCTAAGCTCCCATGAATTGCCAGGGCGTATGTAAGTCCCCTTGAAGTTCCCTTCAAACACCCAGACCAGGTCAGTCCAGTCATTGATCTGGTTGGCGGGGAGCTCCTCGAGCCACCTACGGGTGGTGTCGGAGAGGAAGAGCGCTAGCTACCGGATGATGGCTAAATTGTCTCCTCGAGCACCTCCCAACTAACATGCCAGCCGGAAGTCCGCCAGCCATAGTTCAGGCTTGGTTTCGCCATTGTATTTTGCGATGTTGGTCGGGGGTCGAAATGGGCTCAACAGCGGCGTGCTACGGATTGCCCTGCTGAAGACTCGAGGGCTCGGGGGCTCTAGAGCCATTCGGTCCTCGTCACTATCGTAACGTTCAACACGGTGAGCGCTGTAGCCTCGCTCCTCAGCGTCCCCATGTCTGCGGTGGCGGTGCTCATTGATGTCATGTCAAGCGTCGTGCAGCCCTCGATTGTCGATGAGGCGCTCCTAGACAGGCATCGTTTTCTTGCCTCGAGGCGGCGGCTCCTGATTAACCGATACCTCCCTCTCGTTTCGGACCAGCTCGACACGCTTCTTTGTGGCTGCTCCTCGATGTTGAGAGGCTGAGCTCCCTCTGAGCAGACCCTGCACCTCGTCTTGAATGCGTCGTGCCTAGGAGTTCGAGGGTTCACATGTTACATAGCAGCATGGTAACCACCACGTTGTTCTCACCGGCTCGAGGGAAGCGGCTGACGAGCGGCTCAGGTTCCTAGGAGCTCGAGTACCTGCGGCGGCATCCTCCATGTCGTCCGTGGTAGCCATGGCCCCGTCGATGTTGAAGCATTCCTCGTAGGGTCATTGCTGTCGGATTCGGAGTCGGGGTTTGGCTCGGCGGTGTAGAAACATCCGCGCCCCTCCTCCGCCAACTGCTGTTTGAGCGTGGTAATGGTGTATCGCCTAGGTCCTAGGCGTCGAGGCCTGCATATCTAGGGACCTGGATTTACCACCGTATCCTTTGGGTTTCTCTCGCTTCCCGGTCTTTCCACCTCGGCGTGGAGACCTCGTCCTCAATGTTAGCGGCGATGAGCCGGTCGTCCATGGAGAGACAGACGAGCAGAGGCAGCTCCGCGAGTAGCGCAACGCCGACCGCGCCCGACGACGCACGGACGAGGAACGACAACTCCCGCCACATAACCTCACCGACGCTTTTGACATGGTCGGGGATCAGCAAGTCTACAAAACACAAAGCGCCAACGTGGCTGTCGCCATGGCCAACTTAGATCGACTCCCTGACACTCCCGAGTGCCAGGGTGTCCGGTCCAGCGTGCGCGCGCACCTGATCGCCACGATGGGACAGACAGCCACTCTGCTCAAAAGAGTCCAAGCTATCTCCTATGCAGAGGTCTCCTCTGACCAGACCCATCGCAGCCGGACCTCACCACAACCCAGCGACCACCACCACAGCCGTTCCCCCAACGATCATCGAAAAGATTCACGGCGTGATAATGGCGATCGGGACGCTGGCGGCTACCGCGAGCAGAATCGCAGGCGTGGTCAGGAAGTAAACCAGCACAGGGATCTCCGGTACAATATCCCTCCCAAAGACGCCCGGGACCGCATCAATAGGCGCGCCACGGAGAGAGCAGTTCACAAAAACCTGCGTCGCATTGAGTACGATGCAACGCACGGCCCTCCGAGCCTGAGACAGTTCTCTTCACACCTCCGCCAGGTCGTGTGGCCCCGCAATTTCAAGCTCGAGAAACTCAAAAAATACAACGGCAAGGAAAACCCAGAGAACTAGATCACTCTTTACGAGATCGCCGTCCGATCAGCAGCTGGAGATGAGCACGTCATGGCCATCTACTTCCCAGTAGTCCTCGACCAGGCTGGTCACCAATGGCTCCTAGGCCTGCCCGAGGACTCTTTCGACTCTTGGGAAGAACTACGCCAAGCTTTCATCGACAATTTCATCGCCACCTGCGAGCAGCCTGGGAACAAGTACAACCTCGAAAGGATAAGGGACAGGAAAAACGAGCCTCTGCGCGATTACATCCGACGATTCTCGGATATGCGCCTTAAGATCCCAAAAATTTCCCACGACGAGGCCATATCTGCCTTCATCAAAGGACTGCGCTTCCATGAAGCACTGAGGAACAAGCAGCTATGCAAAAGACCAACAATGATGGCCAAGCTTCTTGCCACGGCTAAAAACTACGCCGACACCGACGACGTAGAAAAACTCATCCGGGATGATGCGAGAGGACCCGACCAGCCTCCTCAACGAGACGACAGTCGAGGTCGTTTCGATAACAGGAACCATCGTCGCCCCGACAACCGGGATCACAGAGAAGGTTGGCGGCGTGACAATCGCGATGACTTCAGAGGCAAACACCCTAGCGACCACGACCATGAGGTTAATATGGTCAAGCGTCCCAACGGGCGGCATGACAACCAGGAAGACTACAACAAGACGTTGAAGGGGCCATGCCAGCTGCACCGAAAATCTAACCACACGATGGAGGAATGTCGCGTCCTCAAAAACATCTACACGAGGCGGGCTGCTCAAGACGACCCCGCCAAGAAAGGCGGGAAACAAGACGAGCACGATCACGAAGATGAGGACGAGGACCAGGATAGGGACCCACGACACCAGTATGTCTATCCTACCGACGTGGTCCACTCCATCTTCGGGGGCAAGTTCTCCATCGAGTCTAAGCGAGAAAGAAAGCTCTTAAAGAGAGCCTGCCTCAACATAGACAGCACCGATGGCCTGATTGCCGATCCAAAATTTCCTCCCTGGTCGCACAGGGAAATCTCCTTCAGCAGGAAGGATCAGTGGGCCGCTGTTGACGGTCCTTAATTCTCACATTTAACCATCAACTAATCATGGAAAAGGATCCAAATGCAACCAACACCTAGACTTAGGGTTTTATCTGACAGAATTCCACGAGTTTTGGTGTTTGTCTATTTCAGCAGGGGGTGATTAGGAAATACGGAAGAAAGGCCCACACGTCGGGTTTACATAGAGATATTAACGTGCCGCGTAATTTTCTACCATCTAGAAGACTCCAGAAGCCACGGGAACGAACGGGAAGGCGATCGGGCTCGGAGGCAGGGCGCCCGCCCTACTCTCCTGGGCGCCCACCCTGCTATAGTACCCAATCAGGGTCAACTTCGCGGATCGTGCTCCACCGACTCGAAGGATCAAGGAAAATCATGCGATTAAGGTCGGTTTGATCGGATGGTGGATGTTGACGGTCCTTAAGTATCAAATTTAATTATCAAATAAATAAAGAAAAGGATCCAAATGAAATCAACATCTAAACTTAGGGTTTTATCTGATAGAATTCCACGAGTTTTGGTGTTTGTCTATTTCTACAGGGGGAAATACGAAAGAAAGGAAACACGTCGGGATTACATAGAGATATTAACGTGCCGCACAATTATCTTACATCTAGAAGACTCCAGAAGCCACGAGACCAAAGCGGAGGCGAAACGGGGCCTGACCCTGGGCGCCCGCCCAGTTGATCAGGGCGCCCGCCCTGCCTGTGAGTCCAATCAGGACTCTGCTTTGCGGGAGATTTCCACGGACCTAAAGGATGAATCTAAACCATACAATCTATGTCGGTTTGATCCAACGGCCCATATTCACTTGAAGGGACTATAAAATCAGACCCCCTGGCCCCTGGAGGAGAGAGCCTCTCAACCCTAATTCATTGTTCCATCAAGGGAGAAGAAGCCTCTGATCAAGATTAGAGCCACCACATCAATTAGATATCTAGATTAGCATAGCTACATAGGATTAGAACTAGAAGGAGTCAATCTTCGATTGGTTTCCGGATCTGTCAAGAGGATTCTTGGTAATTCTCTAATTGTGCTTCTAATTACTTTCTAATTATCTTTGTTCTTCAATATTATGAATATGACTTTGTTCTACTTCAATATATTGCTTATGACTTTGCTCTACATGCTTATATTCAAGATTATATTGTTCTTAGTTTATCATAGTTATGTACTTGGCTTAGTTAGATTCGATCTATATACATGCTTAGGATCGTATAGTGTTTATCCATGGATCCATGGGTAAATGATAGATATTGTGTAGGCGTGGTGCTTATACCGTATTTATCTGCGATTGTACCCAATATGCCAGATCGTGGGGTGGTTCGTGATAGTGATAGCTTCATTGATTCTTATATAGTCCCCCTCTCGTGTATTGGGCTGGCAGAGCAACATTATTACAGGGGAGTGATCGCTATGTTTCTCATATTCCTTGCTAATATCACTATGCATGGGCGTAGTCTTGTCTCACAATGATTGCTAAGTATGCTTGCACTAACTATGATATGCTAGACAATATAGTTGAGAATAACTTAGGGAATATTCTTGTAGTTCGTTCTAATACCATGCTAATGACTTTCTAGAGTATCTAATTGAGGTGATTATCATATTTATTATGTGGCTAGATCAGATTAGTTATCCTTGTCACTATTATTATTTCATATATCTTTTATGTGACACTTATCCCTGTATGAAGACTTAGATATAATGTTCTCAATTATACATGCAATGATAGATGCTCAATCTCATATTCTATTCTGTAATCAATATTGATGATTGCTAATCCCTTGCCAGTGGTAAAAATATAAATAACGATACCTGGAATACTTCCCGGTTAAAATGCTGCATCGGTATTAATCTGTGCGCTTGCTGATCCCATTCATTATTTATTTAGAAGAGCAATTGCATATTTCAATACCGCGTCTCTCATGTCATGCTGGGGATGACAACTTGGCTTAAGTGGTGTGAGGGATAGGTTTGGCATTTTTGGCACCGTTACTAGATTTAGAGAACTTAGTCTATTTTTGGTAATGATGTTAAGTGTAACACCCCAGTGTTATGGTTGCATTGATCATGTGCATAGCATGAGCATCATCATCCATTCAAAGCATCCATGATCATCATCTATCTTGAGCCATGTCATTCTGTGCAAAAATATAATTTAAATTGCTTAAATAGGCTTCTTATGCTTATGTTTGAGTGAACAATGCTTGTGTTTGTACTTAATGCCTTGGTGATTAGTTTATCTATGCTTAACTTGGCTTTGGAAACAATGTTCATGTTGGCCACTTTTCCAAAATATGCTTTTAAGTCATACTTATAAAAATAGGCCCTAGACACCTCTTTTGCTTAGGCTTTTAAAAAGTGTTTCATAAAATGTTTGCATGTCACAACTTTCTACATCAAAGTTGTAGCAAATTTTATAAGGAACAAAAGTCCTTTTATGGCCATCTCATGAAAATGATCACAAATAGCTCAAAAGTGACCCACAAGGCAGATTTGGGGCTGTTTTCAACACTTAGAAAATTTTCTAAGTCTTGGAACGAAACCAGTTTGCTTGATTAATTTTGAAAACTTCATAACTCTCAATCCAAGCCGATCTAGCTCTTTCTCCAATTGACAAAGTTGTAGATCTCGCCTAGTACTCCAAGTTTGTCAACTATGCCATCTCCTAATTCGCTCTGGTTTGGGAGATAATCGTCGGTGAAGTGGCTCTGTCAGACAAACACCGTTTCTTCTGAATCGAACCTCAGCTCGTCGACGTGGCCGACCGCCGGCAGAGCTCCGTCGCCATTTGTCGACTGTACGCCGCGTCTGGCCCCGCTTGTCAGCTCTCGTCGCGAGCATGACCTCCACGGCGACGTCCCGAGCGAAGTGGACGCGTCCATTCGCTCTGCCTCGCCCTCTCTCGCCTGAAACTCGCCCGCAGCGAGCTCTCCGCCGCGAGCTCACTCCGGCGAGCTCGTGTGCACTCCTCGCTGTGTCTCCATCCACCAAACTCCACCCAAAGCTCCGCCGTGAGCCGCTCTCCAATCTCTACCCTCTAACTCGCCGAGGAACCCACCGGTGAGCTGACATTTCCTTCTTCCCCCAAATCGGGTCGCCGTGACCTTCTTCTCCGGCGAACTCAATGCCGAGCGCTGTGAAGCCTCTCGTCGTCTCTGGTTAGGTCCTAGTGGTAGCTTAGGTCCTTAGCGAGCTTTTGCGCCACTTGGTGGACGCTCTACCAGGTTCTCCGTCGCCGGACACGGTGCGCAGCGCCGCCGTGCTTCCACCGGAGTTGGGTGCTCTCGTGGCCAGCATGCTCCACGAGGATCCATGCCAAGCCGCGTACCTAGGAAGTTTCGCCGTAGTCTGCCGGTGCTATAGAAGGTCTTAGGTCACGCTCTACCGGCCTGAGGGCTCCGGCGTAACGCCGAGCACCTCCGACGAGCCGCCATCGTCGACGGCAAGCTCCTTCCGGTGGCTCCGCCGGGAGGAAAAGGGGGTCAATCGAGTCGTTAGAGTTCGGGGATCACGTTGGTGCCCTTGGTTTGGCCGGAGACCTCGCCGTCGCGGAGAAATCGCCGGCGAACGTCGCCTCGGCCGCGAGGAAGAAGGACCTGATGGATGGGGTCCACTGTCAGTG
This sequence comes from Sorghum bicolor, assembly GCF_000003195.3. Lineage (NCBI taxonomy): Eukaryota > Viridiplantae > Streptophyta > Magnoliopsida > Poales > Poaceae > Sorghum > Sorghum bicolor. The sequence goes on from NC_012874.2 coordinate 26,058,299, forward strand.
TCTCCTCTTTCTCTCCTTTTCTTTTATTCAAAATCCTGAATTTTGGCTTTTTACAAAAATGATATCTCCTGTTTCTGAGATCCAAAAATTGTGAAACAAATTTTTTGGTATTCCTTGAGATGACTAGTTTTTAATAAAAATATAAGATGAACAATGTTTTCTGGGAAAATATTTATTAAGGATTTAATCTTGTTATTCATGGATAAATTCATATCTCTTGTTAAACTGCTTAGTTTACTCTAAAAATTTTATGGTAGTCTCTGTATGGTATTAGAATGCTTTGATAAATATTTCATGATTTTAGGAGCAATGCAGTTGTGTTATGTAATTTGTGTTTGAAATATGGCTTGTTTCTTTAATTAAATCATATAAAATAATTGGTGCTTATGCTGGTGTTCTACTTTGGTAGTAAACTTGTTTATGGTATTCCTAAGATGTAAATAATCTGAAATCTATTGTTTGACACCATATAAGACATGTTTCTGAATTTATGAAATAAATGCCTTGATACATGTTAAATACATATCTTTAATTTGGTATGTGCAATGGCTCTGAAATTTTTATGGTAATGCTCTGATGTCATACTAGTTCCTCTGTAATTTTTGTAGAATTTTCTGAGCACTTTAACTAGTATTTTGTAAATATGCTCTTATTTAGAGCTAATTTATAAATGTCTTGTTAAGTAAATGTTTTGGGGTTTTCATCTGATGATCTAGTAACTTGGTTATATGTTGGTGCTCATAGTTCATGTGGTTGGCATGGTTTGTGTTTTGATCATGTCATTAAATAATTAACTATAGGGTCAAATGCTGTTCTGGACAGCAAGGGAGCAATTTGGCTGTTACTTAATGATAACTTGACTTTTTGTGAAACTTGTCTAAATCAAAGTTGTTCTAGACTTGTTGAACTAACTGTGGTTTAAATTTGAGGTCATTTGGCCAAGTAGTTTAAAAGTTATAGCCGTTCCAAGTTGGGTTCCAGAAATAGGTGTTCTCTGTTTTTCTGGGACAGAACCTGGAACTTTGTTTAAATGACTAGTTTCATGTATGAATCTTGCTGTCATGTTTAAAGATGAGTTGTAGACAATTTCATAAGTTTTCCAGAATGTCTTCACTCATGTTTGTTGGATCTGTCTATCATTAGTTATGATTTATTTACTGAGCATACTTGTTTTGTGTTGTTTGCTGCTTTAGTGTCATGATAGGTTTTGGGCTTTGTTAACTTATTTATTATGCGAGTTAGTATAACTTTTGCTCCGTAAATGAGTGTCCAGTGAGTTGCTTGTGTTATTAAGCATTCATCGTTAGCATGTGCATCTTCTTATTGTTCGAGCATGCAATAGGTACACCGGACGTGGCAGTTTCCTTCGAGCTCCAAGCGAACCCCGAGGGCCAGGAAGGCAACCAGGAGGTGGAGGTCCAGCAAGTCGGACTCGAAGAGCCCGAAGAAGAAGTTGAGTGCCCGAATCACGAGCCGGCATCGTTCGTGAAAGGCAAGCCCCGGAGCATTCTAAGCCTCCCTCTATTTTTTTTGAAAGTTTACTTAATATGTTATATCTAGTGATGCATTACGTATAGGAGTTGTGATGAAACTGTTGCTGCATTTTACTCTATCTTTGTCCAGATAACTCACCCTATCTAGTTGTAGAGTTAGGATCGAGTAGCAGCTTAGCTATGCTTTAATCGGTAGAAGTCGGGTGATATCCTGTCATCCGCGCGATATAGGGTTATGTCGGATCACGATGGTCTATATGTGCTATCGTGGATGGAACCTGATTAAATTGACTTAAGCCGGGCGGAGTTTTGCAAGTTTGTAGTAACTCCGTCTGTGGCAGCTAAGGACCGATCGTTGTACGACCTCTTGTCATGTTGAACGCATGCCTAACACTTAGTTGGCCGGATAACTCGTTCCGACCGCGAAGCCGAGTAGTATGACTCAGGCCGGAAGACCGGCAAGTACAAAGTGCGCACTACCGGAGGAAGTGCGGTGTGCGGGGGACCATTGGCGTAAGTCCAAAGGCAGGTGAGTTAAAATTCCTGACCTCCCTGGCAGAGTGGTAGCCCTGGGAGTGCGGCGCTGATCGGAGCCGCGATTCCTGAGTTGTACCAAAGGTGACCCGTTGGCTCTCCGGCAGGGGAAGCTTGGGTGAGTGCTAGGAATAATCCTCCAGCTGGATAGGAATTCGATTCGAATCGCCGTCTCTCCCGGTTAGTGAGAACTTGACAGAGCAGCGGCAAACGTAGCATTCACTAATGGTTTTGGTTCATGATAATGATGATAGCAAGAAGAACATATGATGAATTTGATATGGTTATTATTGTATGTAATAATCAAGTGATGTGTTGTAGAACAGGTGCTAATCTAGTGGTAGGTTGATGATAAATAACAATGATGCTCCTAAAATTGACTTGGCTATAAATTAAGCTTTTGGCAAAAGGTGAGTCAACCAGCTCCACTTGATACTAAGCCTTGCATGATCCTTGGTGTCTTTTATGTTTTACTAGACGGGTAAGTCTAGCTGAGTACATTCTCGTACTCAGGGTTTATTCCCAACTGTTGTAGATGATATCTTCTATGACGGATTCTGCAAGACCTGTCTCCATCCCGCTGGGGATGAGGACTAACCGTTGGGCACGGTTCTCTAATCTTCTCGTCTGTGATGCTTTTGGAAGGATGGCGTAGACTCTGGCAGTAATAACAACTTGTGAACTGAACTTTGAACAAGTGTGGGTAATTATTTTGCTTCCGCTATTTCGAACTTGGGTTGTAATAACTTAATGACTCCGATGTGGTGCCGCTTCGTCGGCAATGAATGACTATGTAACATTCGCGGTGTTTATGTTGAACTATTACGATCTTGGTTTGTTGCGAGTTGGTTTGAAGTCCTTCGTGATTTCGATTGACTACCGGGATTATATGGGCTCAAGTTTAGAAACTTGATTGCTTGGCGATCGTTTCTGCACTTGAACTCTTATAATTTGGTCGGTTCTGTGACAGCTGGCATCGGAGCAAGTTCAGCATTATAAATGCAGCGTTGGTGTATTTAAAACAAAAGAGTTTTTAAATAAAATGGTGTAAAACAAATAATTAAGTTATGCCAGTGGTCGAATCCTCCTTGCCCACATAAGGACCTTAGGTGGCTATTTAAGTACTGACTTGGGGGGTTTTATTTATGCATCTCCGGCAGTACTCAGGTATGAATGTGTGATGACCGCACTATGCTACCCTATGGTCTAATGGTGGAGGTAGCCTTCATATGTGAATTAGCCACATATGTCGCTAGATTTAAATTATGCAACGTCGCACCTACGCTCAGGTAAGTGTGAGCTGTGAGAGCATGATCGTCCAAACGGCGGTCTAGGGGAGTGTTCGCGGTGGTTTTCTGGAGAGGTTACATGTCGAAACCATGGAACCATGAAAGAAACTTAATTGGGGAGTATTTAATTCTCGGGTAGATGTGGTGTCATTGTTTGTTCGTGTGGGGCATGTCCAAGCAATGTGCACTTAGTTTACTGCTTTCTTGCGTGATATATTGGGAACTGTTGGGCTGAAATGAAGATTTCTGCAGGTACCCTAACAGCGCACGTGTAAACCGATAGTTATCGTATCGAGAGACGAATGTATGCCACCGTATATCCGTTAGACTATTAATTTTCTAAGTTTGTGAGGACGTACGGTTCGTGCATGCATCATGTCGCATTCATACATACATTCTGTCTACTCCTTCCCTTACAAATTCGTCCCTTTTAAATAAATAAATGTTGCTTAAACTAATCCTCTTTTACTCATGGTATTCCTATTCCTTTCCACAGATGGACGCACCCGCTTCACCCCGTCCCAGTGACACTTTCTTGCACGAGTTTGGCACTCCTACCCTGCTCTGGAGAGTGTTACGGACTGTTGGGTATACTGAGCCACCTCAGTATTCTTGGTGGGAGATGGAGAGCACAGGAGGGATCCAGTGGTTTGCTGTGCAGGGAGTTGTCCCTCCACATGGGGACAAGCCTGCATGGACAGGCTGGACTTGCAGCTCAGATGGGCAGACTCCTTGGGAGGCAGCTCAGGTTGCAGCCCAGACTATCCTGCTCGATATCTGTCAAAGGTGTGGTGATGAGCTGACGGGAGGACCAGCGGCCTCCATTCCTAGTGCTGACCCAGCAGCCGTGGAGTGGAAACAGGCTGACGGTTGTGCTTTGGTTCGAGGCAGGGGAGAGAGAGCTGAGAGCTCTAGTTCTGCTATGAGTGCTATGATGGCTGTGCTCAAGCTGATCAGTCAGCGAGAGGGCACCTATGCACAGGTGATGGTGGCTGTTCGCAGGGCCCAGGAGATGCAGCGGAAGGCTGAAAAGCGTGCTCGCAAGTTTCGCAAGCAAGCTAGACTCCTGGAGCAAGCACAGAAGGACCGCAATGACTGGGAGGGCATTGCGGAGTATCGTAGGCAGCAGTGGGTGAAGGCCATCAGAGAGAGAGATCATAAGTAGGATCAGATGAGCCAGTTAGCTATAGAGAGGGAGACCTTGCAGGAGCGCTTGGTGCAGCTCACCCGTGAGAGGGATACTGCACTCCGCGTGTCAGAGAACAGGCGCCAGGCGTGGGAGATGCACCGAGTTCAGTCGCTTGAGCGGGAGAACTATCTGCAGGATCAGATTGAGGCTGGTCTTGTGGAGATTCACCGTCTCAACAACTTGCTACACCCTATTCCTCGCCCTATACCCGTGTATCCAGAGGTGGGACCTTAGGTGATTGCGGCCGATGATGATGGGATGGAGGTTGATGGACCAACAGCGGCTGCACCACCTTTGCACGAGGACGTGGAGGATGAGGAGCTTGAGCCGGTTAGCGACGAGGATGGAGAGGCGATCTTCGACGCTGACTCGGGCGACGAGCCTGGATTGTAGGGAGTAGTGGGTAGTGTGATGCCAGGATCTTTTGTAGTACGCCAGTCAGCCGTGGTGCTTTTGTAACCATGTTGTAATCCGAAACTTTGACCTTGACTCATGGCATGTACTGTGATGATGTAATAACTTTATGGACCCAATGTGCAGTCTTTATATGATCGTTATGTTATGCCGATGTTTCCGTTGTGGTGCGTATTGCGGATATCTATGTCGTGTGTTGGATTGGTGATGTTGTTTTGTGGAATTGAATTATTGTGCCTTTCTGTGAAGCTATTCTCTCGAATACTTTCAGGCATGAGTATAAGTTCTTCTACGGCAAATCTTGTCATCATCAATGCTCACTGACTGTGTCTTTACAAATGTCTCGTGGCACCCGAGGTGCGGAACAGCGTGCAAACATGAATCCACCCCCTCCTCCTCCACCCCCAAATCCAGCTGAGCTGATGCAAATGATGGTGGAAGATCAGAGGATGCTCACTGAGACCATCAATCGGATGGCAAATCAGGGTGGTCACAATGCACAGGAAGGGCCAGCTCCTAATCAGTACAGTAGCTTCAAGGACTTCATGGATACGAAGCCCCCACCCTTCAGAGAAGCTGAAGAACCCCTTCAAGCTGAAGAGTGGCTGAATACGGTGGAACAAAAGTTTCGCCTGCTCCGGTTGACTGAAGGTCTGAAGGCAGAGTATGCAGCTCACCAATTGCAAGGACCGGCAGGTATCTGGTGGAATCAGTATCAGGAAGCTCTTCCCGCCGACACCGTGCTTGAGTGGAATCTTTTCCGTGATGCTTTTAAAGGGCATTTCATTCCTCCGGGTGTTATGGAGATGAAGCACACCGAGTTCATGCAGTTGACTCAGGGCAACAGGACCTTGAAGGAGTATTTGCATGCTTTCAATTATTTGTCTAGGTATGCTCCTGAGTGTGTGAACACGGAGACGAAAAAGATCGCTAGTTTCAAGTGGGGTTTGGGCCCCAAATTGCTGAAGACTATGGGCCGCACTAAGTGTGCAACTTTCAATGAGTTTGTCAGTGATGCTCTCACTCAAGAGAACTATAACACTGTGTACACTACGACCAAGACTCGCAAGAGGGCTTTTGAGGCTGGGGCTGGGTCATCTCAGTCCAAGGCTCCAGTGGCAGCTAAGCCACCATTCCGTGCTCCAACCCCCAACCAGCGATACCGCACTCCGGCGAAGAAAAATCAGGCCAAGATGGGTTTTCGCAAGGGGTACTCTATTGCTCTTCCTAGGGGCAACACGGGCCCCAACTATGCCAAGACTCCACCTGCCAACCGCCCGTGCTGGACTGGGCATTGGCAGAGCAACTGTCCGTACCCGCCGAAGAAGGGTAACCAAGGGAACGTCCGTCCGGGGCGTGTTCACTACACAACTGTGGAATCAATCCCTGCTGGTGAGGTAGTCACGGCTGGTAAGTTTCTGGTCAATCAACATGATGCACTTGTGCTTTTTGATTCTGGAGCATAGCATTCTTTTGTGAGTTCTGAATTTGTGTCTAAGCATAGCATCAAGGCCATCACAATTGATAAGGGCAGTTATTGTATTAGTGATGCGGGAAATGATATTTCCACCAATCAAGTGGTTCTGGGGGCAACTCTGGAGATAGGAGACCATCAATTTCTTGCTGATCTGGTTGTTCTACCCGGTGTGGGCATAGATGTAATCCTGGGAATGAAGTGGATGAGTGGTAATGGAGTTCTTATCGACACCACCACTCGTGTAGTGATGTTGAAAGACCCAAATACCAAGGAGGCATTTCTAGTGCAACTCCCTCGTGATATTCGAATCCGTAGCACTGTGAATGCAGTTACATCTAAGGCTATTCAGGATATTCCGGTGGTGTGTGAGTTTCCGGACGTATTTCCTGATGATTTGCCCGGGCTTCCTCCGGATCGGGATGTGGAGTTCAAAATTGAATTGATTCCAGGCACCGCTCCTATCTCTAGAAGACCTTATAGGATGCCACCCAATGAGTTAGCTGGGCTTAAGACCCAACTGAATGAGTTGTTGAAGAAGGGTCTTATTCGTCCTAGTTCATCTCCTTGGGGTTGTCCGGCTATCTTTGTGAAGAAGAAGGATCAATCTTTGCGCATGTGTGTGGACTATCGTCCCCTAAATGCGGTGACTATCAAGAACAAATACCCTCTTCCTCGCATTGGTATCTTGTTTGATCAGTTGTCTAAAGCTAAGGTATTCTCCAAGATTGATTTGCGATCTGGGTACCATCAGGTCAAGATCCGGCCTGAAGATATACCTAAAACGGCTTTCTCGACGAGGTATGGGTTGTATGAGTACCTTGTCATGTCCTTCGGTCTTACGAATGCACCTGCTCATTTCATGTATCTTATGAATTTGGTGTTCATGCCCGAATTGGACAAGTTTGTGGTGGTCTTCATTGATGATATCTTGGTATATTCTTGCAATGAAAAGGAGCATGCAGAGCATCTGCGTGTAGTGTTGTCGCGTTTGCGTGAACACCAGCTTTATGCCAAGTTTAGCAAATGCGAGTTTTGGCTGAAGAAAGTACCTTTCTTGGGCCATGTCTTATCTGAAGAAGGTATATCGGTGGATCCGGCTAAGGTGCAAGAAGTGCTGGATTGGAAAGTTCCAACTTCGGTACACGAGGTTCGGAGTTTTCTCGGTCTGGCTGGGTATTACCGTCGATTCATTCCGGAATTCTCCAAAATATCCAAGCCTATGACTCGTCTACTTCAGAAAGATGAAAAGTTTGTGTGGACACCTGAGTGTGAAGAGGCATTCCACAAGTTGAGGACATTGCTGACATCAGCCCCTGTCCTAGCTCAACCGGATATCGAGAAGCCCTTCGATGTCTTTTGTGACGCATCAGGCATTGGTTTAGGCTGTGTGTTGATGCAAGAAGGTTGCGTGATCGCGTATGCCTCGCGTCAACTTCGAAAGCATGAGGTCAATTATCCTACTCGTGACTTAGAATTGGCAGCAGTTGTTCATGCTTTGAAAATCTGGAGGCATTATCTGCTGGGTAATCTGTGCAATATCTACACCGATCATAAGAGCCTCAAGTATATCTTCACTCAACCTGAACTGAACATGCGGCAGCGAAGGTGGCTTGAGTTGATTAAAGATTATAATCTGCAAGTGCACTATCATCCGGGCAAGGCAAACGTGGTGGCGGATGCCTTGAGTCGGAAAGCGCACTGTCACTCAATCCAAGTGGAAGATCCGTTGTTGTCACATCTTATGCATCCACTTGTGCTCAACCAGATTTCTCTGGAAAGTACCATTCGCAATCGAGTCATCAAATTGCAGCAGACAGATGTAGGCATCCACCATATAAAGAGGAAAATGAAGGAAGAAGAAACCAAGCATTTCCGGTTCGATGAGAACGGAATTCTTTGGTTCAAGGATCGACTCGTGGTCCCAAAAGACTGTGAGCTGCGAAATCAGATCTTATCTGAAGCTCATTCATCCAAATTGTCTATCCATCCTGGTAGTAGCAAGATGTATCAGGATCTGAAACCTTTGTTTTGGTGGACAAAGATGAAAAAGGAGATAGCTGCTTTTGTCGCTCGTTGTGACAATTGTTGTCGTGTGAAGGCTGTTCACATGAAAGCTGGCTTGCTTCAACCCTTGTCAATTCCTGGTTGGAAATGGGAAGAAGTCAGCATGGATTTCATCAGTGGACTCCCAATTTCTGTTAAGGGTTACGACTCCATCTGGGTGATTGTAGATTGTTTAACCAAGGTTGCTCGATTTATTCTAGTCCGAACTGACTATCGTCCCCATCAGTATGCGGAGTTGTATTTCGAGCACATTGTTCGTCAGTATGGTGTGCCTCGGACAATCATATCTGATCGTGGACCACAGTTCACTGCTCGATTTTGGGAATGTCTGCATGAGCAAATTGGTACTCATTTAGTCCGCAGCTCTGCTTATCATCCCCAAACAGCTGGGCAAACTGAACGAGTTAACCAGATCCTTGAAGATATGTTGAGGGCATGTGCTCTCTCATCAAAAGGTTCTTGGGTTAAGTGGTTGCCATTAGCAGAGTTCTCCTACAACAATAGTTCTCAGGAGAGTATCAAGATGGCTCCATTTGAGGCCTTGTACGGTCGGAAGTGTCGAACCCCGTTGAATTGGGTAGAAGCCGGAGAGAGAAGGTTTTACAGCATCGATTTCGTGAACGAAGCCGAGCAGAAAGTCCGGACTATCCAGCAACATCTGGAAGCTGCTCAAGCTCGTCAGAAAAGTTATGCCGACAAGAGACGGAAGCCGATTGAGTTTTCAGTTGGTGACCATGTGTACATCAAGGTGTCTCCGATGAAGGGTGTGCAAAGGTTCGGAGTCAAGCGAAAGCTTGCACCTCGCTATGTGGGACCTTATCGGATTCTCGAAAAGAAAGGGAATGTGGCGTACAAAGTTCAACTTCCAGTTGCGCTTCAGGCTATTTTCCCTGTATTCCACGTATCACAATTGAAGAAGTGCCTTCGTGTACCGGAGGAGCGAGTGGAAATTCGAGATATCAAGTTGAAGTCCGACTTGGTGTATGAGGAGAAACCCGTAGCGATTCTTGATCGCAAGGAACGGGAGACGCGTAATCGTGTGGTTAAGCTCTACAAAGTGTTGTGGAGTAACCACGGGGAAGAAGATGCCACTTGGGAGACGGAGGATTATTTAAAAGAAGTTTACAAAACCTTCTTCGAAAATCAGTAAGCTTTCAAATCTCGGGACGAGATTTTTGTAATGGGGGAGGGCTGTAACACCCCAGTGTTATGGTTGCATTGATCATGTGCATAGCATGAGCATCATCATCCATTCAAAGCATCCATGATCATCATCTATCTTGAGCCATGTCATTCTGTGCAAAAATATGATTTAAATTGCTTAAATAGGCTTGTTATGCTTATGTTTGAGTGAACAATGCTTGTGTTTGTACTTAATGCCTTGGTGATTAGTTTATCTATGCTTAACTTGGCTTTGGGAACAATGTTCATGTTGGCCACTTTTCCAAAATATGCTTTTAAGTCATACTTATAAAAGTAGGCCCTAGAAACCTCTTTTGCTTAGGCTTTTAAAAAGTGTTTCATAAAATGTTTGCATGTCAAAACTTTCTACAGCAAAGTTGTAGCAAATTTTATAAGGAACAAAAGTTCTTTTATGGCCATCTCATGAAAATGATCACAAATAGCTCAAAAGTGACCCACAAGGCAGATTTGGGGCTGTTTTCAACACTTAGAAAATTTTCCAAGTCTTGGAAGGAAACCAGTTTGCTTGATTGATTTTGAAAACTTCATAACTCTCAATCCAAGCCGATCTAGCTCTTGCTCCAATTGACAAAGTTGTAGATCTCGCCTAGTACTCCAACGTTGTCAACTATGCCATCTCCTAATTCGCTCTGGTTTGGGAGATAATCGTCAGTGAAGTGGCTCTGTCAGACAAACACCGTTTCTTCTGAATCGAACCTTAGCTCGTCGACGTGGCCGACCGCCGGCAGAGCTCCGTCGCCATTTGTCGACCGTACGCCGCGTCTGGCCCCGCTTGTCAGCTCTCGTCGCGTGCATGACCTCCACGGCGACGTCCCGAGCGAAGTGGACGCGTCCATTCGCTCTGCCTCGCCCTCTCTCGTCTGAAACTCGCCCGCAGCAAGCTCTCCGCCGCGAGCTCACTCCGGCGAGCTCGTGTGCACTCCTCGCTGCGTCTCTGTCCACCAAACTCCACCCAAAGCTCCGCCGTGAGCTGCTCTCCAATCTCTACCCTCTAACTCGCCGAGGAACCCACCGGTGAGCCGACATTTCCTTCTTCCCCCAAATCGGGTCGCCGTGACCTTCTTCTCCGGCGAACTCAATGCCGAGCGCTGTGAAGCCTCTCGTCGTCTCTGGTTAGGTCCTAGAGGTAGCTTAGGTCCTTAGCGAGCTTTTGCGCCACTTGGTGGATGCTCTACCAGGTTCTCCGTCGCCGGACACGGTGCGCAGCGCCGCCGTGCTTCCGCCGGAGTTGGGTGCTCTCGTGGCCAGCATGCTCCACGAGGATCCAGGCCAAGCCGCGTACCTAGGAAGTTTCGCCATAGTCTGCCGGTGCTGTAGAAGGACTTAGGTCACACTCTACCGACCTGAGGGCTCCGGCGTAACGCCGAGCACCTCCGCCGAGCCGCCATCGTCGACGGCAAGCTCCTTCCGGTGGCTCCGCCAGGGGGAAAAGGGGGTCAATCGAGTCGTTAGAGTTCGGGATCACGTTGGTGCCCTTGGTTTGGCCGGAGACCTCGCCGTCGCGGAGAAATCGCCGGCGAACGTCGCCTCGGCCGCGAGGAAGAAGGACCTGACAGATGGGTCCACTGTCAGTGTCTCCTCTTTCCCTCCTTTTCTTTTATTCAAAATCCTGAATTTTGGCTTTCTTACAAAAATGATATCTCCTGTTTCTGAGATCCAAAAATTGTGAAACAAATTTTGTGGTATTCCTTGAGATGACTAGTTTTTAATAAAAATATAAGATGAACAATGTTTTCTGGGAAAATATTTATTAAGGATTTAATCTTGTTATTCATGGATAAATTCATATCTCTTGTTAAACTGCTTAGTTTACTCTAAAAATTTTATGGTAGTCTCTGTATGGTATTAGAATGCTTTGATAAATATTTCATGATTTTAGGAGCAATGCAGTTGTGTTATGTAATTTGTGTTTGAAATATGGCTTGTTTCTTTAATTAAATCATATAAAATAATTGGTGCTTATGCTGGTGTTCTACTTTGGTAGTAAACTTGTTTATGGTATTCCTAAGATGTAAATAATCTGAAATCTATTGTTTGACACCATATAAGACATGTTTCTGAATTTATGAAATAAATGCCTTGATACATGTTAAATACATATCTTTAATTTGGTATGTGCAATGGCTCTGAAATTTTTATGGTAATGCTCTGATGTCATACTAGTTCCTCTGTAATTTTTGTAGAATTTTCTGAGCACTTTAACTAGTATTTTGTAAATATGCTCTTATTTAGAGCTAATTTATAAATGTCTTGTTAAGTAAATGTTTTGGGGTTTTCATCTGATGATCTAGTAACTTGGTTATATGTTGGTGCTCATAGTTCATGTGGTTGGCATGGTTTGTGTTTTGATCATGTCATTAAATAATTAACTATAGGGTCAAATGCTGTTCTGGACAGCAAGGGAGCAATTTGGCTGTTACTTAATGATAACTTGACTTTTTGTGAAACTTGTCTAAATCAAAGTTGTTCTAGACTTGTTGAACTAACTGTGGTTTAAATTTGAGGTCATTTGGCCAAGTAGTTTAAAAGTTATAGCTGTTCCAAGTTGGGTTCCAGAATAGGTGTTCTCTGTTTTTCTGGGACAGAACCTGGAACTTTGTTTAAATGACTAGTTTCATGTAAGAATCTTGCTGTCATGTTTAAAGATGAGTTGTAGACAATTTCATAAGTTTTCCAGAATGTCTTCACTCATGTTTGTTGGATCTGTCTATCATTAGTTATGATTTATTTACTGAGCATACTTGTTTTGTGTTGTTTGCTGCTTTAGTGTCATGATAGGTATTGGGCTTTGTTAACTTATTTATTATGCGAGTTAGTATAAATTTTGCTCCGTAAATGAGTGTCCAGTGAGTTGCTTGTGTTATTAAGCATTCATCGTTAGCATGTGCATCTTCTTATTGTTCGAGCATGCAATAGGTGCACCGGACGTGGCAGTTTCCTTCGAGCTCCAAGCGAACCCCGAGGGCCAGGAAGGCAACCAGGAGGTGGAGGTCCAGCAAGTCGGACTCGAAGAGCCCGAAGAAGAAGTTGAGTGCCCGAATCACGAGCCGGCATCGTTCGTGAAAGGCAAGCCCCGGAGCATTCTAAGCCTCCCTCTATTTTTTTTGAAAGTTTACTTAATATGTTATATCTAGTGATGCATTACGTATAGGAGTTGTGATGGAACTGTTGCTGCATTTTACTCTATCCTTGTCCAGATAACTCACCCTCCCTAGTTCTAGAGTTAGGATCGAGTAGCAGCTTAGCTATGCTTTAATCGGTAGAAGTCGGGTGATATCCTGTCATCCGCGCGATATAGGGTTATGTCGGATCACGATGGTCTATATGTGCTATCGTGGATGGAAACTGATTAAATTGAATTAAGCCGGGCGGAGTTTTGCAAGTTTGTAGTAACTCCGTCTGTGGCAGCTAAGGACCGATCGTTGTACGTCCTCTTGTCATGTTGAACGCATGCCTAACACTTAGTTGGCCGGATAACTCGTTCCTACCGCGAAGCCGAGTAGTATGACTCAGGCCGGAAGACCGGCAAGTACAAAGTGCACACTACCGGAGGAAGTGCGGTGTGCGGGGGACCATTGGCGTAAGTCCAAAGGCAGGTGAGTTAAAATTCCTGACCTCCCTGGCAGAGTGGTAGCCCTGGGAGTGCGGCGCTGATCGGAGCCGCGATTCCTGAGTTGTACCAAAGGTGACCCATTGGCTCTCCGGAAGGGAAACTTGGGTGAGTGCTAGGAATAATCCTCCAGCTGGATAGGAATTCGATTCGAATCGCCGTCTCTCCCGGTTAGTGAGAACTTGACAGAGCAGTAGCAAACGTAGCATTCACTAATGGTTTTGGTTCATGATAATGATGATAGCAAGAAGAACATATGATGAATTTGATATGGTTATTATTGTTTGTAATAATCAAGTGATGTGTTGTAGAACAGGTGCTAATCTAGTGGTAGGTTGATGATAAATAACAATGATGCTCCTAAAATTGACTTGGCTATAAATTAAGCTTTTGGCAAAAGGTGAGTCAACCAGCTCCACTTGATACTAAGCCTTGCATGATCCTTGGTGTCTTTTATGTTTTACTAGACGGGTAAGTCTAGCTGAGTACATTCTCGTACTCAGGGTTTATTCCCACCTGTTGCAGATGATATCTTCTATGACGGGTTCTGCAAGACCTGTCTCCATCCCGCTGGGGATGAGGACTAATCGTTGGGCACGGTTCTCTAATCTTCTCGTCTGTGATGCTTTTGGAAGGATGGCGTAGACTCTGGCAGTAATAACAACTTGTGAACTGAACTTTGAACAAGTGTGGGTAATTATTTTGCTTCCGCTATTTCGAACTTGGGTTGTAATAACTTAATGACTCCGATGTGGTGCCGCTTCGTCGGCAATGAATGACTATGTAACATTCGCGGTGTTTATGTTGAACTATTACGATCTTGGTTTGTTGCGAGTTGGTTTGAAGTCCTTCGTGATTTCGATTGACTACCGGGATTATATGGGCTCAAGTTTAGAAACTTGATTGCTTGGCGATCGTTTCTGCACTTGAACTCTTATAATTTGGTCGGTTCTGTGACAGCTGGCATCGGAGCAAGTTCAGCATTATAAATGCAGCGTTGGTGTATTTAAAACAAAAGAGTTTTTAAATAAAATGGTGTAAAACAAATAATTAAGTTATGCCAGTGGTCGAATCCTCCTTGCCCACATAAGGACCTTAGGTGGCTATTTAAGTACTGACTTGGGGGGTTTTATTTATGCATCTCCGGCAGTACTCTGGTATGAATGTGTGATGACCGCACTATGCTACCCTGTGGTCTAATGGTGGAGGTAGCCTTCATATGTGAATTAGCCACATATGTCGCTAGATTTAAATTATGCAACGTCGCACCTACGCTCAGGTAAGTGTGAGCTGTGAGAGCATGATCGTCCAAACGGCGGTCTAGGGGAGTGTTCGCGGTGGTTTTCTGGAGAGGTTACATGTCGAAACCATGGAACCATGAAAGAAACTTAATTGGGGAGTATTTAATTCTCAGGTAGATGTGGTGTCATTGTTTGTGCGTGTGGGGCATGTCCAAGCAATGTGCACTTAGTTTACTGCTTTCTTGCGTGATATATTGGGAACTGTTGGGCTGAAATGAAGTTTTCTGCAGGTACCCTAACAGTGCACGTGTAAACCGATAGTTTTCGTATCGAGAGACGAATGTATGCCACCGTATATCCGTTAGACTATTAATTTTCTAAGTTTGTGAGGACGTACGGTTCGTGCATGCATCATGTCACATTCATACATACATTCTGTCTACTCTTTCCCTTACAAATTCGTCCCTTTTAAATAAATAAATGTTGCTTAAACTAATCCTCTTTTACCCATGGTATTCCTATTCCATTCCACAGATGGACGCACCCGCTTCAACCCGTCCCAGTGACACTTTCTTGCACGAGTTTGGCACTCCTACCCTGCTCTGGAGAGTGTTACAGACTGTTGGGTATACTGAGCCACCTCAGTATTCTTGGTGGGAGATGGAGAGCACAGGAGGGATCCAGTGGTTTGCTGTGCAGGGAGTTGTCCCTCCACATGGGGACAAGCCTGCATGGACAGGCTGGACTTGCAGCTCAGATGGGCAGACTCCTTGGGAGGCAGCTCAGGTTGCAGCCCAGACTATCCTGCTCGATATCTGTCAGAGGTGTGGTGATGAGCTGACGGGAGGACCAGCGGCCTCCATTCCTAGTGCTGACCCAGCAGCCGCGGAGTGGAAACAGGCTGATGGTTGTGCTTTGGTTCGAGGCAGAGGAGAGAGAGCTGAGAGCTCTAGTCCTGCTATGAGTGCTATGATGGCTGTGCTCAAGCTGATTAGTTAGCGAGAGGGCACCTATGCACAGGTGATGGTGGCTGTTCGCAGGGCCCAGGAGATGCAGCGGAAGGCTGAAAAGCGTGCTCGCAAGTTTCGCAAGCAAGCTAGACTCCTGGAGCAAGCACAGAAGGACCGCAATGACTGGGAGGGCATTGCGGAGTATCGTAGGCAGCAGTGGGTGAAGGCCATCAGATAGAGAGATCATAAGCAGGATCAGATGAGCCAGTTAGCTAGAGAGAGGGAGACCTTGCAGGAGCGCTTGGTGCAGCTCACCCGTGAGAGGGACATTGCACTCCGCGTGTCAGAGAACAGGCGCCAGGCGTGGGAGATGCACCGAGTTCAGTCGCTTGAGCGGGAGAACTATCTGCAGGATCAGATTGAGGCTGGTCTTGTGGAGATTCACCGTCTCAACAACTTGCTACACCCTATTCCTCGCCCTATACCCGTGTATCCAGAGGTGGGACCTCAGGTGATTGTGGCCGATGATGATGGGATGGAGGTTGATGGACCAGCAGCGGCTGCACCACCTTTGCACGAGGACGTGGAGGACGAGGAGCTTGAGCCGGTTAGTGATGAGGATGGAGAGGCGATCTTCGATGCTGACTCGGGCGACGAGCCTGGATTGTAAGGAGTAGTGGGTAGTGTGATGCCAGGATCTTTTGTAGTACGCCAGTCAGCCGTGGTGCTTTTGTAACCATGTTGTAATCTGAAACTTTGACCTTGACTCATGGCATGTACTGTGATGATGTAATAACTTTATGGACCTAATGTGCAGTCTTTATATGATCGTTATGTTATGCCGATGTTTCCGTTGTGGTGCGTATTGTGGATATCTATGTCATGTGTTGGATTGGTGATGTTGTTTTGTGGAATTGAATTATTGTGCCTTTCTGTGAAGCTATTCTCTCGAATACTTTCAGGCATGAGTATAAGTTCTTCTACGGCAAATCTTGTCATCATCAATGCTCACTGACTGTGTCTTTACAGATGTCTCATGGCACCCGAGGTGCGGAACAGCGTGCAAACATGAATCCACCCCCTCCTCCTCCACCCCCAAATCCAGCTGAGCTGATGCAAATGATGGTGGAAAATCAGAGGATGCTCACTGAGACCATCAATCGGATGGCAAATCAGGGTGGTCGCAATGCATAGGAAGGGCCAGCTCCTAATCAGTACAGTAGCTTCAAGGACTTCATGGATACGAAGCCCCCACCCTTCAGAGAAGCTGAAGAACCCCTTCAAGCTGAAGAGTGGCTGAATACGGTGGAACAAAAGTTTCGCCTGCTCCGGTTGACTGAAGGTCTGAAGGCAGAGTATGCAGCTCACCAATTGCAAGGACCGGCACGTATCTGGTGGAATCAGTATCGGGAAGCTCTTCCCGCCGACACCGTGCTTGAGTGGAATCTTTTCCGTGATGCTTTTAAAGGGCATTTCATTCCTCCGGGTGTTATGGAGATGAAGCACACCGAGTTCATGTAGTTGACTCAGGGCAACAGGACCTTGAAGGAGTATTTGCATGCTTTCAATCATTTGTCTAGGTATGCTCCTGAGTTTGTGAACACGGAGACGAAAAAGATCGCTAGTTTCAAGCAGGGTTTGGGCCCCAAATTGCTGAAGACTATGGGCCGCACTAAGTGTGCAACTTTCAATGAGTTTGTCAGTGATGCTCTCACTAAAGAGAACTATAACACTGTGTACACTGCGACCAAGATTCGCAAGAGGGCTTTTGAGGCTGGGGCTGGGTCATCTCAGTCCAAGGCTCCAGTGGCAGCTAAGCCACCATTCCATGCTCCAACCCCCAACCAGCGATACCGCCCTCCGGTGAAGAAAAATCAGGCCAAGATGGGTTTTCGCAAGGGGTACTCTATTGCTCTTCCTAGGGGCAACACGGGCCCCAACTATGCCAAGACTCCACCTGCCAACCGCCCGTGCTGGACTGGGCATTGGCAGAGCAACTGTCCGTACCCGCCGAAGAAGGGTAACCAAGGGAACGTCCGTCCGGGGCGTGTTCACTACACAACTGTGGAATCAATCCCTGCTGGTGAGGTAGTCACGGCTGGTAAGTTTCTGGTCAATCAACATGATGCACTTGTGCTTTTTGATTCTGGAGCATCGCATTCTTTTGTGAGTTCTGAATTTGTGTCTAAGCATAGCATCAAGGCCATCACACTTGATAAGGGCAGTTATTGTATTAGTGATGCGGGAAATGATATTTCCACCAATCAAGTGGTTCTGGGGGCAACTCTGGAGATAGGAGACCATCAGTTTCTTGCTGATCTGGTTGTTCTACCCGGTGTGGGCATAGATGTAATCCTGGGAATGAAGTGGATGAGTGGTAGTGGAGTTCTTATCGACACCACCACTCGTGTAGTGATGTTGAAAGACCCAAATACCAAGGAGGCATTTCTAGTGCAACTCCCTCATGATATTCGAATCCGTAGCACTGTGAATGCAGTTACATCTAAGGCTATTCAGGATATTCCGGTGGTGTGTGAGTTTCCGGACGTATTTCCTGATGATTTGCCCGGGCTTCCTCCGGATCGGGATGTGGAGTTCAAAATTGAATTGATTCCAGGCACCGCTCCTATCTCTAGAAGACCTTATAGGATGCCACCCAATGAGTTAGCTGAGCTTAAGACCCAATTGAATGAGTTGTTGAAGAAGGGTCTTATTCGTCCTAGTTCATCTCCTTGGGGTTGTCCGGCTATCTTTGTGAAGAAGAAGGATCAATCTTTGCGCATGTGTGTGGACTATCGTCCCCTAAATGCGGTGACTATCAAGAACAAATACCCTCTTCCTCGCATTGATATCTTGTTTGATCAGTTGTCTAAAGCTAAGGTATTCTCCAAGATTGATTTGCGATCTAGGTACCATCAGATCAAGATCCGTCCTGAAGATATACCTAAAACGGCTTTCTCGACGAGGTATGGGTTGTATGAGTACCTTGTCATGTCCTTGGTCTTACGAATGCACCTGCTCATTTCATGTATCTTATGAATTCGGTGTTCATGCCCGAATTGGACAAGTTTGTGGTGGTCTTCATTGATGATATCTTGGTATATTCTTGCAATGAAAAGGAGCATGCAGAGCATCTACGTGTAGTGTTGTCGCGTTTGCGTGAACACCAGCTTTATGCCAAGTTTAGCAAATGCGAGTTTTGGCTGAAGAAAGTACCTTTCTTGGGCCATGTCTTATCTGAAGAAGGTATATCGGTGGATCCGACTAAGGTGCAAGAAGTGCTGGATTGGAAAGTTCCAACTTCGGTACACGAGGTTCGGAGTTTTCTCGGTCTGGCTGGGTATTACTGTCGATTCATTCCGGAATTCTCCAAAATATCCAAGCCTATGACTCATCTACTTTAGAAAGATGAAAAGTTTGTGTGGACACCTGAGTGTGAAGAGGCATTCCACAAGTTGAGGACATTGCTGACATCAGCCCCTGTCCTAGCTCAACCGGATATCGAGAAGCCCTTCGATGTCTTTTGTGACGCCTCAGGCATTGGTTTAGGCTGTGTGTTGATGCAAGAAGGTCGCGTGATCACGTATGCCTCACGTCAACTTCGAAAGCATGAGGTCAATTATCCTACTAATGACTTAGAATTGGCAGCAGTTGTTCATGCTTTGAAAATCTGGAGGCATTATCTGCTGGGTAATCTGTGCAATATCTACACCGATCATAAGAGCCTCAAGTATATCTTCACTCAACCTGAACTGAACATGCGGCAGCGAAGGTGGCTTGAGTTGATTAAAGATTATAATCTGCAAGTGCACTATCATCCGGGCAAGGCAAACGTGGTGGCGGATGCCTTGAGTCGGAAAGCGCACTGTCACTCAATCCAAGTGGAAGATCCGTTGTTGTCACATCTTATGCATCCACTTGTGCTCAACTAGATATCTCTGGAAAGTACCATTCACAATCGAGTCATCGAATTGCAGCAGACAGATGTAGGCATCCACCATATAAAGAGGAAAATGAAGGAAGAAGAAACCAAGCATTTCCGGTTCGATGAGAACGGAATTCTTTGGTTCAAGGATCGACTCGTGGTCCCAAAAGACCGTGAGCTGTGAAATCAGATCTTATCTGAAGCTCATTCATCCAAATTGTCTATCCATCCTGGTAGTAGCAAGATGTATCAGGATCTGAAACCTTTGTTTTGGTGGACAAAGATGAAAAAGGAGATAGCTGCTTTTGTCGCTCGTTGTGACAATTGTTGTCGTGTGAAGGCTGTTCACATGAAAGCTGGCTTGCTTCAACCCTTGTCAATTCCTGGTTGGAAATGGGAAGAAATTAGCATGGATTTCATCAGTGGACTCCCAATTTCTGTTAAGGGTTACGACTCCATCTGGGGTGATTGTAGATCGTTTAACCAAGGTTGCTCGATTTATTCCAGTCCGAACTAACTATCGTCCCCATCAGTATGCGGAGTTGTATTTCGAGCACTTTGTTCATCAGTATGGTGTGCCTCGGACAATCATATCTGATCGTGGACCACAGTTCACTGCTCGATTTTGGGAATGTCTGCATGAGCAAATTGGTACTCATTTAGTCCGCAGCTCTGCTTATCATCCCCAAACAGCTGGGCAAACTGAACGAGTTAACGAGGTCCTTGAAGATATGTTGAGGGCATGTGCTCTCTTGTCAAAAGGTCCATGGGTTAAGTGGTTGCCATTAGCAGAGTTCTCCTACAACAATAGTTATCAGGAGAGTATCAAGATGGCTCCATTTGAGGCCTTGTACGGTCGGAAGTGTCGAACCCCGTTGAATTGGGTAGAAGCCGGAGAGAGAAGGTTTTACGGCATCGATTTCGTGAACGAAGCCGAGCAGAAAGTCCGGACTATCCAGCAACATTTGGAAGCTGCTCAAGCTCGTCACAAAAGTTATGCCGACAAGAGAAGGAAGCCGATTGAGTTTTCAGTTGGTGACCATGTGTACATCAAGGTGTCTCCGATGAAGGGTGTGCAAAGGTTCGGAGTCAAGCGAAAGCTTGCACCTCGCTATGTGGGACCTTATCAGATTCTCAAAAAGAAAGGGAATGTGGCGTACAAAGTTCAACTTCCAGTTGCGCTTCGGGCTATTTTCCCTGTATTCCACGTATCACAATTGAAGAAGTGCCTTCGTGTACCGGAGGAGCGAGTGGAAATTCGAGATATCAAGTTGAAGTCCGACTTGGTGTATGAGGAGAAACCCGTAGCGATTCTTGATCGCAAGGAACAGGAGACGCGTAATCGTGTGGTTAAGCTCTAGAAAGTGTTGTGGAGTAACCACGGGGAAGAAGATGCCACTTGGGAGACGGAGGATTATTTAAAAGAAGTTTACAAAACCTTCTTCGAAAATCAGTAAGCTTTCAAATCTCGGGATGAGATTTTTGTAAGGGGGGAGGGCTGTAACACCCCAGTGTTATGGTTGCATTGATCATGTGCATAGCATGAGCATCATCATCCATTCAAAGCATCCATGATCATCATCTATCTTGAGCCATGTCATTCTGTGCAAAAATATGATTTAAATTGCTTAAATAGGCTTCTTATGCTTATGTTTGAGTGAACAATCCTTGTGTTTGTACTTAATGCCTTGGTGATTAGTTTATCTATGCTTAACTTGGCTTTGGGAACAATGTTCATGTTGGCCACTTTTCCAAAATATGCTTTTAAGTCATACTTATAAAAATAGGCCCTAGAAACCTCTTTTGCTTAGGCTTTTAAAAAGTGTTTCAGAAAATGTTTGCATGTCAAAACTTTCTACAGAAAAGTTGTAGCAAATTTTATAAGGAACAAAAGTCCTTTTATGTCCATCTTATGAAAATGATCACAAATAGCTCAAAAGTGACCCACAAGGCAGATTTGGGGCTGTTTTCAACACTTAGAAAATTTTCTAAGTCTTGGAACGAAACCAGTTTGCTTGATTGATATTGAAAACTTCATAACTCTCAATCCAAGCCGATCTAGCTCTTGCTCCAATTGACAAAGTTGTAGATCTCGCCTAGTACTCCAACTTTGTCAACTATGCCATCTCCTAATTCGCTCTGGTTTGGGAGATAATCGTCGGTGAAGTGGCTCTGTCAGACAAACACCGTTTCTTCTGAATCGAACCTGAGCTCGTCGACGTGGCCGACCGCCGGCAGAGCTCCGTCGCCATTTGTCGACCGTACGCCGCGTCTGGCCCCGCTTGTCAGCTCTCGTCGCATGCATGACCTCCACGGCGACGTCCCGAGCGAATTGGACGCGTCCATTCGCTCTGCCTCGCCCTCTCTCGCCTGAAACTCGCCCACAGCGAGCTCTCCGCCGCGAGCTCACTCCGGCGAGCTCGTGTGCACTCCTAAATGCGTCTCCGTCCACCAAACTCCACCCAAAGCTCCGCCGTGAGCCGCTCTCCAATCTCTACCCTCTAACTCGCCGAGGAACCCACCGGTGAGCCGACATTTCCTTCTTCCCCCAAATCGGGTCGCCGTGACCTTCTTCTCCGGCGAACTCAATGCCGAGCGCTGTGAAGCCTCTCGTCGTCTCTGGTTAGGTCCTAGAGGTAGCTTAGGTCCTTAGCGAGCTTTTGCGCCACTTGGTGGACGCTCTACCAGGTTCTCCGTCGCCGGACACGGTGCGCAGCGCCGCCGTGCTTCCGCCGGAGTTGGGTGCTCTCGTGGCCAGCATGCTCCACGAGGATCCAGGCCAAGCCGCGTACCTAGGAAGTTTCGCCGTAGTCTGCCGGTGCTGTAGAAGGTCTTAGGTCACACTCTACCGGCCTGAGGGCTCCGGCGTAACGCCGAGCACCTCCGCCGAGCCGCCATCGTCGACGGCAAGCTCCTTCCGGTGGCTCCGCCGGGGGGAAAAGGGGGTCAATCGAGTCGTTAGAGTTCGGGGATCACGTTGGTGCCCTTAGTTTGGCCGGAGACCTCGCCGTCGCGGAGAAATCGCCGGCGAACGTCGCCTCGGCCGCGAGGAAGAAGGACCTGACAGATGGGGTCCACTGTCAGTGTCTCCTCTTTCCCTCCTTTTCTTTTATTCAAAATCCTGATTTTTGGCTTTCTTACAAAAATGATATCTCCTGTTTCTGAGATCCAAAAATTGTGAAACAAATTTTGTGGTATTCCTTGAGATGACTAGTTTTTAATAAAAATATAAGATGAACAATGTTTTCTGCGAAAATATTTATTAAGGATTTAATCTTGTTATTCATGGATAAATTCATATCTCTTGTTAAACTGCTTAGTTTACTCTAAAAATTTTATGGTAGTCTCTGTATGGTATTAGAATGCTTTGATATATATTTCATGATTTTAGGAGCACTGCAGTTGTGTTATGTAATTTGTGTTTGAAATATGGCTTGTTTCTTTAATTAAATCATATAAAATAATTGGTGCTTATGCTGGTGTTCTACTTTGGTAGTAAACTTGTTTATGGTATTCCTAAGATGTAAATAATCTGAAATATGTTGTTTGACACCATATAAGACATGTTTCTGAATTTATGAAATAAATGCCTTGATACATGTTAAATACATATCTTTAATTTGGTATGTGCAATGGCTCTGAAATTTTTATGGTAACGCTCTGATGTTATACTTGTGCCTCTGTAATTTTTGTAGAATTTTCTGATCAATTTAACTAGTATTTTGTAAATATGCTCTTATTTAGATTTAATTAATAAATGCCTTGTTAAGTAAATGTTTTGGGGTTTTCATCTGATGATCTAGTAACTTGGTTATATGTTGGTGCTCATAGTTCATGTGGTTGGCATGGTTTGTGTTTTGATCATGTCATTAAATAATTAACTATAGGGTCAAATGCTGTTCTGGACAGCAAGGGAGCAATTTGGCTGTTACTTAATGATAACTTGACTTTTTGTGAAACTTGTCTAAATCAAAGTTGTTCTAGACTTGTTGAACTAACTGTGGTTTAAATTTGAGGTCATTTGGCCAAGTAGTTTAAAAGTTATAGCTGTTCCAAGTTGGGTTCCAGAATAGGTGTTCTCTGTTTTTCTGGGACAGAACCTGGAACTTTGTTTAAATGACTAGTTTCATGTATGAATCTTGCTGTCATGTTTAAAGATGAGTTGTAGACAATTTCATAAGTTTTCCAGAATGTCTTCACTCATGTTTTTTGGATCTGTCTATCATTAGTTATGATTTATTTACTGAGCATACTTGTTTTGTGTTGTTTGCTGCTTTAGTGTCATGATAGGTTTTGGGCTTTGTTAACTTATTTATTATGCGAGTTAGTATAAATTTTGCTCCGTAAATGAGTGTCCAGTGAGTTGCTTGTGTTATTAAGCATTCATCGTTAGCATGTGCATCTTTTTATTGTTCGAGCATGCAATAGGTGCACCGGACGTGGCAGTTTCCTTCGAGCTCCAAGCGAACCCCGAGGGCCAGGAAGGCAACCAGGAGGTGGAGGTCCAGCAAGTCGGACTCGAAGAGCCCGAAGAAGAAGTTGAGTGCCCGAATCACGAGCCGGCATCGTTCGTGAAAGGCAAGCCCCGGAGCATTCTAAGCCTCCCTC
Organism: Sorghum bicolor; assembly: GCF_000003195.3. Classification (NCBI taxonomy): domain Eukaryota; kingdom Viridiplantae; phylum Streptophyta; class Magnoliopsida; order Poales; family Poaceae; genus Sorghum; species Sorghum bicolor. The sequence continues at coordinate 26,082,296 of NC_012874.2, forward strand.
TATTTTTTTTGAAAGTTTACTTAATATGTTATATCTAGTGATGCATTACGTATAGGAGTTGTGATGAAACTGTTGCTGCATTTTACTCTATCCTTGTCCAGATAACTCACCCTCCCTAGTTCTAGAGTTAGGATCGAGTAGCAGCTTAGCTATGCTTTAATCGGTAGAAGTCGGGTGATATCCTGTCATCCGCGCGATATAGGGTTATGTCGGATCACGATGGTCTATATGTGCTATCGTGGATGGAACCTGATTAAATTGACTTAAGCCGGGCGGAGTTTTGCAAGTTTGTAGTAACTCCGTCTGTGGCAGCTAAGGACCGATCGTTGTACGTCCTCTTGTCATGTTGAACGCATGCCTAACACTTAGTTGGCCGGATAACTCATTCCGACCGCGAAGCCGAGTAGTATGACTCAAGCCGGAAGACCGGCAAGTACAAAGTGCGCACTACCGGAGGAAGTGCGGTATGCGGGGGACCATTGGCGTAAGTCCAAAGGCAGGTGAGTTAAAATTCCTGACCTCCCTGGCAGAGTGGTAGCCCTGGGAGTGCGGCGCTGATCGGAGCCGCGATTCCTGAGTTGTACCAAAGGTGACCCGTTGGCTCTCCGGCAGGGGAAGCTTGGGTGAGTGCTAGGAGTAATCCTCCAGCTAGATAGGAATTCGATTCGAATCGCCGTCTCTCCCGGTTAGTGAGAACTTGACAGAGCAGCGGCAAACGTAGCACTCACTAATGGTTTTGGTTCATGATAATGATGATAGCAAGAAGAACATATGATGAATTTGATATGGTTATTATTGTTTGTAATTATCAAGTGATGTGTTGTAGAACAGGTGCTAATATAGTGGTAGGTTGATGATAAATAACAATGATGCTCCTAAAATTGACTTGGCTATAATTTAAGCTTTTGGCAAAAGGTGAGTCAACCAGCTCCACTTGATACTAAGCCTTGCATGATCCTTGGTGTCTTTTATGTTTTACTAGACGGGTAAGTCTAGCTGAGTACATTCTCGTACTCAGGGTTTATTCCCACCTGTTGCAGATGATATCTTCTATGACGGATTCTGCAAGACCTGTCTCCATCCCGCTGGGGATGAGGACTAACCGTTGGGCACGGTTCTCTAATCTTCTCGTCTGTGATGCTTTTGGAAGGATGGCGTAGACTCTGGCAGTAATAACAACTTGTGAACTGAACTTTGAACAAGTGTGGGTAATTATTTTGCTTCCGCTATTTCGATCTTGGGTTGTAATAACTTAATGACTCCGATGTGGTGCCGCTTCGTCGGCAATGAATGACTATGTAACATTCGCGGTGTTTATGTTGAACTATTACGATCTTGGTTTGTTGCGAGTTGGTTTGAAGTCCTTCGTGATTTCGATTGACTACCGGGATTATATGGGCTCAAGTTTAGAAACTTGATTGCTTGGCGATCGTTTCTGCACGTGAACTCTTATAATTTGGTTGGTTCTGTGACATTAAGAATACCCAACAGTGGAGAATAATGTGGAAATTCCTTGGGAGTTACTCTTCCTAGATTTCTTGGGAGCTACTCTTCCTAGATTTCTTGTTGGCTACTCTTCCTAGACTATATAAGCAGACCCCCACCAGCCCCTGGAGGCATACCTCTTCTACAGAATCAAAGCTAGGGTTTCAATTCTTCATCCAAGTAGAGAGGATCCCTCTAGTTCTTCTAGTTCTACCTCTAGTTCATCTAGATCTAGTTCTAGTTCATCTAGTTCTAGTTCAAGTTCCTCTAGTTATAGTTCTAGTTAGTTCTAGTTGTAATCTAGAAAATAGGGAGAGAGAAGAGGATAGCTGAGGAGGAGCCAGATCTGTCGGATCTTCCTCAACATTGTACTTTTGCAGCAACTGGTTCGTTCTTCATCGTTCTCCAGGTTCTTCAATCCTGAGTTCTTTAATTACTTTTATTTACATTCAAGTTATTTATTGGATTCCCGCTTGCATCAAGTGCTCTAATCTTTGCAACATTAGAGTAGTAATTAATAGATTAGACGTGGTGTTTAGTCTTGCAATTACCTGGAATTGCACCCAATCCTGCGGATTGTTGTGGTAGCCCTAGGGTAGTGACAGCCCTAACGGTCGACGTATTCCACCTCGTTCGGATCGGTGTTTGTAGGACCATAGTCAGAGCTTCCTAGCCCCCTTCTCATCTCTTTCTATGGTTAGTGTTCTGATGTTCCGAAATAAATAATCTTTGAAGTAATTCTTGATTCTTAGATCAACTAGAGAACTCTCAGGACACTTCCTCTCTTCCCACCAAAAATAATTATATAGTTATCCTTAGGCAATCTTGGATCTTAATTAGTACACTCACGTTCCCTGTGGAAAATCGATACTCTGGAATACTCCCGGGTGAAAGCTACATCGGTATCCGTGTGCTTGCGGATTTTTCTGTTTGCGTTTAAAATACCCAACAAGCTTTCTGGCGCCGTTGCCGGGGAACGGTAGCTGTGCTAGTTTCGAACCAAGTCGTCCGTGTATCCTTTTTCTTTTCCTATTTTACCACACTCACCTACCATTTTCACCACACCACATGGATTTCACTCCTATTTATAAATTCTTTGCTCCAAAGTGTGAGTTTTTAGAGCCATCACCATCATCACATCCAATTATTACAGATGGCTACGACCTCGGCCCTGATCTAATAGTCATGATTCAGGAGCAACCCTTCTCTGGGCAACTAGATGAAGATCCATACACCCACCTTAGAGAATTCGAGTAGTTGTGCTCTTGCCGATCTATTTCTGGCATGACACAAGAAACCCTTAAATGGAAATTATTTCCGTTCTCCCTTTTGGGAAGAGCAAAAAAGTGGTATGCTCATTCTGTACGAGGTGTTAATGGAAATTGGGACGAACTTCGGGACAACTTTTGTCTCGCTTTCTTCCCACTCTTTCGAATCGCTGATCTTAGAATCGAAATTCTTACATTCAAACAAAGAGAGAAGGAAACTTTAGGAGCAGCTTGGGCTAGGTTCACAAGCCTTACCAATTCTGGTCCAAACCTTTCCCTACCTGACCATGTACTGTACTACCACTTTTATCGTGCTCTAAACAAGGAAGCTTCTCTTCACCTCGACATTGCTTCAGGAGGCTCATTCACACACAAACTCATAGATGAGGGGAGAGCTATCCTAGAAAGAATCCTTGAAAATACCCCTTACACAGGCATTTATGATGAGTTTCCTGAAGAAGAAAAAGAAGTCGAGCTTGATCCTAAACCAAAAGGCGAGGAACTTGCAACCGAGTTAGAAATTCCACCTGACCCATCTAGTAATTTGGTTGTAGAGAAACCTCCTGATAAGGGAATGCAAAATGAACCAAGGGATGATGAACCACCACCTTTAGAGCATCCCTTTGAATTCGAGGAAGATCTTCTTGAAGATTATGGAAACACCTCGAATTTTCCTATCCAAACACGACCTCTAGCAAGGACCACTCAATCCACTCTAAGAGTAGAATCTGTTAACATAGAACACATCAAAAGCCTTTCGGCAATTTTGAGTTATGAATGGCTAACAGAAGCTGAGCTGTCTCTTGAGGTAGCTCGAATCATCACTCCTTCAACCATTCTTCTGTGCCAAATTAGAGGGTCCACTAGGAAGGTCCAGTACAATCCATATGTTGGGATAAATGTTATTTCCAAGGAGTTAGCTGACACTCTTTATCCCAACGAGTCCATAACCCCATCTCAAAAACTTTTACAAAGTCCGTCTAGATTAATTCTAGAGAACCATGGGGTATTAAGGGCAGTTCCTATTAGAATCAAGGACTCTGGAATATGTCTAGATTTTCACATTTATGACATACCGGAGATTCCTCTCTTTGGTAGACCAATCATGAAACTTCTACAAGAACAACCACAACGAGGTCATTTAGACTTCAAAGTTGGGAATTCCACTATTGTTGTTCCTCTAGCTAGATTAATTAACACGATAGTGGAACCCAAACTTGACCGAGATCCTATTGACGAGGTCTTAATGGTGACTCAAGAGGAGACAGCCCAACCATTCTTTAATCATGAACACTTTGTTCAAGAAGAAGAAGAGTTGGTAGAACCCATTGAGCTAGATAAAAATGAACAACCTTCACCTCCTTCGATAGAGTTAAAACCTCTTCCTTCTGGCCTTAGATATGTCTTTTTGCACAATAACCCAAAAACTCCAGTAATTATCAGTGACAAGCTTTCCGATTATGAAACGCAACAACTTGTCACTATTCTTGAAAGGCATAGATCAACATTTGGCTACTCTCTTGAAGATCTCACGGGCATTAGCCCTATTCTCTGCACTCATCGTATCCCTATTGATCCCAATTTTACACCTCCAAGGGAACCACAACGAAGACTTAACAATGCTATGGGAGAGGTTGTTAAGAAAGAGGTCCTCAAACTCTATCATGCTGGGATTATTTATCCTGTGCCACATAGTGAGTGGGTTAGCCCAATCCAAGTAGTGCCAAAGAAAGGAGGAATGATGGTCGTTAGGAATGAGAAGAATGAACTCATCCCTCAACGAATTGTCACTGGGTGGCGTATGTGTATTGACTATCGAAAACTCAACAAGGCTACAAAGAAAGATCACTTTCCGTTACCCTTCATTGATGAAATGTTGGAACGGCTTGCAAACTACTCTTTCTTTTGTTTCCTTGATGGTTATTCTGGATATCACCAAATCCCAATCCATCCATATGACCAAGAAAAGACTACCTTTACATGCCCGTATGGAACTTATGCATACCGACGAATGTTGTTCGGATTGTGCAATGCTCCAGCTTCTTTCCAACGGTGCATGATGTCTATTTTCTCGGACATGATTGAGAAGATCATGGAGGTTTTCATGGATGATTTTACCGTCTATGGCAAAACCTTTGATCATTGTTTGGAGAATTTAGATAGTCTTGTAGCGATGTGAAGAAAAGCACTTAATCTTGAACTGGGAAAAATGCCATTTTATGGTTCAGGAAGGAATAGTGCTAGGACATAAAGTGTTCGAATGTGGTATAGAGGTGGACAAAGCAAAGATTGAAGTTATTGAAAAACTTCCACCGCCCACGAATGTGAAAGGAATCCGTAGCTTTTTGGGACATGCAGGGTTCTATAGACGCTTTATCAAGAATTTCTCTCAAATTGCTAGACCCCTAACTAATCTCCTAGCTAAGGACGCACCTTTCATCTTTAGTGATGAGTGTCATGAATCTTTTCAAACTCTTAAGAAAGCACTCATCTCAGCCCCGATTATCCAACCACCTAATTGGAATCTTCCTTTTGAGATCATGTGTGATGCTAGCGATTTTGCGGTTGGTGCCGTTTTAGGACAAACCAAGGATAAAAAGCATTATGCCATATCCTACGCTAGCAAAACCTTGTCTGGACCACAGCTCAATTACACTACAACTGAAAAAGAGCTTTTGGTTGTTGTCTTTGCTATAGACAAGTTTAGATCTTACTTAGTGGGCGCAAAGATAATCATCTATTCAGACCATGCTGCTCTTAAGTACCTCCTGACTAAGAAAGATGCTAAGCCTCGTCTAATTCGATGGATTCTTCTACTCCAAGACTTTGACATAGAAATCCGAGATAGGAAGGGAGTTGAGAATTCTGTAGCCGACCACTTGTCTAGGCTTCAATATAAGGAAACACATGATGAGCTTCCCACAAATGACTACCTAAGGGATGACACCCTGCTTAAGATAACACATGCAGATCCATGGTACGCAGACATCGTAAACTTTATAGTAAAAGGCTATGTCCCACCTGGTACAAACAAAAGGAAGTTGCTTCACGATAGTCGTTTCCACCTTTGGGATGAGCCATATATTTTCCGAGTCTGCGCTGATGGACTCTTGAGAAGGTGTGTTCCTATGGCTGAGGCTACTCAAATTATGGAAAGATGCCATGCCTCGCCATATGGAGGACACTATGGAGCATTCCGGACACATGCTAAAATTTGGCAAAGTGGTTTTTTCTGGCCAACGATGTATGAAGATACAAAGGACTTTGTCAGGAGATGCCACCGATGTCAAAAACATGGGAATATCAACTCACGAAATGAAATGCCTCTCACAAATAATCTTCAAGTAGAACTTTTCGATGTATAGGGCATTGATTTCATGGGGCCATTCCCTATGTCCGGGAATTGTGAGTATATCTTAGTAGTTGTGGACTACGTGTCCAAATGGGTAGAAGCCCTACCTTGTCGATCAGCTGATTCAAAACATGCCAAGAGAATGTTCCATGAAGTAATCTTTCCTCGCTTTGGTATACCCCGGATAGTTATAAGCGATGGAGGTTCCCACTTCATCGACAAAATCTTCCGGAAGTACCTAGCCGATCATGGAGTTCGACACAACGTCGCAACACCATACCATCCTCAGTCTAGCGGTCAAGCCGAAACGTCTAACAAACAAATCAAAAATATTTTACAAAAGACCGTAGATGAGATGGGTAAGGGGTGGAAGGACAAACTTCCTCATGCACTTTGGGCATATAGAACTGCATTCAAAACACCCATAGGCATGTCACCTTATCAACTTGTATATGGAAAAACTTGGCACTTGCCTGTGGAAGTAGAGTTTAAGGCTCATTGGGCACTCAAGAAATGGAACATGGATCTCCACCTCGCTAGCGAGAATCGTCTGATGCAACTATCTGAGCTAGAAGAATGGAGAGAGAAAGCATACCACAATTCAAGGATCTATAAAGAGAGAACGAAACGATGGCATGATAAGAGAATCTAGCACAAGGAGTTTAAGCCTGGAGATAAGGTTCTACTATTCAATTCAAGAGTAAAGCTCTTTGGGCATGGTAAGCTACGAAGTAAGTGGGATGGACCATACAAGGTTATTGATACTTCAACTCGTGGAGCCATTACCATCCAAGATGACATAGGTAACACTTTTAAGGTAAATGGTCAACGCTTGAAAATCTATCTCGAGCCACAAAACAACCTGGTAGAGGAACTTGATGTGATTGAGTTCATAGAATTCTCATATTAAGCTCTCATAAGCTCTAGATAATTACCTAACCCTTAACATGTTCCACAAGTTTTGTTGTCTATTTGGGTTGTGCAGGATTTTGGGGCTTAAGAAGAGTGAGACCAAACATGCAAGCTACAAGAGTGAACGACTATGTCAACATCCAGCTTGGGGGAGGCACCCCGACATGTATCTAGATAAGTATTACTTTTCTTTCTTGGTTTTATTTACTAGTATTTGGAAATAAATAAAAAAATGCATAACCATGAAGCCAAACAAAGTTTTTCTTTTGAGTAATATACAATAGTTTTGTGTAATCCTAAGTTTTAAATAAAATAAAAAGAAAGTTTGATTCAAGTCTAGGTAATTGACAAACATGATATGAGAAGGTCTGAATTACTATTTAACTTGTTCCAAGTTTTGCTAGAGTTCTGGAGATTTTATCTTTTGAAAATCTAAAAATTCGTAATATATATATATATATATATATATATATATATATATGATCATAATACATAGAGTCTTATAAAATATAAATATTAAAACTGTGGGCACTTGCTTTGTTCCAGCCATTGTTAATTCGTAGTTTTGGTTGAGAGAATTATCATGCTCCCAAGATCAAGATCTTTTTGTTTTAAAAATATAAAAAGATTCCCTCTTCCGAAGTATTATTGTGTTAGAGGCATGGGACTATAAAAAAAAATTTTGATTCGAAAAAAAGAGTGAGACGAGAGGTAAAAATGGACAAGTGTCCGAAGTAGAATTAGGGGTACAAAGATACCCACCTGAGTGGAAAAAATGGACATGTGTCCGACAGTAGAATTAGGGGTACTTGCTACCCACTTGAAAAAAAGAGAAACTGAAAAAAAAAAGAAAAAAAATGATAGCCCATGGTCCCTCTAATAAGCAATATGCCAGTAAGAGATGACAAACTTCTCAAAAAGGTCAAAGGTCTTGATCTAGGAGTATGACATTCCTCTCCCTTACTCCGAGCGTTGACATAGCAAAATGCAAAGAAAGTATGCTAAAACTTTTAGAGCTCTACTTATATATCTTTCGAGAAGAAGGCAATGCCTTTTTCATTTTGCAGACTTATAAAAAAACTCTAGAACAAAGGTAAGACAGAAGAACTTGAGACATAGTGCTTGACTTGATCATTCTGTTTTTCAATCAAAGACCTTAGTGATAACTTAAAAACCCTGTAGTAAGAGGCATAAAAGTAACCCCTGTTTTCTTGTTGATTTTAGCTTTGCTTAGGGATGAGCAAAGGTTATGCTTGGGGGAGCTTGTTGACGGTCCTTAATGCTCACATTTAACCATCAACTAATCATGGAAAAGGATCCAAATGCAACCAACACCTAGACTTAGGGTTTTATCTGACAGAATTCCACGAGTTTTGGTGTTTGTCTATTTCAGCAGGGGGTTATCAGGAAATACGGAAGAAAGGCCCACACGTCGGGTTTACATAGAGATATTAACGTGCCGCGTAATTTTCTACCATCTAGAAGACTCCAGAAGCCACGGGAACGAACGGGAAGGCGATCAGGATCGGAGGCAGAGCACCCGCCCTACTCTCCTGGGCGCCCGCCCTGCTACAGTACCCAATCAGGGTCAACTTCGCGGATCGTGCTCCACCGACTCGAAGGATCAAGGAAAATCACGCGATTAAGGTCGGTTTGATCGGATGGTGGAGAATAACGTGGAAATTCCTTGGGTGCTACTCTTCCTAGATTTCTTGGGAGCTACTCTTCCTAGATTTCTTAGGGGCTACTCTTCCTGGACTATATAAGCAGACCCCCACCAGCCCCTGGAGGCATACCTCTTCTACAGAATCAAAGCTAGGGTTTCAATTTTTCATCCAAGTAGAGAGGATCCCTCTAGTTCTTCTAGTTCTACCTCTAGTTCATCTAGTTCTAGTTCATCTAGTTCTAGTTCTAGTTCCTCTAGTTATAGTTCTAGTTAGTTCTAGTTGTAATCTAGAAAATAGGGAGAGAGAAGAGGAGAGCGGAGGATGAGGAGCCGGATCTGTCGGATCTTCCTCAACATTGTACTTTTGCAGCAACTGGTTCGTTCTTCATCGTTCTCCAGGTTCTTCAATCCTGAATTCTTTAATTACTTTTATTTACATTCAAGTTATTTATTGGATTCCCGCTTGCATCAAGTGCTCTAATCTTTGCAACATTAGAGTAGTAATTAATAGATTAGACGTGGTGTTTAGTCTTGCAATTACCTGGAATTGCACCCAATCCTACGGATTGTTGTGGTAGCCCTAGGGTAGTGACAGCCCTAACGGTCGACGTATTCCACCTCGTTCAGATCGGTGTTTGTAGGACCGTAGTCAGAGCTTCCTAGCCCCCTTCTCATCTCTTTCTGTGGTTAGTGTTCTGATGTCCCGAAATAAATAATCTTTGAAGTAATTCTTGATTCTTAGATCCACTAGAGAACTCTCAGGAAACTTCCTCTCTTCCCACCAAAAATAATTATATAGTTATCCTTGGGCAATCTCGGATCTTAATTAGTACACTCACGTTCCCTGTGGAAAATCGATACTCTGGAATACTCCCAGGTGAAAGCTACATCGGTATCTATGCGCTTGCGGATTTTTCTGTTTGCGTTTAAAATACCCAATAGCCGCTATCCTGGAGCTAGGTCGTTTCCCTCTAATCTTGGACCCTTGTATCAACAACATCAGATTCGAGCGCGTGCTCGTGGACGGAGGAAGTTCCATTGACATCCTCTTTCGCAACAGCTTGACCGTCCTCAAGATATCTCCAGCACAGCTAAAACCCTACGACGCTCAATTCTGGGGAGTCTTGCCAGGTCAAAGTTCAGTGCCCCTTGGACAGATAACACTGCCTGTCCAATTCGGCACATCCGACCACTTTCGAACAGAGTTCGTCAACTTTGTGGTCGCTGACTTTGATGGAACTTATCACGCTATACTAGGCCGACCATCGCTGACAAAGTTCATGGCAGTTCTACATTACTCATACCTGGTCCTCAAAATGCCCACAAAGAAGGGCGTCCTAACTGTCAGAGGCAATGTCTACACTACATATACTTGCGAGGAGGAGAGCTTCAATATCACTGAAGCAATTGATCTTTCAATTCGCATGATAGAAACAGCAGCCCAAGCTGCACAGCTGCCTCCCGGCCAGCTCCGACTACCCGAGCAGGAGACTACCAGGAAGAATTCAAAATCCAAGGAGTACAAGGAAGTACAGCTGGTTGAAGGCAGCCCCGAGAAGACGGCCCTCATCGGGGCCAACCTGGATCCTAAATAGGAAGACGCGCTCGTCAGGTTTCTAAGGGGTAACGTGAGCGTTTTCGCATGGAAACCCGCAGACATGCCCGGCGTCCCACGAAACCTGATCGAGCACTCCTTAAATGTCTCAAAGACCGCAAGACCCATCAAGCAAAAACTGCGACAGTTCGCTCGTGACAAAAAGGAGGCTATTAGGGCAGAAATAACACGGCTTCTAGCAGCCGGATTCATAAAAGAAGTGTACCATCCCGATAGGCTCGCCAATCCGGTTCTTGTACGCAAAAAGCATAATGAATGGAGAATGTGCGTTGATTACACTGATCTCAATAAACACTATCCTAAAGATCCTTTTGGTCTCCCTCGCATCGACGAGGTGGTCGACTCAACGGCCGGATGCGAACTCCTTTCTTTTCTAGACTGCTACTCTGGTTATCACCAGATCTCGCTAAAGGAAGGTGATCAGATCAAAATGTCTTTCATTACTCCTTTTGGCGCATACTGCTACACGACCATGTCCTTTGGACTCAAAAACGCTGGAGCCACCTATCAACGGGCCATCCAGCAATGCCTCCACGATGAGATTCGTGATGACCTCGTCGAGGCTTATGTAGACGACGTCGTCGTCAAAACAAGGGACGCAAGCACCCTAATCGACAACGTAGACCGAACCTTTAAAGCACTAAACAAATACAAGTGGAAGCTTAACCCCAAAAAGTGCATCTTTGGGGTCCCTTCTAGTCTACTGCTCGGCAACGTCGTCAGCCGCGACGGCATACGACCGAATCCTTCAAAAGTAAAAGCAGTGCTCGACATGCGACCACCTAAGAATGTCAAGGATATTCAGAAGCTCACCAGATGTATGGCCGCCCTCAGTCGATTCATCTCAAGACTAGGAGAAAAAGGCCTCCCTTTCTTCAAACTCTTGAAGGCGTCGGAAAAATTCTCCTGGACAGAAGAAGCTGACGCTGCGTTCACCCAGCTCAAGACTTTCCTCACCTCACCGCCTGTTCTCACAGCGCCTCAGCCCAATGAAGACCTACTCCTTTACATTGCAGCAACCGACAGGGTTGTCTCAACGGCAATAGTGGTCGAGCGAGACGACCCGGGCCACGTCTACAAGGTCCAGAGACCCGTTTATTTCATAAGCGAAGTTTTAATCGAGTCCAAGGCCAGATACCCACAAATACAGAAGCTTTTATACGCCATTCTAATAACGTCGAGGAAGCTAAAGCACTACTTCGACGGCCAATGGGTCCTGGTAACCACCAGCTTCCCTCTGGGGGATATTCTACGCAATAAAGATGCCAACGGCAGAATTGTAAAATGGGCAATGGAATTATGCCCATTCTCCCTAGATTTCCAGAGCCACACCACAGTCAAGTCTCAGGCCCTGGTCGATTTCATTGCAGAGTGGACGGACCTCAATGAGCCTCCCGTTTTCGACGTCTCCGACCACTGGTCAATGTTCTTTGACGGGTGTTTGAACATCAACGGCGCCGACGCTGGGATACTTTTTGTGTCGCCTAACAAGGACAAACTGCGCTACGTCCTTAGGATCCTCTTCCCGGTGTCAAACAACGTCGCCGAGTACAAACCATGCTTGCATGGCATACAACTAGCCGTCGAGTTGGGAGTCAAATGCCTCTACGTCCATGGTGACTCCGCTTTAGTTATCAACCAGCTCAACAAGGAATGGGACGCAACCCACGAGAAGATGGACCTCTACTGCAAAGAAATCCGCAAATGGGAATTCAACTTCTATGGCATAGAGTACATCCACGTGGTCCGGGATAAGAACCAGGCAGCGGATGCGTTGTCAAAGTTAGGGTCATCCCGGGCCCAGATCCCGCGAGGTGTTTTCGTCCAAGACATCCATGAGCCAAGTGTGGGCACAGGCCTGCTCGAAAAACAACCTAATGAGGCAATGCTCATAGACGACACCACTCCGACAACCAGCAGCCGTGATTGGTGCACCCCGTTCATCAGGTTTATATCGGACAGGTCGGGCTTCCAGGATAAAACGGAGAACGAGCGCCTCATTCGACGATCAAAGAATTACATACTGGCGGACGGCAAACTTATGCGAAAAAATGCAAGTTCTGAACTGCTGCTCAAATGTATATCCCAAGATGATGGCATCAAGCTTTTGGACGACATACACGCCGGATCCTGCGGCAACCACGCGGCCTCCAGAACGCTGGTCGGGAAGGCTTTCCGAGCAGGTTTTTACTGGCCAACCGCGGTCGCCGACGCAGAAAAACTGGTCCGACATTGTGAAGGATGCCAGTTCTTCGCCAAGAGGACTCACGCACCTGCTCACGAGATTTAAACTATTCCGTCATCATGGCCCTTCGCCTGCTGGGGTCTCGACATGATCGGGCCATTTAAACCGGCTCCCGGCAACTTCAAGTTCGTTTTCGTGTTAATCGACAAATTCTCGAAGTGGATCGAATACATGCCACTGGTCAAAGCGACCTCCGAGAAAGCCGTCGAGTTCCTCAATCAAATCATACACAGATTCGGGATCCCCAACAGTATAATCACCGACCTAGGCACTCAGTTCACTGGCACTACGTTCTGGGACTTCTGCGATGACAGAGGCATAGTCATAAAATACGTGTCAGTACCTCACCCACGAGCAAATGGTCAAGTAGAGCGCGCGAACGGGATGATTATTGATGCCCTAAAGAAAAGGTTGTACAGCGAGAACGACAAGGCACCTGGTCGATGGATGAAAGAGTTACCGGCCGTGGTCTGGGGTCTCCGAACACAGGCCAGTCGCAATACAGGCGTATCACCCTACTTCATGGTTTATGGCTCCGAGGCAGTGCTCCCGTCTGATGTAACCTTCAGATCTCCAAGAGTTGAAAACTTCGACCAGTCAATGGCTGACAACGCTAGGGAGATCGAAGTCAACTGCATGGAGGAAAAGCGTCTAATTTCATGTCTTCGAACAGCAAAGTATCTCAAAGCCATCAGGCGATACCACAACAGGAACGTCAAAGACCGTTCTTTCGTGGTCGGTGATCTGGTACTCAAGTGGAAAACAAGCCAGGAAGGAGCGCACAAGTTATCCACGTCGTGGGATGGACCCTTTGTGGTCGCCGAAGTCACGTGTCCTACATCTTACAGATTGGCGCATCCAGATGGAACACGTGTGCCTCATTCCTGGCACATAGATAAACTGCGCCGTTTTTATCCATAAATTTCAGCACCTCTTGCTTGTAAGTTTCTTATAATTAGCAATAATAAAAGTTTTTCTTTTTCACTATGTATTGTTAACACGCAGAGCTTCCGACGAGTACAACAGTCTTCCTCTGCGGCGAAGATTCTTAACGACTATCAATCAAACACAGTGATACATCACTCAGACAACATTGCAGCGCTCAAAATCATGGTCATGACAAAATCAAACTTTATTACAAGCTTTACATATAGAGTTTACAATAAACATCCCGTAGGGCGGTTCCTAGTCTACTCCTACAGACTATCCTACAGGCCTACTGCTCGGGCTGATCACCCGCCTGGCCTTGCTGCTCGGACGAAGGGGTCAGGGCCACCGGCGCCTGGCTAGTTGAGACCGCAGGCGTCGACCGCCCATCTCCGGCAATGGACGCCCCCGATAACTCCCTGGCCTATCTGTCTGACCCCGGCTGGTCGGGAGGAGTGGCTGTCCCGCATAGGTTAATGTCGCCGATCACTGTCGACGACAAGTCAAGCAGGCCGGCTCGAAGGTCGTCGGCCTCCTGCGGGCCAACTTTCTTGCGATACCCCCTCTCAAGCCTGGACAGGTCGACCAGGGGATAGTGGGCGCGCACCACGCTGAGGACATGCGCGCCGGCGAACTCCCCGGCGTCCTTGACGAACTGCTGGAGCCAGTCCCACGCCCGTTGCGCCTTCTCGACTGGCGTCAGCCTCGGCACACGGGGCTGGTCTTCAGGAAGCTCGTGGCTGATCAAGTCTAGAACCGGGGCTACTCCTTTCCAAAGCTTAATGCAGTTGGTCTTCTAGGAGTCCCGATCTTTGATCAGCTCGTCTAAATGCTTCTTGGTATTCACCTTGAGCACTACAAACCAAGCAGAAGGTCAGTTCAAGAACCATGAAAGGAACGTTGAGCAGCCAAATAAAAAACGGGGGTGGCACGGTTATTACCAGACAATTCCTGATTCCTGTGGCCTAGCTCCTCGCCTGCTCGGCGCCCGGCCTCCAGCGCCCCGGCAAGCTCTTGGCCGAGCTGCTCCTTCTCTTGCTGGAGGCGTGCGACCTCCTCCTCCATGTCTACTGGAACAATCCCCTGGTCACCAAAACTAACCACGCGGCTACATACAACTGCTCAGAGTATGTGACTTACCTGTCCGTTGCCGATACTGGTAGGCTAAACGCCGAGTGAGCTCGAGACGACACTCTTCCTGAGCACTCATCTCGGCCACCTTCTCCCCAACCTCCGACCGAAGCCGGTCCACCTCCGCAGACAGGGCCTTGTTCTCGGCCACAATGCCCTCTATTTGGTCGAAGCACCTCTTCCGATACTTCGCCGTTTTCATCGCGCCCTGCAAGAAGAACACATGTCGACCCAGGAACACAGGGCATAAGTGTCGAGCACCACAAAGGACCACTTACCTTAACCTCGTCCACGAGACGCTTCGCCGCGCGCTCCACCCTTGTGGCCTCTTCCGTCTCCGTGAGCTCCTCGTGTCCGATGAAGTGGTCCCCGCGTTGGCGCCACACATAGACGTGCTGGCGGCCATCACGGGGACGACCTTCAATCTCCTCCATGTCGTCGTCAGAGGCCGCCTGGGTCTCCTCATTCGCCGCACTACCACCGGCTGTGGTCGCAGGCATCACCGGCCCCTGGTCCAGGCTAGGGGAGCCCGTAGGCGATGAGGCCCCTGCCCGGGGCGGTGTTGGGACTCCCCTCTCTTCGGCTGGGGGAGGAGTCGGGACCCTGTCTTCCTCCTCCATGATGTTACTCGGGGGAGGGGTCCTCATAGCCTCCTCATCCCTCGTCGGGGTGCTTGCCGCGGTCTTTGCTGAGGACGGATGCTCCTCGACGCTCTCGGCCACGATTGTTGCCGCGGGCTGCTTCGTGGTCTGCGGCGCGGCGCCCAGAGCAGCGGCAACAGGCTCGGCCACCCTCTGGCCAGCAACGCGGTCAGGATCGACGTCCGACGCCGTGCTAGCAATAAGACGACATTTCAACAATGTCAAAACGCAGCAACAAAACGCAAAACATCACAGCACGAAAGTAAGAATGCAAACTTACAGGTCAGAGCACTGGTGTGTTGCGGTGAAACTCCTCCTGGTCCTACCGGTCGGTGCCTGCGCCTCCATCTCTACGACGCGCGTCGGCTCAACGCGCGGTGCAAGCGGATCACTGGTCACCCGACCAGTCGCGGCTGGCGCAACGTCCGGACGACTACGAGGCCTCTAGACCAACGACGGCGCGGCCTCCTCCTCCTCGTCGTCGTCATCGGCGATACGGACGAGCCGACGGCGCTTTGGTGCCTGGCTGCATTCTGCCAGCAGCGTTGCCGCAGGGGAGGGGTCTGCTGCAATTGGCCTTTTCCCCGCCACTCTGTCCTCGGTGGTCGGGGCGGGGTGGCTCTGCTCCTCCTCACTGCTGGTGTACCGAGTACACCGAGCAGCGTCGTCCTCTGGCGGGTCTTCACCCGTGGGATTCTCCATGCCAGGTGCCAGTGATATGTACACTATGCACCGGTCAACGTCTCCGATCTGCAACAATAACAGAGACAAGTCAACAACCACGAATAACAAGAACTAAGGAGGTAACATCAGTCAATAGCATTACCTTAGGAGGTGGTCGCCCCAGTTTGAAGGCTTGTACCCGATCACTACCACGGACGAAGCTGCCGTCTGCAAAGTTGAACAGCTCGTTCAACAGTTGTTGCACTTCAGCTTTCTCCAAGACCTCAGGCCTCATCCTGGTCGGGTCCTGGCTCCTAGCGTACTCGTATGCCGACTGCACCCTCTTCTGGTAGGGCATCACCCGACGACAGACGAAGTTGCCGACCACTCCTAGCCCGTCCAAACGCGACCAATCGATCAGCTTCATCAGGTCCGCTACTTGACCGGCGAACTCTGGGCGGTCGGTCCAACTGACCCTCTTTTCGGGAATGTACCCCACGTCACAGAATGTGGAGCTGCCCGGCTGTTCCCTGACGTACAACCACTTCTTGTACCATTCGGTGAGAGAAGTGTTCCATGGACAGCTTAGGTACCGGTTCTTCATCCCGTCACGGAGATTGAGGTATACTCCACCTGCAATCTTGGAGCCTCCAACTGCTCCCTTTTTCCTCAAACAAAAAAGATAACGGAAAAGATCGAAGTGCGGCTCTATCCCAACATAGGCCTCGCACAGATGGATAAAAGTGGAAATAAGAAGAATTGAGTTCGGGTGCAGATTGCAGATCCCGATCTCATAGTACAAAAGAAACCCTGGAGAAAAGGATGGACAGGAACCCCAAAACCCCTCTTGAGAAAATCTTCGAAAACTACAATCTCACCGGCACGGGGGTCGGGGTAGCTCTCCCCCTCTGGCGCCCTCCAGCCGCCGAGCTCTTGGCTGTGCAGTAGCCCCATGTCGACGAGGTCGTTGAGGGACTTCACGCTGCTCCGGGACTTTTTCCATTCCTTAGCCATCAGCTCGGTCCTCTTCTTGGAGTCGCTCTTCGCCATTGACATTGCAGGAGTGACTGCGAGTTGGGAGGATTGACGGTGGTTGTAGAAGGCAAGAACGGAAAGCTTGAAGGCGATGGCAGGGTAAGCAATACGGGGGTACTGTCAGTCTTTTATAAACCACAACTCCACCCCTCCCACTTCCCGCATTCTTGGGAAGTGGGCGGGCCCAACGGCGGACGCGGCGCTTCGGTTTTCAATAATTGTCGGCAGTTAATACGGTGGACTTTTTGTATAATTGATGGTTTCCTTTTCTCGAACCGCGCAAAGAGCGGCTGCACAGTTACCAGGCGCACCTTTTCACGCAACCATCTGACGATGCGTCAGGAGGTTTCGTCACGTTACTCATTTATGTGGTAAGATGCTTTTTTCAAAATAACAGAACAAAAATTGGTGGAGGGTCAACGTTCCTAGGGACTGCGCCGACTACTGAGCACTGTATGCTCGGGGACTGGTTGCCCAGTTTCGCCAGCTCGAAGATCTGGGGACTGCACCGACTACCGAGCACTGTATGCTTGGGGACTGGTCGCCCAGACAGTCAGCTCGGAGATCTGGGGACTGCACCGACCACCGAGCACTGTATGCTCGGGGACTGGTCGCCCAGTCCGCCAGCTCGGGGATCTGGGAGCCGCACCAACCACCGAGCACTGTACGCTCGGGGACTGGTCGACCAGCCCACCAGATTGGAAGAATTAAGGAATATGCCACTCATCAAGGCATTATCTGCTCGGGGACTGGATAATTTTAATTTTTTAGACCTTGCTACAAGGTTTATACTTCGCCTTCCAGCAAGCTCGGGGACTACATCGGTACGATGCATCCGGCGATGCATTTTGGTTTTAGAATTTCTCTGAGTACTTTTTTTTCTGACCCTACTACCAGGCTCGGGGACTAAGTGGGCACACTTCACCTTACGGTGAACAAGCTTGCTTTTTGAAAATCTGTACTTTACGGAAAAGTGAAGTGGGCACACTTCACCAGGAAAGAAATCTTTTTTGATTAAGAGCACCATGCATTCTTCGAACAACCTGCTTCTTCGATGTTAATGTTGATCAACTGTCTTTTGAGTCGGTCCAAATACCGTTGCAACCGTTTGAGCGACTCTCCTGCCTATTGAAGATGTCAAAGTTTCACTGGTCGAAGAAGCTCAAGACGGCGTGTTACTTCACTATACATGGTGCTCGGGGACTAGCTGTGGGGGTATAAACCCCTATACCCTTACGGCTAGACTTGGGCCAGGAGGCTTGGCCCAATACGAGACAAGTTCGAGGCTTGATCCGACAGCTCAGAGTTTTGCGCAAGGAAACAAGACGTAGAGATCAAGCAGGATTCTAGTCTGTTAGAATAGGAATTGATATCGAACTATCTATGGCAATTGTAACCGACTAGGATTAGTTTCCAGATCTGTAACCCTACCCTCCGGACAATATAAGGAGGGGCAAGAGACCCACCTAGGACAAGTCATACACATTATTCTCTCAATACAACAATACAACCAGATGCAGGATGTAGGTATTACGCCCACACGGCGGCCGAACCTGGATAAAAAGCTCGTCCGTGTCTTGCGTCACCATCAAGTTCGTAGCTTGCGCACCGTCTACCGATAAAGTACTACCGTGGGTATACCCCAAGGTAGACTACCAACTAGCTTTCGTCGACAATATATGAAATTAAAATGAATGGCATTTCTATTAATATATTTATACTTGTTTGTGTACCCTCTAGATCAGCGACAACTTAGAAAAGTGCGAGGCCCGAAGAAGCCGTTGGAGGGTCGGTACATTCTATCGGAATTCGATGAGGGTATAGGACAAGTACTTGGGGCAAATTCTAAAAAAATTGTTGCGCACTGTGGGTACCTTGTAAGGGATAGAATCCCAGTCAATGCTCGTGAATGGAGGCAACAAAAAGATAACCCTAATATTAGTTTTGTATCAGATCGTGATAAGGAATTGATTTGGCTAAATATCCTTCAACATTTTACACTCGATACACAAGATGAAGCTTTGAAGGAGAAGGTTAAAATCTGGGCTATGCAGAAGATGGCCAAATAATTTGAGGCTTGGAAAAAGAAACTATACAGGGCTTTTGTTGCACATGACCGGACACCAGATTTCACAAACAAGGCCTACGTCAAGTTGAGGCCTTTTTGGGATGAATTCATAGAGTTTAAGAACTCAGATGAGGGTCAGACACGGATGATCAAGAATCAGGAAAATGCTAAACAAAAGCAATACCACCATCACTTGAGGAAAATGCTAAATAAAAGCAATACCACCATCACTTGGGTTCAGGTGGCTACAGGACTGCTGTTCCTAAGTGGCAAAAACTGGAACATGAGATTCTTGATAGGGGGATCGAACCAGAATCACTACACTGCCCTATGTGCGCCAAGTATTGGTTCTTCAGTCACGGGGGGACCTTGGACCTAGAGACCGGAAAGGTAGCGTACGGTGAAAAGCTCCAGAGAGTGGGACAAAGAATGTCTTATGCCCGAGGATTAGTTGAAAGTGGCACCTGGCAGCCAAATAGGGAGAAGGATGAGCTGACATACGCTCTGGAGACTGTTGAACATGGTGGGCGAACAAGAGGCTATGGGGAGGTATCGTGGGAGCATGGCTTCCCTAAAGATAGACCGACTTATAGAAGCCACCAAAGAAAGAAGGAAGAGGAAGCAAAGCAGTTGCGTAGGTTGGAGGCAATGGTGATGGAGTCATGCGAAGCGGCTCGTGAAGTGATAGTGCGAGAGAAAGCGCTTGAAGAGAGAATGAACGAGGAGATCAAAAGGCAAGTGCAGATGGCAGTAAGTTCTATACAAAGGCAAACTGCATCAGAGCCTAGAGTCAACATTAGCCCCCCAGTCAGTTGAAAAGCAGTTGTGCTTCCACGGAGATGCCAACTATTCAAGACGACGTGGGGATGCACTTTCTGGTGGATGACATCACTGTGAGCTGCACATTCCACATGGGACTACCATAGTCATGGTTCCTATAGGTGTTGTAACTCCTGTCGACCCTACGAAGTTCCACCTGGATATGCTAGTGTCTCGGTGGATAGAGTTGTCAAAGGCTATAGTAATGTGCAGCTTGAGATAGAAGGAGGTGATGGAGAGAAGACACTAGGAGAAGCAGAGAAGACTTTCATTTGTTGGCGCAAGCGCTACATCATTATTCTTGGGGCATCACCTAGCAGTCTACCACCACATCGTCGTCACGAACCTAATCCCAGGTGCGGATGAAAATTGTCTATACATTTGTTCACTAACTTTATTTTTGCATTCTCTTAGTTAGCAATTTACTTATATAACTCTTTGGTTTCACAGGTGGTCATCAACATGTCATAGTGCTGCGGGTGATGACGAGGGAGTGCAAGACACGGCTGCATCGCCTCGATCTCGGGCTCCAACGCCACCACATCGGGCTCCAACGCCACCACCTTGGGCTCCAACACCGCCACCTCGGGCTCCAACACCGCCACCTTGGGCTCCAACGCCGCCACCTAGGGCTCCAACACCGCCACCTCGGGCTCTAACACCGCCATCTCGGGCTCCAACCCCACCACCGGCAGCCCCATCGCCTCCACACATGGCTCCAGTGTGAAAATCGGTGGACCCACCCTTAAAGAAGAGGCGGGCCACACAATCAAATGTATCGGCCACCCCACCACCAAAAAGGAAAGCCTTCAAAAAGAAACAACATATCATTCCTAAGAAGCTGCCCTATGAGATGACTGATGCAGAACTAGATGCTTCAGTAAAGTCAGATGTGGACAGTTTTTTCAAGAAACTTAAGGCTGAAAGTGAAGCCAAACGAAACCCTGAGAAGCCATACCTCTTACTACGGCCAGAAGATCTACGACAAAGGTTTGAGACTCAACAAAAAAAGAGGCATGAAGTTCGGTAAGAATCATCAACTTTATTGGACTATGATCGCACTCTAAGAAAATATATAGAAGAAGAGATGAAGAAAGAGAAAAGAGCATGCAAGGGTGTAGCACAGCTCGGGGAACAATCAAAGCAATAAGTGCCCCCGCTAGTAATTAGAAATGATATGGTTCAAACATCGACGTGCTAGACCAGCAGATACCGACAGATAGCTGGGGTACCAATTGAAAGTGCTCCAGAAATTGATCATTGGAATAAGGAATATACATATGGCAAGAGTCTATACAACCCTATGGCCAACTTGGAACGCAAATGTGCATGCTAAAGAAATGGTACATCGCAGCGTGTGTTAGAAAAGCAGATGACTATCTTTGCGTCCGAATCAGAAACTATCATTTCTTCCGTGGTGATGATATTATTTATATTCAATTTAAGGAGCTACACCAACTATGCCACGTGGACGCTCTTGACAAATCTCTAATCAATTGCTTCTGTGTGTAACTGATTCTTTCTTTCAATAATGTCACTGTAACTTATCATGTATATGTATAACTAATTACAAAAACCCGCTATACATATGCAGAAACATGTTGAGGGACCTCAGAGTTAGAAATGACAAGGAGATTGGATTTGTGGATTCATATGTTGTATTCAAAGACCTGAAAACCCCATATGTCTTATGGAGAACTCAAACAGAGAGAAATCTATGGAGGTTCTTTATCAACCAAAAAGACAAAAGATATATACTCTTTCCCTATAACTTTAAGTAAGTGTCGTTATCATGTGTACATTATATTTAACTAATTAATCAAATCAACATGAGGATATATATATAATTATTTTGCCTACATGCACACAAATGCAACTTTTATTGGATACTAATTGTCATTGTCTCTGGCAATGTCATTTGATAATCTATGACTCATTGAGAAAACCACAGGAAGATTACCAAGAAATGATAGATATTATCGAAGGGTAACTCTGATATCTAAATATTAAAATCTGCTCTTTTAAGTCGGTAATAGATAATTAATAATGATCGTTTTATTGCTAGGGTTTGGGCTGGGTTGGTGCAGAAAAACCGTCCAGATTTCAAAGTGCCACTTTTATAGCCTGTCTTACTTCAATGGGTTCTACGGCAGACACCGGGCAACAATTTGTGTGGCTACTATGTGGGCCAGTTTATGACGGTCTATGCCAAAAGAACTAATCTTAAGCACCTAAAAGTATGTAGCATGTATATATAATAAGTTTATTTTATTTATTTGTTCCTATTTAATAAATTTATTCATACCTCTAACTTTTTTCTTTATTGTCTATTAAAGGAGATGTGGTTGAAGGAGCAGGTGTTGGATGCGGTGCGCATAAAAGGAATTCAAGAGACAATCCAGGATTTCTTAACGACCAAGTCCTGAATCCCGGCGGCGAGTGCTACTTCAACCTGAGGAGCCAATGAAACCAAATCACGATGATCATTTATACGATGCTTGAATGGTGGAGATAAATTTTGTTGTAAATACTTTGTCTGTGATGCATATGTGTAAATATTATATTATAGACCTATAGATACATATAATATATATATAGTGTTTTATAGTATATTTATATGTAATGCTTCAAATTATATAAATTATAGGTGCACGTTTCCATAAACTAGCAGCAAACAATACGGATTCAAAAATAATAATAACATAATTTGAAACCCTAAATGAAAAACCAAAAGAAAAGATAAGGAAAAAAGAAAAAACTCTTTAGTCCCAGTTGGTAACACCAACCGAGACTAAAAGTGGAAGCCAGGTGGCACACCGTGGCGCACCTTTTAGTCCCGGTTGTCGGTACCAACTGGGACTAAAGGTGGACCTTTAGTCCCGGCTCGTGGAACTGGGACTAAAGGTGGGACATTTAGTCCCGAAACCATAGCCCTGGTTCCGTAGCCGGGACTAAAGGCCCTTACGGCCCGATGCTAAACCCCTTTCCTGTATTTTTATTTGTATTTGACAAATATTGTCCAATAATGTACTAACTAGGCTCAAAAGATTCGTCTCGCAAATTATAGGTAAACTGTGTAATTAGTTTCTATTTTGTCTACATTTAATGCTTCATGCATGCGTCTAAAGATTTGATGTGATAAAAAATATAAAAAAAATTGTGGGAACTAATAAAGGCCTTTGGCGAACGCCTGAGGCCTTCTTCAGTTGGCAAACATTATGTATTGTATAATTTTAGGTAATAATAGAGGAAGTCGGAAAGAATTGACAAATAAGTAGCTATGACTTACTAACATGTTATTGATGTTTTAGTTTTGCAATCAAATTTAGAGTTATATTTTCGTTATATGCCTTTCTTGAAGATTTATGTAATATGGTTGGTATCAACATTGTAAAACACTCTTATATACATATTATTGTGGTATTTATTGTTCGCGTTGCAGCGCACGGGCACTTAGCTAGTATATTCATATTTGTTATTCTCTGTCTTTACAGTAGAACATGTGAATCTATATTCAATTCCTAGCAATATAATTAGGGATGACAACCTACTTTGTGCTTAGGAATGTTTGAGTGGTTAGTTGCTATTTGACAAGTTAATTAAATACCGTTCATTTCTAGTGTTGTTACTAGGAGTAGGGTTTATCTCTATTTTTAGTGATAACGGTAGTAAATGTCAACACCCTCTTTCATCCTTTCTCTCGGATGAGGGATAGGAGGAACCGCACTACCCTCGGTGGGTGGGTAACAATGTTGCTGGGGAGCTGCTAATGGGTAAGACCAAGTGGAAGTCCGAGCCTTGTTCGATAGGGATCGGCTTGTGGCCTTATGGGCACATCCCAATATACCCGACGACAGTCATGGTGGATATTAGTACCATTCGACACCCGCATGTGGCCTTATGGGCACATCCTAATATACCCGAGGGCAGTCAAGGGCTCGATGCCTCCCTCGATGGGATCCCACTCACGCAACACCCGCATGGGTCTCGGACACAACTGTTAGGGACACGCCGAGCCTTCTTTAGGCTCGGACCGTGGCCTATTTTGGGCTCATCCCCAGTCATCCCTCGCTCGGTCATCCTGAGGTGGCTATTCGAACCCATCTTGTGGGTTAGTCTCGCAACCTCTAGACAGTAAGAGGCTATGGCCTGGGGTTCTTACCTCGGAAGGCATCGTCCGGGCGTAGGGGGTTGAGCGCTCCTTATCTTGGGAGAAACCGCCCAAACCTAGTTGGCGGGGTGCTCCTTTTGAGGTAGCTCACGTTGGGAGTCGAAACGGCCACACCATTTTACCATGCCTGGACAGGACAGTTCACCTACCGAAATTAATGCACACGTGTGCACGGTTAGCGTGGGAATCGGAGGAGCGGGTGACTGGGTTACTGTGTGTGGTTAATGAGGCGGATCACGGTTCGTTTCTTCTTGCCCACTTCTTTCGCAAAAGACAAGCGGCGGCCTTTCCTTCTTTAAAAGCTGGGGGAGGGGCATCTCAGTTCTTTCCCTTTCGCTCTTGCCTCTAATTGCTCTCACCCTCAAGCTCCCGCAACCGTCTCCATTGTCGCCACCAAGCTTCTGTCTCCGCTCGCAAGTCCCCGCTCTTAGCCATGGCCGCTGCTAACTCGTGGCCCATGTGCAATGTTATGGAGGTCACCCTCAGGGCCCGGTTGTCGGGCAGACTTCTCCGTCCTATTATGGATGACAAAATGCCAGAATGAGTCATTCCTCCATTGGTCGAGAGGGAGCCAAACCCGCCAGCGGGCTATGTGCTCTGCTTCCTATCGTTGGCTAGCCGATTCATGCATGCGCTGGCGCACTACTATGGGGTGGAGCTCCACAACTTCAACCCCAACTCCATTGCACAAGCGGCGGTTTTTCGCTACTGTGTGCGAGGGGTATCTAGGGACTCTACCCCATTGGAACCTCTGGCTCCACCTGGTCAATGCGAACATGTCATATAGTAATGAGGGCGGAGTCAAGAAGACCTTGAGGGTTGGAGGTTGCACGCTCTAGGTGCGACAGTCGCGCTCCTACCTCTACATCAAGAGTTCGATGCCGTCGTCGAACCAGGGGTGGAAGAACAAATGGTTCAACCTCTAGAACAACTACGACGGCCTCCCAGACTTCATGGGGATGGTGGTGAAGGAGTGCCCCAAGAAGTGGCAATGGGGGGCGCCCGCGGTGGAGCAGAAGAATCTAGACCCTCTTCTCGACGGTCTGGCTACCCTAAGGAGCCAGGGCATCACTACGGCGACGGTGGTGGTAGCCTTCCATAAGCGGCGCGTGTGTTGACGGTCCTTAAGTATCAAATTTAATTATCAAATAAACAAATAAAAGGACCCAAATGCAATCAACATCCAGACTTAGGGTTTTATCTGACAGAATTCCACGAGTTTTGGTGTTTGTCTATTTCTGCAGGGGGTTATCAGGAAATACGGAAGAAAGGCCCACACGTCGGGATTACATAGAGATATCAACATGCTGCGCAATTATCTTACATCTAGAAGACTCCAGAAGCCACGGGAAGGACGCGGAGGCCGAACGGGGCCTGGCCTTGGGCGCCCGCCCAGGAGACCAGGGTGCCCGCCCACCTCTGGAGTACAATCAGGACTCTCTTTTGCGATCAATCTCCACCGACCTAAAGGATCAAGGATAGCAATTCAATCAATGTCGGTTTGATCCAACGGCCCATATTCACTTGGAGGGACTATAAAACTAGACCCCCTGGCCCCTAGAGGAGAGAGCCTCTCAACCCTAATTCATTATTCCTCAAGCGAGAAGAAGCCTCTGATCAAGATTAGAGCCACCACATCAATTAGACATCTAGATTAGCATAGCTACATAGGATTAGAACTAGAAGGAGTCAATCTTCGATTGGTTTCTGGATCTGTCAAGAGGATTCTTGGTAATTCTCTAATTGTTCTTCTAATTGTTCATCTTGTTCTTCAATATTATGAATATGACTTTGTTCTACTTTAATATATTGCTTATGACTTTGCTCTACTTGTTTATATTCAAGATTATATTGTTCTTAGTTTATCATAGTTATATACTTGGCTTAGTTAGATTGGATCCATATACATGTTTAGGATCGGATAGCGTTTATCCATCAGAACCATGGGTAAATGATAGATATTGTGTAGGCGTGGTGCTTATACCGTATTTATCTGCGATTGTACCCAATATGCCAGATCGTGGGGTAGTTCGTGATAGTGATGGCTTCATTGATTCTTATATAGTTCCCCTCTCGTGTATTGGGCTGGTAGAGCAACATTATTACAGGGTAGTGATTGCTATGTTTCTCATATTCCGTGCTAATATCACTATGCATGGGCGTAGTCTTGTCTCACAGTATATTTGCACTAACTATGATAATGCTAGACTATATAGTTTGTTGATATTTGGGAACGCAATAAGGAATTGATCCGCAAGCGCACGGATATCGGTGAGCACTTCACCCGGGAGGTTATCCAGAGTATCGTATTTATTTTTTTACCACTAGGAGAAAGAGTGCATCTGACTAACCCGGTGTATTACTACTAATCTAGAGTATGTTTCTCGATGTGAGTGATAAATAGAGAAGACTGCAACCGTAATCTCCTTCTAACCCTAGTAACGATGATCTACTGTTCTATTGGGGAGGCTAACGGAATCTAGACACCACAAAGGATGTTCAACCCTCACCTATAAACCCTATCCTTCCTGCTAACGAGATATGGTCTGCAAAGGTAACTCGGAATTGTCACGTTCCTCACTACTACCACGGTCTAGCTAGTCAGGGAATATCTAGGAGTACCCCAGCCTAAACACCACGTTTACGCCAGCAATGATTACTTAAACTCTACGCAAAGAGATTAAATTAAACTCATAAACCAAAAGAACAATAAAACAAGAACTTACTAGAATTTAGAAGTCGAAATACTGAAGAATCCTAGGAGCACGCCTCGGGTTAGGAGAACTTGATCCCGCAGGTACAGGCTCGGAGTAGACACCGATAGGCCGGGCTTCCTCCAATCTACACCTCCACTCTGTCTCTCTCAATCTAGTAGAAACTAGAAGATCTATTTCTACTTACATTGGTTGCTAAGCCTAAAAAGAAATTTTATTTAGAGAAGAGGTTTTCCTTCGAGGGCACCCCTCAACTCTATGATAACTTCTTTTCTCCTCCAGGGGCCAGGGGGGTCTCCTTATATAGTCCTCCTCCTCTATGCATTTTTGGGTCGGTAGGTAATGTGGTACTACGTTATCCTTGATTCATTAGGTCGGTGGAACATCGTGTGCGAAGAGAGTCCTGATTGGCATCCAGAGGGTGGTGGGTGCCCAGGTCCTCAGGGCGGGTGCCCTGGGCCTGGCCCCTTTCGGCCTCTGCTTTCTTCCCGTGCCTTCTGGAGTCTTCTAGATGGTAGAAAATCACGCGGTGCGTTGATATCTCTATGTAATCCCGTCATGTGGGCCTTTCTTCCTTATTTCCTGATAACCCCCTGCAGAAACAGATAAACAACAAAACTCGTGGAATTTTCTGAGATCAAACCCTAATTCTAGGTGCTGGTTGCATATTGGTCCTTCCTCTTATTTATCTGATAATTAAAATTGATACTTAAGAACCGTCAACAAATACCCCCATACTTAGGCTTTTACTCGTCCTCGAGAAAAGGATGGTTAAGAATAATTTCTTGGGTAAAACATTTTAAAACATTCTTTTCATAATTGCAGGGTGTTAAAATTCCACTGTGTACTATAGTCAGGGAAGTATATAGTTAAGAGTAAAGATCCTTTCTTCTCAATCCTGTCACTTGGAGTTTTTGTATATTTTTGAAAGAAAGTTAGCATACCTTTTTATCCTCATAGGTTCTCTCAGATCACTCATTATCTTTTATATATCTCACTAAGGTTGTTTTAATTTGCAAAAATTCTCAAGCATACTTATTTTGTATTTATTGCCTGATCAAAATGGGATCCGAGGAGGGGAATGTCATACTCTTAGATCAAAGACTTTGGAAATTAAAATCTTTGTCAACTCTTGCTGGCATATTGCTTATTAGAGGGACCATGGGCTATCATTTTCCTTTTCTCTCTCTTTTTTTTAAGTGGATACCAAGGTACCCCTAATTCTACTGCCGGACACCTGTCCATTTTTTTTGCGAGGTTGTCGAGCACTTGCTCCTTTTTATTTCCTCGAAATATCTTTATTTTTGCATAGCCCATGCCTCTAATGCAATAATACTTCGGAAGAGTGAATCTTTCTGAATAAATGTCTTGATCTTAGGAGCATGATAAATCTCAAAACAAGGGTCTAACTCATTTTGAACAAACTCAATACAGAGTAGATAGGTTTTATAATCATAATTAATATTTTCAGTTTTATCAGGCATATAAAACACTGAGGATGGTAGCTAGAATTAATTTTGAAATAAATTCTCCAAGCAACAATGATATCAGGAATAAGAAACTCATACTCTACCATCTCACATTCCAACTGTCTTAAGTAACACAGTTTTTTTTTAAAAAAATGATTTTATAATAGTTACAAGTTTTCAGGAAATATCACAGAGTAAGATTAATCATGATTAGAAATATTTTAATCTTTTTAATTTATCATGTCGGAAACAATATTCTGCATAATCCAAGATATGTGTATGTGTAAAGTAAAGTGTGCAGAGTGTGTACCTGAATCGTGGAGTGGTGTAGTTGAAGTGTGTTTGGCATGTCGAGGGATCTCCCCCATACTTGTTTTCTGCTTTCTTGCACAAAAATAAAGTAGAGACACACAAAACATAATAATAATAATAATAATAATAATAATACTCTTTATTAATCTTGAGGCATTTATTACAAATGACTAGTAGTAAACTGATAGCAAACTGATGATAATAGTAAACATAAACCGAATTTAAAGATAGATAACTAAGATGCATTTGCCTCAAGGTCTAATCTAGATAATCTTAGCGGCGCTCTAATTCCTTAATCTTCTTATTGGCACTAGCAAGATCATGCCTGATACCTAATATAATGGTGTTGTGGTTAGAGAGCTGCCTAGTGAGGGAATTAATTGAGGACTGGAGGTCTATGATAACTCTGTCTAGCCTGCGAACATCCTCATCAATATCTACTATAGTCTTGCGACGCTTGGGAGGTGTCTCAAAAGCATTGAGAGCGTGCTTCGGGGCTGCCTTTGGAGGGATAAAACGGACTTTGGCTGCTCTAACCCCTTGGAAGTAAGGTCTCTCCTCCTCCGTAGTGTAGCGAATACTGCTGATCTCGCCGCTCTGGTTGGTCTTGACTCCAACGACCCTCTCATTGGGTCTAGGTGGAAGGATCCTTGTGCCAGTTGGCACCTGGATGGTGGTCTTCGTCTTGGATGATGATCCCTTGAGGAGTAGGGGTTGTGGCGGTGCGGTAAGAAATGGTTGAGCATAGTAGGATTGGCGGAGCTGCGTTGGTGTAATGGCATGGCTTCTAGCTATCGCTCTGTGTTGGCCGGGATGAGAGCACGGGCGTCGGGGTCTTCCACAGGCTCCATGTTGAGGTTGAAGGGGACGACTTCCCAATCATCGTGGAACTTCTCGGCCATTGGAGCAGCAAGGAACTAATCAACCTCTAATTGAAGAAGAGAAGGCTTGGTGGTTTGGTGTTTGAAAACTGATGTCAGGGGTCTGTTTATATAGGGGTCAAAAAGTGCCTCTAGGGGTTGTTCGGGTTGCTCCCGTCGATGTGCGTGCGAAACTTTCCATATGAGGGATTATTAGGATTACCATAAGTGCATTTTCCATAACAGAGAAAATCGGGACTGAGGGGGAACAGGAGCTGGGCGCCCGCCCTCTCTCTGGCCCCTTTGTGGACCCACATTCTCGAGCGCGTTTCTAGATGCAAAACTATTTAGAAAAATATATATATGACCCAAAAACATCAGACTAAAAAGGTCGGGCTCTAATTCTCCTTGGGAAGGTAAAAATGGACTATGTCTATTTCTTCTAATTCTTTATTGGGCTTTAAAAATAATTTAAGACGTTGACCATTTACATTGAATAACGTACCTTCATCATTTTGAAGTGTCATCGCTCCGTGGGATGATGAATTAATTACCTTGAATGGTCCTTCCCATTTACTCCGGAGTTTACCATGCCCGAAAAGCTTCACCCTGGAATTAAAAAGTAATACCTTATCTCCGGGTGTGAACTCCTTCTTCTTGATTCTCTTGTCATGCCACCTTTTTACTCTTTCTTTGTAGATCTTTGAATTGTGATATGCTTTCTCTCGCCATTCTTCCAATTTTGATAGTTGCATTCTTCTATGATCTCCAGCAACGTCTAGGTCCATATTCCATCTCTTTATGGCACAGTGTGCTTTGAACTCTAGTTCAACAGGTAGGTGGCAAGTCTTCCCGTACACCAATTGGTATGGAGACATTCCAATTGGGGTCTTGTATGCTGTCCGGTATGCCCAGAGTGCATCGGGTAAATTGTCTTTCCATGCCGTTCCCATTTCATTTACAGTCTACTGAAGAATATTCTTGATTTGCTTGTTGGAAGTCTCTGCTTGGCCACTTGTCTGAGGATGATAGGGGGTAGCGACGTTGTGACGGATTCCATGTTTCGATAGATATTGCTTGAAGCGTTTGTCGATGAAGTGTGCTCCTCCATCACTTATCACTACTCTGGGGACTCCAAATCTTGGAAATATAATTTCTTCAAACATCCTCTTTGAACTGATGTTGTCGGCATGCTTGCAAGGTAACACCTCTACCCACTTGGAGACATAGTCAACCGCCACCTAGATGTACTCACACTTCTTTGATGGAGGAAATGGACCCATGTAGTCTATTCCCCAGATATCAAAGAGCTCAATCTGAAGGTTGTTGGTGAGTGGCATTGCATCCCTTGTATTTATGTTCCCATGCCTTTGACATGGCCCACATCTTCTGATATATTGCTTCGTGTCTTCATACATTGTAGGCCAGTAGAATCCACACTGCCAGATCTTTGAATGTGTACGGAATGCTCCATAGTGACCTCTATATGGTGATGAATGGCATCTGTCGATGATCTTCCATCCTTCCTCAGTGGTCACACATCTCCTGAGTAAGCCATCAGAGCATACTCGGAAGAGGTATGGCTCATCCCATATATGTGAACGACTTTCTTGAATAAGCTTCTTCTTGTTTGCTCCTGGTGGTACATACCCTGAAACCATAAAATTAACAATATCTGCATACCAGGGGTCAGACCTGTTAATCCCGTAGAGCATGTCGTCACGGAGTGAATCATTGATGGGGGTTTCCTGTGGACTCTTAAAATACATTCTAGACAAGTGATCAGCAACAGAATTTTCTACTCTCTTTTTATCTTTTATTTCTAAGTCAAATTCTTGGAGTAATAAGATCCATCTAATCAGACGAGGTTTAGCATCTTTTTTAGTGAGCAAATATTTTAGTGCAGCATGATCAGTGTAAACAATTATTTTAACTCCAACTAAATAAGATCTAAAATTATCAATGGCAAAGACAACAGCCAGAAGCTCTTTTTCAGTGGTTGCATAATTAAGTTGAGCTCCTGTCAAAGTTTTACTGGCATAAGCAATTGCTTGATGCTTCTTGTTTTTAGTTTGTCCCAAAACTGCCCCCACAGCATAATCACTGGCATCACACATAATTTCAAAAGGCAACGACCAATCAGGGGGTTGAATGATTGGTGCAAAGATGAGTGCTTTCTTTAATAAATTAAAAGATGTTAGACATGCATCATCAAATTCGAAAGGAGCATCCTTGGCTAGCATAAGAGTAAGTGGTCTAGCAATAAATGAAAAATCTTTTATGAATCTACAATAAAAACCAGCATGGCCAAGAAAGCTTCGAATTCCTTTTATATTCACAGGTGGAGGTAGTTGTTCAATTACTTCAATTTTAGCTTTGTCTACCTCAATACCTCTTTTAGACACTAAGTGTCCCAACACTATTCCTTCCCTAACCATGAAATGACATTTTTCCCAATTAAGGACTAAGTGCTTTTCTTCACATCTTTGCAAAACCTTATCTAAGTTTTCAAGACAACTATCAAAAGTTTTTCCATAAATAGAGAAATCATCCATGAAAACTTCCATAATCTCTTCAATCATATCAGAAAATATAGACATCATGCATCTTTGAAAAGAAACTGGTGCATTACATAACCCAAAAGACATTCTACGGTAAGCATAAGTTCCATATGGGCATGTAAAAGTGTTTTTGCTTTGATCATTGGGATGGATCGGGATCTGATGATACCCTGAATATCCATCTAAGAAACAGAAGAACGAATGGTTTGCTAACCGCTCTAGCATCTCATCTATGAAAGGTAAATGAAAGTGATCCTTTCTCGTGGCTTTGTTTAGTTTTCTATAGTCTATGCACATCTGCCATCCTGTGACGGTGCGTTGCGGAATTAGCTCGTTCTATTCATTCATAATAACAGTCATGCCTCCTTTTTTAGGCACAACTTGAACTGGGCTTACCCACTCACTGTGCGGCACAGGATATATAATCCCTGCATGCAGCAACTTTATAACTTCCTTTTTAACTACCTCTCTCATAGTGTTATTAAGTCTACGTTGGGGTTCTCGAGAAGGTGAAACAGAAGGATCTGTTGGAATATGATGGGTACAAATCATAGGACTGATTCCTGTAAGATCTTGGAGTGAGTAGCCGAAAACTGAGTGATGTTTCTCAAGAATGGTCATCAATCGCAGAGTTTGCTCCTAAGTGAGTTTATCGCTAATGATCATAGGAAACTCTGGATTATTGTTTAGGAAAGCATAGATAAGACCGGGTGGTAAAGTTTTAAGCTCTATGGGGGGTCTAGGTGTTTCTGCAAACTTATCTAAGGGTTCAGGTTCAGAAGGTTCAGCTTCTTCTTCTATGAAGAAAGGAGTTTCGTCTTCTAAGTCTGATTCTTCTAAAAGTTCAAGAGATGCAGCCTTTACCTCCTCCATAGGATCAGGCAAAAGATATGACTCAACCTTATTATTTAAGGAGTGTGAAATTGTTATTGGGAATTTAAAGGCTTTTCCAAAAGAAATGTGTAGCTTTCCAGTATGACCTTCATAAAGGAGTCTTCTAAAAGGTTGTCCTATCAATAGGTCGAAGTCCCATGTATCAAAGATATAGAAGTTCAAATGAACCATGGAGCCTTCTACCGTAAGAGGTAGTACATTAATAACTCCAAGACTGGGGACTAATCGTCCCGAAGATTCCTTTATGACCTTTGTTGTGGGGGTTAAGGCAAGGTTTTTAAATAGTTTAAGTGCAAAAGATTCAGACATGATGTTGATCCCCACAACAGGATTATAAAGAGCATTAAATCGATCAGAATTATAAGCACAGCGTATAGTTATAGAGGGTGTGTCCAAACGGATCACATCAGAGGAAAGCTCTGATTCCTCCAACCATTCGCTACTCATGACTGAGATAATCTCTCTCAATTGATATTCACTTGGCAAATAAATGCTAAACTGGCCGTTTTGGGGTTTGTTAATAGAATGGTAGTTTGAAATGTTTCCAAAATCGGCAAAAAGATCGGATTCTATATCCAGCATGAAGTCCGGTGGTGGAATTTCTTCCTCTTGTGGCTCAGAACATGGGATAGCTAAAGTAGATGAAGAATTTGGCAAAGTGTCTACTTCGACTTCATAGGTTTCATCATGAAGGGTATTATCCATCTCAGCTTCTAGACTTTTATCTAGGATCACTCTAGCTTCATCAGTAGGGATGCGAAAGAAAGAACCTCTAGACATTGTGTGTAGCATTTGCTTGTGATTTTTCTGAAGACATCGAAAAAAGTGAAATAAAAGAACAGGGTCTTCAAGATTAAGGTTTGGACCAGATTCTAAAAGATCAGAAAAACGTTTCCAGGATTTTCCCAAAGTTTCATTATCTTTTTATTTAAAAGATAGGACTTCGAGTCTAAGGTCGGCTATACGGTCGAGGGAATAGAAATCTAGACAAAAGTTGGCTCGTAAAACTCCCCATTCACCTCGTTGTTGACTTACCTTCTGACTGTACCATTGTCTAGCTTCTCCCCTTAAAGAAAAAGGAAAAAGCTTCCAACGTAAAGTTTTATCAGAAATGCCTTCAATGCGAAGACAATCACATGTTTGCTCAAAATCTCTAATATGAAGGTAAGGGTTTTCGTCTTCCTTTCCTGAAAAAGATAGGTTTTGAATCATGGCAATCAACCTAGAACTTAACTTATACTGGGATGTTTGGATAGGCTGTGATGATTCCCATGGTAAAAGGTCGGTTACTGAAGGGATTGCAGATTCATGGATCGATTTAGAATTTTGGTTTTCCATAAGGTAAGAGTAAAGAAAATAAATAAATATAGAAGATAAGAAAAGATAAAAGTATAGATACAAGCTAGTAGTAAGACTCAAGGTTATCTCAGCAAATCGTCTTTCTCCCCGGCAACGGCGCCAGAAATGCTTGTTGATATTTGGGAACGCAATAAGGAATTGATCCGCAAGCGCACGGATATCAGTGAGCACTTCATCCGGGAGGTTATCCAGAGTATCGTATTTATTTTTTTACCACTAGGAGAAAGAGTGCATCTGACTAACCCGGTCTATTACTACTAACCCTTTAGGCAATAAAGAATGTTTCTCGATGTGAGTGATAAATAGAGAAGACTGCAACCGTAGTCTCCTTCTAACCTTGGTAAGGATGATCTACTGTTCTATTGGGGAGGCTAACAGAATCTAGACACCACAAAGGATGTTCAACCCACACCTATAAACCCTATCCTTCCTACTAACGAGATATGGTCTGCAAAGGTAACTCAGAATTGTCACGTTCCTCACTACTACCACGGTCTAGCTAGTCAGGGAATATCTATGAGTACCCTAGCCTAAACACCATGTTTACACCAGCAATGATTACTCTAAACTCTATGCGAAGTGATTAAAGTAAACTCATAAACCAAAAGAACAATAAAACAAGAACTTACTAGAATTTATAAGTCTAAATACTGAAGAATCCTAGGAGCAAGCCTCGGGTTAGGAGAACTTGATCCCGCAGGTACAGGCTCGGAGTAGACACCGACAGGCCGGGCTTCCTCCAATCTACACCTCCACTCTATCTCTGTCAATCTAGTAGAAACTAAAAGATCTATTTCTACTTACATTGGTTGCTAAGCCTAAAAAGAAATTTTATTTAGAGAAGAGATTTTCCTTCGAGGGCACCCCTCAACTCTATGAAAACTTCTTTTAGCCAGGGGGGTCTCCTTATATAGTCCTCCTCCTCTATGCATTTTTGGGTCGGTAGGCGATGTGGTACTACGTTATCCTTGATCCATTAGGTCGGTGGAACATCGTGTGCGAAGGGAGTCCTGATTGGCATCCAGAGGGGGGCGGGCGCCCAGGTCCTCAGGGCGGGCGCCCTGGGCCTGGCCCCTTTCGTCCTCTGCTTTCTTTCCGTGGCTTCTGGAGTCTTCTAGATGGTAGAAAATCACGCGGTGCGTTGATATCTCTATGTAATCCCGACATGTGGGCTTTTCTTCTTTATTTCCTGATAACTCTCTGCAGAAACAGATAAACAACAAAACTCGTGGAATTTTGTCAGATCAAATCCTAATTCTAGGTGTTGGTTGCATATTGGTCTTTTCTCTTATTTATCTGATAATTAAAATTGATACTTAAGAACCGTGAACATAGTTGAGAATAACATAGGCAATGTTCTTGTAGTTCGTTCTAATTCCATGCTAATGACGCCAAAACCACCAGCGCGCTCGCCGTCGTCGCGGTAAGCTCCTGCGAACGCTCTACCGAGGTGAGAGCCCGTCGAACGCCGTAAATCGCTCGTCGGAGTTACTCCGACCTCGCCGGAGAGCTCCGCCGCGTCGAACCTTGTTTGTTTCCGCCTCGTTTCGCTTGCTTTTTGGCGCGTTAGATCCGTAGTTCGATGGGGAAGCTCGGAGGAGCCCTTGCGCGTGTTCTACCGCACCGGAGCAGCCTGGCCACGGCGAGCAGCGCCGCCGTGCCGCCATGCATGCTCGTCGGGGGTGCTCCGGCCATCCTCCGGCCAATCTGAGGGTACCTCTGGGTGCGCCTCGCTGCGGGGAGCACAATGGTGCTCACCCCGTGGCCGGGAACCTCACCGCCGGCGAGATCCGCTCGTCGGAGGTACCCTCCCTCTCGGTCCCACTGGCCAGTGGGGTCGGAGGCCCACTGTCAGTCGCAGGGGGACCGCGTTGGGTGTAGATCTGGGTGTCTTTAGTGTTTTTTATCCCGATTTCGAATTGATTTTCAGAAAATGTTTTCCAGAAATCGATTTAAAACTTGTAAAATCCATATCTTGAGTTCTACAGCTCCAAATTTGATGAAATAAATTCTGGTGTGCTCTCTATTTTCAGATCTACAGTTTGATGTAATTGCATGTCATCTTTGAACACTTTTTCTGGACAGAATTAATTAATCCATGCTTTTGCTAAACTTGGAAAATGCATAGTAATTAAAGTAAGACTCAGAAAAATGTGAAACTTGTTTTGTTGGCTCTGCATGTAGGTTTAATCACTGGGAAAATATTGCTACACATTATTTGGTGTATAAATGAATTTATAGTGATTTAAATACTTGCATGGCAGTGGTTTATGATTTTTAATAAAAATTTGGATCATGCAATTAATCTGGAAAATTTTGTGGGTGTTTCCTATGATATTAGGCAAATTATAAAAATATGAAATCTACTGTTTGACACTTATACCACAGTAGAGTAATTATAATTGCCCTTATTAATTAATCTTGTGATTTTTGCAGCTCAAAATAAGTATACAAAAATTATGAAAAATTTATAGTAGACTTTATTCTTGACTGGTAGACTCCTGTAATTTTTGGGGAATTTATTGATAAACAGAAATGCATGCTAATCTTGATGGGCCTAGAAATGAATAATTAAATTATAATTGTTATTTGTGGGTTAAATGGAATAAGAAGGGGTTTGGTGTATCTTTGAAGCAGCTTGTGGGTTGCTGGTTACACTTGAAAACAATTTGTAGAAGAGAATGCAATAGATGTTTAATTCAATTGCCTGTTCTTGGATGATGTTGACTACCTTGTAAAGAGCATGACCAATTAAATCACCCATGCGTCATGTCATGATCATTTGGTACCTTCTCATACAAGCATCCACTCGGGCATCCCGCACTCCACTCATGAGCATACATGCATCATACAGGCTCGCAGGAGAACGAGGTGGGACCCGAGGAGCCAGAGGAGATTCAGGAGCAGGAACCTTCGGAAGCACCGGAACCCGGAGAAGAGCTACAGGAGTGTCCGGATCACCGGCCCAGCACGTTTGAGAAAGGCAAGCCCCGTAGCATTCTGAGTCTCCCTATTCTCACTAACTTACATGATATATTATGCTTGTTCTATTGTATTGCATTTAAGTGATAGGAGTTGGTTGATACCTTTGATGCATTGGAACTCCTTGATATCACCCCTCGTTTATCTACCTTGTCCTATGTAGACAGGTATGGAGTCTATGCTTAGCTTGCTTAGTCCGGTAGAAGTCGGGTGATTTCCTGTCACCTGCGAGATATAGGTGGATACCTGCTTGATTAAGCAGTAATTGCTTTGGGAAAAGAATAACTAAGTGTGGAGTGGAATTGGAGACCGGGTAGGGTCTTATGGTGGGTTGACCATAGTGCCCCTGCCTGTGTCGATTAAGGATCGATCTGTAACACCCTAGGTGTTAAGCATGCACTTAGCCTTGGCAAAGCAATGCATAAGCATCCTCATCAATCATAAGCATCATGAGCATGTCATTCTCTTCAAGTATGATTTTATGTGCATCATTTCATGAGTTTTGAACATGTTAAAATGTGATGCTTGCTTTAAAAATTGTGAAATAGTCAAACTAGGTTGGTTTATGTGTAAGAAGAATTAAGAACATTTTTGTGCAATTTTTGGAGCTATGGAATTTGAGAAATGGAATTTATACAAAAATATCCAAAAAGAATTTATTTAAAACCTAGAACTGAGTTTTAACTTGTAATTCAAATTCTGTTTGGAATTTGGTCTTGCTTGTTAAAGCAAAGTTGTAGAGTTTTTATTTTGGAACAACTTTGTTTTTGGGAGCAAGAGGTGAAAATGATTTTAAGTTGGTCCAAATGAATTTAGAAAGAATTTGAGAAAAGAATTTCAAAAAAAGAGAAAGGGGGCAGGCGCTGCTGGGCCGACCCGCTCCCCCTCCTCTCTCTCCCGCGCGCGCGGCGCCCGCCTTGCTCCACCCGGCGCCGGCCACGTGGCGGCCGTACGCCGGCGTTGGGCGCGCCGCGGCCGGCCTCCAACCCCCCCTGGTCGGGACGCCGGCGCAGGCTCCCAGGCCACTCCCTCCATTCTGTCTCCCCCGCGCCCTCCTTCTCCTTCCTCATCCGCTCGCACCACGCAGCAGCAGCCGCTCCTCCGCGCGCCATTGCCGGAGAGAGCTCCGCCGCTCGTCGCCGGCCACACCAGAGCCTCAAGCTCGACGCCGAGAGCACCAGGGCACTCACCGTCGCTAGGGTAAGCTCGTGCGAACGTTCTACCGAGGTGAGAGTCCGTCGAGCGCCGTGAATCGCTCGCCGGAGTTACCCCGAGCTCGCCGGAGTACTCCGCCGCGACGGATCTAGCGTTTCCCTGCCTCTTTTCGCTCGTTCTCTGTTGCGCTAGATCGGTAGGAAGGTGAGGAAGCTCGGAGAGGCGTTTGCGCACGCTCTACCGCGCCGGAGCAGCCTGGCCACGGCGAGCAGCGCCGCCGTGCCACCATGCATGCTCGCCGGAGGTGTTCCGGCCGTCCTCTGGTCGATCCAAGGGTACCGCTGGGTGCGTCTTGCTGCGAGGAGCACGTTGGTGCTCACCCCGTGGCCGGAGACCTCACCGCCGGCGAGATCCGCTCGTCGGAGGTGAGCTCCCTCTCGGTCTCGCTGACTGGTGGGGTCGGGGACCCACTGTCAGTCGCAGGGGTACCCCGGTGGGTGTAGATCTGGGTGTGCGTAGCCTTTTTTGTCGGTTTTCTTGAAAAAGTGTTTTACAGAAATTGATTTAAAGTTTGTAAAATCTGTATCTTGAGTTCTACAGCTCCAAATTGAATGAAATAAATTTTGGTGTGCTCTATATTTCCAGATCTACAGTTTGATGTAATTGCATGTCATGTTGGAGTAACTTTTCTGTGTGAATATATTTTATCCATGATTTTGTTAAACTTGGAAAATGCATAGTAAATAAAATATGGCTCAGAAAAATGTGAAACTTGATTTGTTGGCTTTGCATGTGTGTTTGCTCACTGGGAAAAAAGTGGGTACATATTATTTGGTGTATAAATGAATTTATGGTAATTTAAATGCTTGCATGGCAGTGATTTATGATTTTTAATAATTAATTGGGCCATGCAATAAATCTGGAAAATTTTGTGGGTGTTTCTTATGATATTATGCAAATTGTAAAAATATGAAATCTGTTGTTTAACACTTGTATCCCAGTAGAGTGATTTTACTTGCCTTATTAATTAATCTTGTAATTTTTGTGGCTCAAAATAAGTATCCAAAAATCATGAAAAATTTACAGTAGACTTTATGCTTAGCTGGTAGTCTCCTGTAATTTTTGTGGAATTTATTGATGAACAGAATTGCATTTGATTTTTAATGGGCTTAGAAATGAATAAAGAAAACTATGAAGGGTGTATATATATAGGTTGAATGGAATAAGTTGGGTTTGGTGTATCTTTGAAGCATCATGAGGGTTGCTGGTTGCATTTGAAAAATATCTGTAGAAGAGAATGCAACAGATGCTTAATTTAGTTATTGTTCCCGGATGATGTTGACTACCTTGTAATAAGCATGACCAAGTGCATCACCTATGCATCATAACATGACTCCTTTGACACTCTCTCTTACAAGCATCCACTCGGGCATCTCACACTCCACTCATGAGCATATATGCATCATACAGGCTCGCAGGAGAACGAAGTGGGACCCGAGGAACCCGAGGAGATACAGGAGAAGGAACCTCCGGAAGCACAGGAACCCGGAGAG
Organism: Sorghum bicolor; assembly: GCF_000003195.3. Lineage (NCBI taxonomy): Eukaryota > Viridiplantae > Streptophyta > Magnoliopsida > Poales > Poaceae > Sorghum > Sorghum bicolor. Next base: position 26,122,153 of record NC_012874.2, read on the forward strand.
GAATTGCAAGAGTGTCCGGATCACCGACCCAGCACGTTTGAGAAAGGCAAGCCCCGGAGCATTCTAAGTCTCCCTATTCTCGCTAACTTATATAAAGTGCTATACTTGTTCTACTGTAGTGCATATTAAGTGATAGGAGTTGCCTGATACCGTTGCTGCATGAGTACTCCTTGTTATTCCTACTCATTCAACTACCTTGTCCTATGTAGATAGGCACGGAGTCTATGCTTAGCTTGCTTAGTTCGGTAGAAGTCAGGTGATTCCCTGTCACCTGCGAGACATAGGTGGATAACTGCTTGTTTAAGCATTGGTTGCTCGGGGAAAAGAATAACCAAGTGTGGAATGAATTTGGAGACCGGGCAGGGTCTTATGGTGGGTTGACCATGGTGCCCCTGCCTGTGTCGATTAAGGACCGATCGTTGACGGCCCTCTTGTCATGTTGAACGCATGCCCCACACTTAGCTGGAAGGATAAGTCGTTCCGACCGCGAAGCCTGAACACTATCCGGGCCGGGAATCGAACCGCCATGCGCTGTATTGGTGATGGTTGAGGAGAACGACGAGGGCGCGGCGCGCAACCTTGGTATACCTTGGATACCTCGGTCGCCGGAACGGTCCTCGGGTACTGGCGGTGCCTGCCGAACCCGCGAATTGGTCCTGGATAGTGTAATACGGTGATCTGTAGCTCACTTGATCAGTGAGTGTGGTTTGTGTGGGGAATACCTCGCCAGCTGGTTAGAAATCGATTCGAATCGCCATCGCTCCTGGATAGTGAGCACTTGACATGAGCTTCGTCCTCGTAGTAAGGACTATGGAACACTTGGGTTATAATGATGAATGGTTTAAGAAATGCTAGGATGAGGTACTATCATAGTCTCATACTTGCTTGTAATAGCACAGGAGCAAACCTAGATAATAGGTAATGATACTTTCAACTTGAGCAGATTAAAAGAAGAAAAGATTTATGTAGGTTAGGGTAATAAAACCTTGCGGTCTTTGCAAAATGGTTGTCAGCTACCCCAATAAATAGCCTTCATGATCCTTGATGAGTCTTTATTTTAAGTTTATGGCGGGTAAGTCTAGCTGAGTACCTTCTCGTACTCAGGGTTCTATTCCCATGTTGTTTTGCAGATGGTCAAATGTACTATGGTTATTGCATCCTCTGTCTGTACCCAGCTATGGGTGATGACTAGACCAAGGGCGATGGTCACTCCGTCTCTTCCTTTGCTTTTGTGGGAATGACCAAACTATGGCACTGTATCAGACTTATCGTGTGTGTTGTAATTTCGAACTATGAAGCTTCCGCTACTTGAAGAACTTGGTTTGTAATAACTTAAGTACTCCGATGTGTTTCATGAATGTTGTAATCTGAATGTACTTATGGATGGCGGCCGCTAAACTTATTACGATCTTGGCTGTATGCGATGTGTGGTTTGAAATCCTTCGAGATTTCACGGACTACCGGGATTATATGGGCTTAAGCGTGATGGTTCGACTATGCAAATGGTCACTATTAGGCTTAATCTCTTATAATTTGGTCGGTTCTGTTACAGCTGGCATCGGAGCAAGGTTTAGCGAGTTACTGTTCATAAGTACGTTTTAAACAAAAGTCTAAACCGGTTTAGTAAAAGATTTTATTAATTAATTAATAATGATCAAGGTGTTAAACTAAGTTTTGGGAAAATTATCTAGTGTGCCATGGTCATATCCTTTATGCCCAGTTAAGGACTCTAAGGTGGCTAGCTAAGTACTGACTTGGGGGTTAATGCATCATATTTTTATTTCGTCGCTCATACGGCGTGCAATAGTATGAGTGCCATTCATTTGAGTGGTAATGTATGGATCAATTCTTCCTCTACGCCATGGTAAGTGGGAGTTGTGAGAGCATGATCGGATACACTGCCGGTCTAGGGGAGTGTTGTCAGGTGCTGTGTCATGCACACATGTTGGTGTGTCTTGGGAACAGTACCGCATGCTGGGAATTCCGTCCTGAGAGGCGATGCCGTCATTAGGGCGATGATGTGGGTAGTGACACGTCACATGCATGGACGGGTGTCTGTGTATGTGAAGTGTATAGTTTTAAATTTGTTCTGCACGATCATACTGTGGGTGGGCTGAAATGAGTTTTCTGCAGGTACCCTAACCACGTTCTCGCTTAGAACGCTAGTTACGTTATGAGCGAACGTTGTATGCCACCGCGTATACCGCTTAGTGTTAACCTTTGTTTTCTAAGTTTGTGAGATCGTAAGTTCGTACATGCATCATGTGCATTTCATATCATTGCTTACTTTCCCCCTTAATTTAATCTGTCCCAATTTTAAATGAAATAAATAAAGGTAATCCTCACTCTTACCCACGGTATTCCATTTGCAGCAGATGGCACGCACTAGGCTCACCGCTCGCAAGTCCACTGGTGGGCGGGCCCCTCGTCGTCCGTTGGCAGCTAGGAGCTCGCGACATAAGAGCAAGTTCCTAGAGGAGTTTGGGATGCCCACTTTGCTTTGGAGGGTGCTCAGTTCGATGGGGAATCCCGAAGGAAGGGAGCCTCGCTACTATTGGGATAAGGAGCCGCTTGGTGACGAGACCCTGGTGGGGATCGAGGCAGTTGTCCCTACCTGTGGAGGAGACCCTGCTTGGGGCGGTTGGGTGTACTAGTCCCGAGGTGGCACGCCTTTCCACGGTGCCAGCAGGGCAGCTTTCGCAGTTTTGAGGGACCTCATGGAGAGGTTTCCACAGGAGCTGGCCCACGCCTTCGCTGGGGTGTTTCCCCGAGATGACCCTTACACTTTGGTGTGGGATCAGTCCGAGGTGAATGCTCTAGAGAGGAGTGCGGATGAGGACCAGCATAGTGACAGTGCAGCTATGAGTGCCATGTACGCGTTGATGAAGACCTATGGAGGCCTGGAGCGTTGTTTGGGTCGCTTGTCCGGGTCTCTTCTCACCGTCCAGGATGAGAAGCGTCAGTTGCAGCGTGAGTTTGACTCTGAGGTTGAGAGGCTACAGGCAGAGTTGGCTCGTGTGACCAGAGAGAGAGACCAGGCAGTCCAGAAGAACAGTGAGCTGAGTCAGGACCTGCTTGTAGTGCGGGAGCAGAAGGACAGGGTGACTACTGCTCACAGGAACTACGAGCGCATGCTAGTCCATGTGCTTGGACAGAGGAATGAAGCCTGGCACGAGGAGGACACTTTGAGGGCCCGGCAGCTGGAGCTAGAGCAGCAGCTAGCTAATGCCGAGGAGTACAATGAGAACTTGCATGAGGAGATCCACCAGCTGCATAACCAGCTCCACCCTCACCACCTGCCTGGAGCAGCGGAGCTAGACTCTGAGGACGAGATGGACGCGGATCCCGAGATAGGAGCAGCTGTTAGTGGTGACGAGGATGAGGATGGCTCTGGCATGGACAGTGATCATAGCGACTAGATGCTAGGGCTCTGGAGCTAGTCCTTCTCCTTTTGTGTTGTATGTTGCATGGCATGTCGTGTACTTTGGATCTGAGCTATGTAAGACCTTACGAGTTATGTTGAAAGTCCAGTGTATGTATGCTGGCAAGTTGGATGTACGCGAACCTTGTTGCGTGAATGTTAAGTAATCTGTTAGTGATGTTGTGCGTGGATGATGAGTTGTTGTGCCTTTGTTTATTGTGTGAATTTATTCCCTCAGTAAATTCAGTATGGCACGATTTTACACATTTTCTACCGGTTGATGGCAACTCCTAACGATTGCTTATCATTGGCGTATGCAGATGGTGCAAACACGTGGCGGGGGTAACAGCAATCCGGGTCTTGGAGCAGGTACATCCGGAGGTGGGGCTCAATGGAATGAGGACCGAGCACCAACACCACCACCACCACCTCCCCCGTACACTGCGGATGTGTTTTTCGCGCAGTTTCTGGGGAGCCAACGCAACATGGAACAGATGCAGCGCAACATGGAAGAAGCTTTGCGCAACATAGCTGACAACACCCGTCATGGAGATAATCTGGGTGGCCGGGAGGTCAACCAGTACAGTTCGTTCAAGGACTTCATGGATACCAAGCCACCAATCTTTAAGGAGGCCTTGGAACCGCTCGAAGCAGATGAGTGGATCAACACCATGGAGCAGAAGTTTCGTCTTCTCCGAATGACAGAAGAACTCAAGGCTGAGTATGCGGCACATCAGTTGCAAGGACCTGCTGGGATTTGGTGGTCCCATCACCGTACCACCTACCCAGAGGGGACACCAATCACCTGGAACCGCTTCACCACTGCTTTCTGGGGAAATTACATTCCTCCTGGTGTGGTTGAAATGAAGGTTGGGGAGTTCATGAGGCTGTCCCAAGGGACGAAGTCTGTGAAGGAGTATCTACACGCTTTCAACAATCTCGCTCGCTATGCCCCTGAGTTTGTGAACACGGAGGCTAAGAAGATTGCTAGTTTCCAGAGAGGCTTGAATCCAAAGATGCTGAAGACCATGGGTACAGGGGCCAGGGCTACTTTCAATGCCTATATCAGTGACTGTCTGACCCAAGAGAACAATAACAACAACTACAGTGCATCCAAGTCACGTAAAAGGGCTTTTGAAGCAGGATCATCCCAGTCCAGGGCACCAGTGGCAGGGCGACAGCAGTATCGTCCTCCTGCCCCGGGTGCTAGGTTCCGACCATCGCAGAGAAGGAACACCGGGCATCCAACCCAGCAGAAGCCGTACAAGGTGGCGATAGCTCCTGCCAAGCCAAAGGCAATTCAAGCCGCAGCACCTGCCGCCAACAATGCGCCCAAGGGTCCGTGCTATAACTGCCACAAGATGGGGCACTTTGCTAAGGAATGTCCCTACCCCAAAAGGCAGCAGCCAACCTATCCAGCTCGTGTGCATCATACCTCGATTGAGGAAATCCCGGAAGGAGAACCGGTAACAGCTGGTATGTTTTCTGTCAACCAACATCTTGCAGTTGTTTTGTTTGATTCTGGATCATCGCATTCATTCATGAGCCAAGCATTTGCACAAAAGCATAATGAACCAGTTATAGATCTGGGCTATGGCTACCGCATCAGCTCAGCAGGGGCAGATGTGTTGACCAATAGAGTGGTCCGAGGGGCAACCCTGGATGTAAGTGGCCGAGTTTTTCGGGTAAATCTAGTGGTCATGCCTGGGTTAGTTTTGGATGTTATCATGGGCATGAACTGGATGAGAGAATGGGATGTTGTCATAGATACTGGAAAGAGGATGTTATCTCTCAGAGAACCACAGGGCAGTAACTCTTTTCAAGTACCTCTGCCCCGTCGTCTTGACTTTGCTACCATCTCCTGTGCTACGCATGTGGTCCCTTTACCACAGATTCCAGTAGTCTGTTAGTTCCCTGATGTGTTTCCCGAGGAGTTACCAGGACTTCCCCCAGATAGGGAGGTAGAGTTTGCAATCGAGTTGATACCAGGTACAGCACCAATATCTAGAAGGCCGTACCGGATGCCACCAAACGAACTCGCAGAGCTGAAGAAGCAACTGAAGGAGTTACTAGAAAAAGGGTTCATCCGGCCAAGCTCGTCGGAATGGGGTTGTCCAGCGTTGTTTGTGAAAAAGAAGGATCAGTCGTTGCGCATGTGCGTGGACTATCGTCCACTCAATGTAGTGACAATAAAAAATAAGTATCCCTTGCCAAGGATTGATATCCTGTTTGATCAGTTATCCAAGGCAAGAGTGTTTTCTAAGATAGATTTGAGATCTGGGTATCACCAAATCAAGATTCGTCCGCAAGATATCCCGAAGACTGCTTTTTCCACCAGGTATGGGTTGTACGAGTATCTTGTCATGTCCTTTGGGTTGACAAATGCTCCTGCATACTTTATGTATCTGATGAATTCAGTCTTTATGCCGGAATTGGATAAGTTTGTTGTAGTGTTTATCGATGATATCCTGGTGTATTCAGAAAATGAGCAAGATCACGCCGAGCATCTGAGAATCGTGCTGACACGGTTACGAGAGCATCAGCTATATGCCAGGTTCAGCAAGTGTGAGTTCTGGTTAAAGAAAGTTCCTTTCCTAGGGCACATTCTGTCTGAAGAAGGAATTGTTGTGGATCCGTCAAAAGTGCAGGAAGTCATGGACTGGAAGGCACCAACTTCGGTCTCGGAAGTTAGAAGTTTTCTTGGTCTGGCCGGGTATTATCGTCGTTTTATACCTGACTTCTCCAAGATTGCTAAGCCAATGACAAGTTTGCTACAAAAGGACCATAAGTTTGTCTGGACGGAAGGGTGTGAGTTAGCCTTCCGCACCTTGCGAAAGTTGCTAACCACTGCTCCCGTTCTGGCACAACCTAATATAGAGAAGCCTTTTGATGTGTTTTGTGACGCATCGAAGAGTGGCCTGGGGTGTGTGTTGATGCAAGATGGCAGGGTGATAGCTTATGCTTCCCGACAGTTGAGAAAGCATGAAGTCAACTATCCAACGCACGACCTTGAGTTAGCAGCAGTGGTACATGCTTTGAAGGTCTGGAGACATTATCTGCTAGGAAATAAGTGTCACATTTACACCGATCACAAGAGTTTGAAGTACATCTTCACTCAGTCCGAGCTGAATATGAGGCAACGACGGTGGTTAGAGCTAATCAAGGATTATGATTTGGAAGTTCACTATCATCCAGGCAAAGCTAATGTGGTCGCAGATGCCTTGAGTCGCAAACCGCACTATCAAATGGTTCAACCGTTGTTTGAAGATGGGTTCAATCTTATGCATCCTGAGGTCTTATGTCATATACAACTCAGTTGTTCACTCGAGAGTCAAGTCATTGAAGGTCAGAAAACAGACAAGGGTATTTTCCACATCAAAGAGAAGATCAAAGATGACCCAAAGACTCAGTTTCGGGTTGATGAGAAGGGGGTACTGTGGTTTCAACAGCGGTTAGTGGTCCCGAAAGATCGGGAGTTGAAGAATCGCATCATGGATGAAGCCCATCTCTCTAAGCTTTCTATTCGTCCTGGCAGCAGCAAAATGTATCAAGATCTAAGGCCCCACTTTTGGTGGACCAAGATGAAGAAAGAAATAGCCGCTTATGTGGCCCGTTGTGACACGTGTTGCAGAGTTAAGGCCATCCATATGAAACCTGCAGGTCTGTTACAACCGTTATCAGTTCCGGAGTGGAAATGGGAAGAGGTCAGTATGGACTTTATCACCGGCTTACCGACAACCAGGAAGGGGAATGACTCGATTTGGGTAATCATAGATCGATTAACCAAGTCGGCTCATTTCATTGCAGTCAAGAACACATACAGACCTCCCGAGTATGCTGATATATATATGGCTGAGATCGTCAAGTTGCATGGTATCCCCAAAACCATCATATCGGATAGAGGACCGCAGTTCACTGCTCACTTCTGGGAGCGCATGCATAAGAGTTTGGGGACCAGTTTGATAAGAAGCACGGCGTATCATCCCCAGACTTCAGGCCAAACAGAGAGGCTAAACCAAGTGTTAGAAGATATGCTGAGGGCCTGTGTGCTATCGTCCAAGGGATCGTGGGAATCATGGTTACCTTTGGCTGAGTTCTCATACAATAATAGTTATCAAGAGAGCATCAAGATGGCCCCGTTCGAAGCTTTGTATGGGCGGAGATGTCGAACTCCGTTAAACTGGGTGGAACCTGGTGAAAGGAGATACTATGGTATCGACTTTGTGAATGATGCCGAGAAAAAGGTGCAGATTATACAGCAACATATGCAAGCAGCGCAATCACGACAGAAGAGTTATGCTGACAAGAGGAGAAGGCCGCTTGAGTTCAAAGTAGGCGACTATGTGTATCTCAAGGTTACACCAATGAAGAAAATTCAACGTTTCCGAGTTCGAAGCAAGTTTGCACCCCGATATGTGGGACCATACCCAGTGCTAGAAAGGAAAGGCCCAGTGGCCTACAAGATTCAGTTACCTGAAGAGATGAGCTCGATCTTTCCGGTCTTCCATGTGTCTCAACTGCGGAAATGTCTGAAAGTACCGGAGCAAAGAATTGAACCTCGAGGAATCAAGATAAAAGCAGACCTAGAGTACAAAGAGCAGCCAGTGGGGATTGTGGATACCAAGGAGCGAGTAACCCGAAACAGAGTTGTTCGAACATACAAAGTGGTGTGGAGTCATCATGACGATAGGGATGCCACTTGGGAAACAGAGGATTACTTAAAAACAGTTTATCCAAAAGTTCATAAGAAATGGTTAGTAACCCCAAAATCTCGGGACGAGATTTCCCTAAGGGGGGAAGGGCTATAACACCCTAGGTGTTAAGCATGCACTTAGCCTTGGCAAAGCAATGCATAAGCATCCTCATCAATCATAAGCATCATGAGCATGTCATTCTCTTCAAGTATGATTTTATGTGCATCATTTCATGAGTTTTAAACGTGTTAAAATGTGATGCTTGCTTTAAAAATTGTGAAATAGTCAAACTAGGTTGGTTTATGTGTAAGAAGAATTAAGAATATTTTTGTGCAATTTTTGGAGCTATGGAATTTGAGAAATGGAATTTATACAAAAATATCCAAAAAGAATTTATTTAAAACCTAGAACTGAGTTTTAACTTGTAATTCAAATTCTGTTTGGAATTTGGTCTTGCTTGTTAAAGCAAAGTTGTAGAGTTTTTGTTTTGGAACAACTTTGTTTTTGGGAGCAAGAGGTGAAAATGATTTTAAATTGGTCCAAATGAATTTAGAAAGAATTTGAGAAAAGAATTTCAAAAAAAAAAGAGGAAGGGGGCAGGCGCTGCTGGGCCGACCCGCCTCCCTTCTGGCCCAGCTGGGCAGCGCGGCCCGCTCCCCCTCCTCTCTCTCCCGCGCGCGCGGCGCCCGCCTTGCTCCACCCGGCGCCGGCCACGTGGCGGCCGTACGCCGGCGTTGGGCGCGCCGCGGCCGGCCTCCAACCCCCCGTAGTCGGGACACCGGCGCAGGCTCCCAGGCCACTCCCTCCATTCTGTCTCCCCCGCGCCCTCCTTCTCCTTCCTCCTCCGCTCGCACCGCGTAGCAGCAGCCGCTCCTCCGCGCGCCATTGCCAGAGAGAGCTCCGCCGCTCGTCGCCGGCCACACCAGAGCCTCAAGCTCGACACCGAGAGCACCAGGGCACTCGCCGTCGCTAGGGTATGCTCGTGCGAACGTTCTACCGAGGTGAGAGTCCGTCGAGCGCCGTGAATCACTCGCCGGAGTTACCCCGAGCTCGCCGGAGTACTCCGCCGCGACGGATCTAGCGTCTCCCTACCTCTTTTCGCTCGTTCTCTGTTGCGCTAGATCGGTAGGAAGGTGAGGAAGCTCGGAGAGGCGTTTGCGCACGCTCTACCGCGCCGGAGCAGCCTGGCCACGGTGAGCAGCACCGCCGTGCCACCATGCATCCTCGCCAGAGGTGTTCCGGCCGTCCTCTGGTCGATCCAAGGGTACTGCTGGGTGCGTCTTGCTGCGGGGAGCACGTTGGTGCTCACCCCGTGGCCGGAGACCTCACCGCCGGCGAGATCCGCTCGTCGGAGGTGAGCTCCCTCTCGGTCTCGCTGACTGGTGGGGTCGGGGACCCACTGTCAGTCGCAGGGGTACCCCGGTGGGTGTAGATCTGGGTGTGCGTAGCCTTTTTCGTCGGTTTTCTTGAAAAAGTGTTTTCTAGAAATTGATTTAAAGTTTGTAAAATCTATATCTTGAGTTCTACAGCTCCAAATTGAATAAAATAAATTTTGGTGTGCTCTATATTTCCAGATCTACAGTTTGATGTAATTGCATGTCATGTTGGAGTAACTTTTCTGTGTGAATATATTTTATCCATAATTTTGTTAAACTTGGAAAATGCATAGTAAATAAAATATGGCTCAGAAAAATGTGAAACTTGATTTGTTGGCTTTGCATGTGTGTTTGCTCACTGGGAAAAAAGTGGGTACATATTATTTGGTGTATAAATGAATTTATGGTAATTTAAATGCTTGCATGGTAGTGATTTATGATTTTTAATAATTAATTGGGTCATGCAATAGATCTGGAAAATTTTGTGGGTGTTTCTTATGATATTATGCAAATTGTAAAAATATGAAATCTGTTGTTTAACACTTGTATCCCAGTAGAGTGATTTTACTTGCCTTATTAATTAATCTTGTAATTTTTGTGGCTCAAAATAAGTATCCAAAAATCATGAAAAATTTACATTAGACTTTATGCTTAGCTGGTAGTCTCCTGTATTTTTTGTGGAATTTATTGATGAACAGAATTGCATTTGATTTTTAATGGGCTTAGAAATGAATAAAGAAAACTATGAAGGGTGTATATATATAGGTTGAATGGAATAAGTTGGGTTTGGTGTATCTTTGAAGCATCATGGGGGTTGCTGGTTGCATTTGAAAAATATCTGTAGAAGAGAATGCAACAGATGCTTAATTTAGTTATTGTTCCCGGATGATGTTGACTACCTTGTAATAAGCATGACCAAGTGCATCACCTATGCATCATAACATGACTCCTTTGACACTCTCTCTTACAAGCATCCACTCGGGCATCTCACACTCCACTCATGAGCATATATGCATCATACAGGCTCGCAGGAGAACGAAGTGGGACCCGAGGAACCCGAGGAGATACAGGAGTAGGAACCTCCGGAAGCACAGGAACCCGGAGAGGAATTGCAAGAGTGTCCGGATCACCGACCCAGCACGTTTGAGAAAGGCAAGCCCCGGAGCATTCTAAGTCTCCCTATTCTCGCTAACTTATATAAAGTGCTATACTTGTTCTACTGTAGTGCATATTAAGTGATAGGAGTTGCCTGATACCGTTGCTGCATGAGTACTCCTTGTTATTCCTACTCATTCAACTACCTTGTCCTATGTAGATAGGCACGGAGTCTATGCTTAGCTTGCTTAGTTCGGTAGAAGTCGGGTGATTCCTTGTCACCTGCGAGACATAGGTGGATACCTGCTTGTTTAAGCATTGGATGCTCGGGGAAAAGAATAACCAAGTGTGGAATGAATTTGGAGACCGGGCAGGGTCTTATGGTGGGTTGACCATGGTGCCCCTACCTGTGTCGATTAAGGACCGATCATTGACGGCCCTCTTGTCATGTTGAACGCATGCCCCACACTTAGCTGGAAGGATAAGTCGTTCCGACCGCGAAGCCTGAACACTATCCGGGCCGGGAATCGAGCCGCCATGCGCTGTATATGTGATGGTTGAGGAGAACGACGAGGGCGCGGCGCGCAACCTTGGTATACCTTGGATACCTCGGTCGCCGGAACGGTCCTCGGGTACTGGCGGTGCCTGCCGAACCCGCGAATTGGTCCTGGATAGTGTAATACGGTGATCTGTAGCTCACTTGATCAGTGAGTGTGGTTTGTGTGGGGAATACCTCGCCAGCTGTTAGAAATCGATTCGAATCGCCATCGCTCCTGGATAGTGAGCACTTGACATGAGCTTCGTCCTCGTAGTAAGGACTATGGAACACTTGGGTTATAATGATGAATGGTTTAAGAAATGCTAGGATGAGGTTCTATCATAGTCTCATACTTGCTTGTAATAGCACAGGAGCAAACCTAGATAATAGGTAATGATACTTTCAACTTGAGCAGATTAAAGAAGAAAAGATTTATGTAGGTTAGGGTAATAAAACCTTGCGGTCTTTGCAAAATGGTTGTCAGCTACCCCACTAAATAGCCTTCATGATCCTTGATGAGTCTTTATTTTAAGTTTATGGCGGGTAAGTCTAGCTGAGTACCTTCTCGTACTCAGGGTTCTATTCCCATGTTGTTTTGTAGATGGTCAAATGTACTATGGTTATTGCATCCTCTGTCTGTACCCAGCTATGGGTGATGACTAGACCAAGGGCGATGGTCACTCCGTCTCTTCCTTTGCTTTTGTGGGAATGACCAAACTATGGCACTGTATCAGACTTATCGTGTGTGTTGTAATTTCGAACTATGAAGCTTCCGCTACTTGAAGAACTTGGTTTGTAATAACTTAAGTACTCCGATGTGTTTCATGAATGTTGTAATCTGAATGTACTTATGGATGGCGGCCGCTAAACTTATTACGATCTTGGCTGTATGCGATGTGTGGTTTGAAATCGTTCGAGATTTCACGGACTACCGGGATTATATGGGCTTAAGAGTGATGGTTCGACTATGCAAATGGTCACTATTAGGCTTAATCTCTTATAATTTGGTCGGTTCTGTTACACGATCGTTGACGGCTCTCTTGTCATGTTGAACGCATGCCCCACACTTAGCTGGAAGGATAAGTCGTTCCGACCGCGAAGCCTGAACACTATCCGGGCTGGGAATCGAGCCGCCATGCGCTGTATTGGTGATGGTTGAGGAGAACGACGAGGGCGCGGCGCGCAACCTTGGTATACCTTGGATACCTCGGTCGCCGGAACGATCCTCGGGTACTGGCGGTGCCTGCCGAACCCGCGAATTGGTCCTAGATAGTGTAATACGGTGATCTGTAACTCACTTGATCAGTGAATGTGGTTTGTGTGGGGAATACCTCGCCAGCTGGTTAGAAATCGATTCGAATCGCCATCGCTCCTGGATAGTGAGCACTTGACATGAGCCCTATCCTCGTAGTAAGTACTATGGAACACTTGGGTTATAATGATAAATGGTTTTATGAATGCTATGATGAGGTACCATCATATCACTATACTTGCTTGTATTAGTGCAGGTGCAAATCTAGATAAAATGTAATGATACTGTCGACTTGAGCAAATTAAAAGAAGAAAGATTTATGTAGGGCATGTTAATAGAATCTTGCAGTTATGCAAAAAGGTTGTCAGCTACCCCACTATATAGCCTTCATGATCCTTGAAGAGTCTTTATTTTAATTTATGACGGGTAAGTCTAGCTGAGTACATTCTCGTACTCAGGGTTCCATTCCCATGTTGTTTTGCAGATGGTCAGATGTACTATGGTTATTGCATCCTCTGCCTGTACCCAGCTATGGGTGATGACTAGACCAAGGGCGATGGTCGCTCCGTCTTTTCTTTTGCTTTTGTGGGAATGACCAAAACTATGGCACTGTATCATACTAAGTGTGTGTGTGTTATTTCGAACTGTGAAGCTTCCGCTACTTGAGAACTTGGTTTGTAATAATTTTAAGAACTCTGATGTATTTTCTGAATGTTGTAATCTGGACGTATTTGTGGATGGCGACCGCTAAACTTATTACGATCTTGGCTGTATGTACGATATGAGGTTTGAAATCCTTCGAGATTTCACGGACTACCAGGATTATATGGGCTTAAGCTCGATGGTTTGACTATGCAAACGGTCACTAATAGGCTTAATCTCTTATATTTTGGTCGGTTCTGTTAGAGCTGGCATCGGAGCAAGGTTTAGGGAGTTACTGTTCATAAGTACGTTCTAAACCAAATCTAAACCGGTTTAATAAAAGATTTTATTAATTAATGACGATCAAGGTGTTAAACTAAGTTTTGGAAAAATATTTAGTGTGCCATGGTCATATCCTTTATGCCCAGTTAAGGACTCTAAGGTGGCTAGTGAAGTACTGACTTGGGGGTTAATGCATCATATTTCTATTTCGTCGCTCATACGGCGTGCAATAGTATGAGTACCATTCATTTGAGTGGTAATGTATGGATCAATTTTTCCTCTACGCCACGGTAAGTGGGAGCTGTGAGAGCATGATCGGATACACTGCCGGTCTAGGGGAGTGTTGTTAGGTGCTGTGTCATGCACACATGTTTTGGTGTGCTTGGGAACAGTACCGCATGTTGGGAATTCCGTCCTGAGAGGCGATGCCGTCATTAGGGCGATGATGTGGGTAGTAACACGTCGTATGCATGGACGGGTGTCTGTGTATGTGGGGTGTATAGCTTTAAATTCTTGTTCTGCATGATCATACTGTGGGTGGGCTGAAATGAGTTTTCTGCAGGTACACTAACCACGTTTCAGCTTAGAACGCTAGTTACGTATGAGAGAACGCTGTGTGCCACCGCTTATACCGCATAGTGTTAACTGTTGTTTCTAAGTTTGTGAGATCATAAGTTCGTGCATGCATCATGTCCATTTCATATCATTGCTTACTTTCCCCCTTAATTTTAATCTGACCCAATTCTAAATAAAATAATTAAATGTAATCCTCGGTCTTAACCAAGGTATTCCATTTGCAGCAGATGGCACGCACTAGGCTCACCGCTCGCAAGTCCACTGGTGGGCGGGCCCCTCGCCATCCGTTGGCAGCTAGGAGCTCACAACATAAGAGCAAGTTCCTAGAGGAGTTTGGGATGCCCACTTTGCTTTGGAGGGTGCTCAGTTCGTTGGGGTATCCTGAAGGAAGGGAGCCTCGCTAGTAATGGGATAAGGAGCCGCTTGGTGACGAGACACTAGTGGGGATTGAGGCAGTTGTCCCTACCAGTGGAGGTGACCCCGCCTGGGGCGGCTGGGTGTACGAGTCCCGAGGTATCACGCCTTTCCACGGTGCCAGTAGGGCAGCTTTTGCAGTGCTGAGGGACCTCATGGCGAGGTTTCCATAGGAGCTGCCCACGCCTTCGCTGGGGTGTGTCCCCGGCGTGACCCCTACACTTCGGTATGGGATCAGTCCGAGGTGAACGCTCTAGAGAGGAGTGCGGATGAGGACCAGCACAGTGACAGCACCGCTATGAGTGCTATGTACGCTTTGATGAAGACCTATGGGGGCCTAGAGCGTTGTTTGGGTCGCTTGTCCGGGTCTCTTCTCATAGTCCAGGATGAGAAGCGCCAGCTGCAGCGTGAGTTCGACACTGAGGTTGAGAGGCTGCAGTCAGAGTTGGCCCGCGTGACCCGAGAGAGGGACCAGGCGGTCCAGAAGAACAGTGAGCTGAGCCAGGACCTGCTTGCAGTGCGAGAACAGAGAGATAGGGTGACTACTGCTCCCAGGAACTGCGAGCGCATGCTAGTCCATGTGCTTGATTAGAGGAATGAAGCCTGGCATGAGGAGGACACTTTGAGTGCCCGACAGCTAGAGCTTGAGCAGCAGCTAGCTAATGCTGAGGAGTACAATGAGAACTTGCATGAGGAGATCCACCAGCTGCATAACCAGCTCCACCCTCACCACCTGCCTGGAGCAGCTGAGCTATACTCTGAGGACGAGATGGATGAGGATCCCGAGATAGGAGCAGCTGCTAGTGGAGATGAGGACGAGGAGGGCTCCGGCATGGACAGTGACCATAGCGAGTAGATGCTAGGGCTTAGAGCTAGTCCTTCTTCTTTTGTTGTTGTTGTTGCATGTCATGTCTTGTACTTTTGGATCTGGGCTATGTAAAACTTTATGAGATGATGTTGAAAGTCCAGTGTATGTATGCTGGCGAGTTTGGATGTATGCAAACTTTGTTGATTGAATGTTGAGTAATTCGTTAACGATGTTGTGCGTAGATGATGAATTGTTGTGCCTCTGTTTATTGCACGAATTTATTCCCTTAGTAAATTCAGTACGGCATAATTCTACACATGTCTACCGTTGTTGGCAACTCCTAACGATTGCTTATCATTGACGTATGCAGATGGTGTAGACACGTGGCGGGGGTAACAGCAACCCGGGTCTTGGAGCAGGTACGTCTGGAGGTGGGGCTCAACGGAATGAGGACAGAGCACCAACACCGCCACCACCACCACCTCCTCTGTACACTGCGGACGTGTTTTTTGCGCAGTTTCTGGGGAGCCAACGCAACATGGAACAAATGCAACGCAACATGGAAGAAGCTCTGCGCAACATAGCTGACAACACCCGTCGTGGGGATAACCAGGGCGGCCATGAAGTCAACCAGTACAGCTCTTTCAAGGACTTCATGGATACCAAGCCGCCAGTCTTTAAGGAGGCTTTGGAACGGCTCGAGGCAGATGAGTGGATCAACACCATGGAGCACAAGTTTCGTCTTCTTCGGATGACAGAAGAACTTAAGGCTGAGTATGCGGCACACCAGTTGCAGGGACCCGCTGGGATTTGGTGGTCCCATCACCGTACTACCTACCCAGAGGGGACCTCGATTACCTGGAACCGCTTCACCGCCGCGTTCTGAGGAAATTATATTCCTTCGGGTGTGGTGGAAATGAATGTTGGGGAGTTCATGAGGCTATCTCAGGGAACGAAATCGGTGAAGGAGTATCTGCACGCTTTCAACAATCTCGCTCGCTACGCCCCTGAGTTCGTGAACACGGAGGCCAAAAAGATTGCTAGTTTCTAGAGAGGCTTAAATCCAAAGATGCTGAAAACCATGGGTACATGGACCCGGGCTACCTTCAATGCTTACATCAGTGACTGTCTAACCCAGAAAAACAATAACAACAACTATAGTGCATCCAAGTCTCGTAAGATAGCTTTCGAAGCCGGGTCATCCCAGTCTAGGGCACCAGTGGCAGGGCGACAGCAGTATCGTCCTCCTGCCCCAGGTGCTAGGTTCAGACCACCGCAGAGAAGGAACACCGGGCATCCAACGCAGTAGAAGCCGTACAAGGTGGCGATAGCTCCAGCCAAGCCGAAGGCAATTCAAGCTGCGGCACCTGCCGCCAACAATGCGCCCAAGGGTCCATGCTATAACTGCCACAAGATGGGGCACTTTGCTAAGGATTGTCCCTACCCCAAGAGGCAACAGCCGACCTATCCAGCTCGTGTGCACCATACCTCGATCGAGGAAATTCTGGAAGGAGAACCGGTAACAGCTGGTATGTTTCCTGTCAACCAAAACCTTGCAGTTGTTTTGTTTGTTTCTGGATCATCGCATTCATTTATGAGCCAAGCATTTGAACAAAAGCATAATCAACCAATTACAGATCTGGGTTATGGCTACCGCATCAGCTCAGCCGGGGCAGATGTGTTGACGAATAGAGTGGTTCCAGGGGCAACCCTGGATATAAGTGGCCAAGTATTTCGAGTAAATTTAGTGGTCATGCCTGGGTTAGTTTTGGACGTTATTATGGGAATGAACTGGATGAGAGAATGGGATGCCGTCATAGATACTGGGAAAAGGATGTTATCTCTCAGAGAACCCCAGAGCTACAGAAGTGTCCGGATCACCGGCCCAGCACGTTTGAGAAAGGCAAGCCCCGGAGCATTCTGAGTCTCCCTATTCTCACTAACTTACATGATATATTATGCTTGTTCTATTATATTGCATTTAAGTGATAGGAGTTAGTTGATACCGTTGATGCATTGGTACTCCTTGATATCACCCCTCGTTTATCTACCTTGTCCTATGTAGATAGGTACGGAGTCTATGCTTAGCTTGCTTAGTCCGGTAGAAGTCGGGTGATTTCCTGTCACCTGGGAGATATAGGTGGATACCTGCTTGATTAAGCAGTAATTGCTTTGGGAAAAGAATAACTAAGTGTGGAGTGGAATTGGAGACCGGGCAGGGTCTTATGGTGGGTTGACCATAGTGCCCCTGCCTATGTCGATTAAGGACCGATCGTTGACGGCCATCTTGTCATGTTGAACGCATGCCCCACACTTAGCTGGAAGGATAAGTCGTTCCGACCGCGAAGCCTGAACACTATCCGGGCTGGGAATTGAGCCGCCATGCGCTGTATTGGTGATGGTTGAGGAGAACGACGAGGGCGCGGCGCGCAACCTTGGTATACCTTGGATACCTCGGTCGCCGGAACGGTCCTCGGGTACTGGCGGTGCCTGCCGAACCCGCGAATTGGTCCTGGATAGTGTAATACGGTGATCTGTAACTCACTTGATCTGTGAGTGTGGTTTGTGTGGGGAATACCTCGCCAGCTGGTTAGAAATCGATTCGAATCGCCATCGCTCCTGGATAGTGAGCACTTGACATGAGCCCTGTCCTCGTAGTAAGGACTATGGAACACTTGGGTTATAATGATAAATGGTTTTATGAATGCTATGATGAGGTACCATCATATCACTCTACTTGCTTGTATTAGTGTAGGTGCAAATCTAGATAATAGGTAATGATACTGTCAACTTGAGTAAATTAAAAGAAGAAAGATTTATGTAGGGCATGTTAATAGAATCTTGCAGTTATGCAAAAAGGTTGTCAGCTATCCCACTATATAGCCTTCATGATCCTTGAAGAGTCTTTATTTTAATTTATGACGGGTAAGTCTAGATGAGTACATTCTCGTACTCAGGGTTCCATTCACATATTGTTTTGCAGATGGTCAAATGTACTATGGTTATTGCATCCTCTGCCTGTACCCAGCTATGGGTGATGACTAGACCAAGGGCGATGGTCACTCCGTCTTTTCTTTTGCTTTTGTGGGAATGACCAAAACTATGGCACTGTGTCAGACTAAGTGTGTGTGTGTGTTATTTCGAACTTTGAAGCTTCCGCTACTTGAGAACATGGTTTGTAATAATTTTAAGAACTCCGATGTATTTTCTGAATGTTGTAATCTGGACGTATTTGTGGATGGCGACCGCTAAACTTATTACGATCTTGGCTGTATGTACGATATGGGGTTTGAAATCCTTCGAGATTTCACGGACTACCGGGATTATATGGGCTTAAGCTCGATGGTTTGACTATGCAAATGGTCACTTACTAGGCTTAATCTCTTATAATTTGGTCGGTTCTGTTACAATCTAGACGTGAATCAAGAAAGAGGACCAACAGGAGGAACAGGAACAAGCAAGTGTGGACCGAATCAGCTAAGATGGTCACTGCAGTTCATGGAGGTCAAGATCACCAACTTAAGTCACCATTTCTGACCAAGAAGGACGATCCAGGAATGCCAAGCATCTATTGCTCCATAAATGGATATAACTTCTACAATACGACTTGTGACACCAGATCGGGCGTCGACATAATGGCCGCAGTCACCTATCGGCTCTTGTTCGGAACCATGCCCTTAAAACCAACATACATTCAACTCTAGATGGCAGATCAGACATTTTGAGAAGTTAAAGGAATAGTAACTGATGTCCCTGTCAAAATAGACGATCATTTTGTCTACACAGACTTTCAGGTTATTGACATGGGAGAAGACGAGTTCCTCAGCGAAGGTACGCCGCTATTTTACTGACCCTAACTATATCGTTGAAGACTCTAGGCAGGTGAGAAAACGATGCAACCGCAACCAGAGGAGGGAAATCATCAAGGATGGATGGGCAGACTATGAAGGAGAAGTGATAAGGTCAGAAGACATACAGTTTAAACAGAATTATCCATAGGAGACCATAGCATCGCCGGAAGTACCGACTACGCCACCCAACGAATCCTAGGACAATTGAGAAAACGGAGAGTCCCATTCGGAGGACTTAAAAACACCGAACGCCTTGCCAAGAGGTAAACTTGGTAGTTATCATTTCCCTTTCAATTATTTAGAATAGTTTGCTTAGTTAATCATGTTCATACTATCTTAAAAAGAAAATAAAAATGTTAAAAAAACAGTAAGCCCCATGTGAGTATATGAGTGGCATAAATCCCATAAGTACATTCACTGTGGTGGCATAAAAATAAAATAAATATTTCTTTTCTGCTTTATAAAACAAATATATAAAAATAGAGAGTAATATTTATTGAGGAGACTCAACATGATGAAGGCTAGATATTTATGCTAACACTTAATCAGTTCCACAAAGCTTTGTTGTCTATTTGAGCTCCACATAATTCAAGAATCAAGAAGACTAGCAGACGGAGGACATTCTAATCGCTGTCAGGGTACTGCCGACTTTCAAATACACCTCTGCCACCTGCTAGCTACATCAAGAGAAATTACGTCAAAATTCAGCTTGGGGGAGAGCACCCCCATTTATCTCGCTAAGTATTTCTATCTATCTTTATACTTATACTATATTAGAATATAAATATACATAAATATGGAAAACCAAATAAAGATTTTGTGCTTATATATATATCTCTTTTGATTAGTGTGTTTAATAAATAAATAAAGTGGCTATGCTAATCTGAATCTTAATAATAAAACTCTAGCATGGATATGATGAATAGTTGCTCTGCCCAATTTTTAAAATTTGAAGTTCTCTCTCAAGTTTAGACATAACTATTATAATTTAAAGCTTGCTCTAGACCTAAACTTGTGGGAAGAAAACTTGATCTGAAGTCTAAGTTGTTAACGGATATGATATGGGAAGGTTGAGCTGTTGTTTATGTGTTCCTAGAGATGCTAGAACTCTGGAGAATTTTATCTTTGAAAATCTTTAAAATATTGCATGATGAGTTCCTGTATGATGAGAGTTTAAATTCCTACCACAACCATATATACATGCTTGCTAGACTTTGAGCCACACATTTACTTTTTACTGCTTATGAGCATTGAGTGTGGTCAAGCTGTGTAGACCCTTAGGAACTTGTCATGTGGTTAAATCAAGATTCACTTGCACGTTCACGCACATATGCTGCTTCTACTCTGGAAGTACCAACCACATATATCCACCCATTTCCATCTCCAGAACCACTCAAAAACATTCTACTCCTAATCCGGGAGAGAATGGCCAAAAACATTTCTGTTTTTCCCTGTGAAATAAATGCTCAAGTTATCTTGTTACTACCACTTGCTATATTATCTCAAGAGATGAGTGCTCTAAAAAGAAAGAAAGATACGAGGAAATAAAAAGGGGCAAGTGCCCGGAACCTCGAAGAAAAGAAAAAAGTGAGACGAGAGGTAAAAATGGACAAATGTCGGATAGTAGAATTAGGGGTGCAAGATACCCACCTGAGAGGAAAGAAAAAGAAAATATAGAGCATCTCATTCTCCTCACAAAGTTTCAAAAGGCAAGGGAGGTATGTATCCCCTCAAAGAGCAAAAGAATTAGACTTTCACCATTGTTATCACCATCATCACCATACACCATTCATTCGCCACACATGCACATCTTGATTTGACTTATTGATTTGTTTCTTTGGATCCATGGTTTGACTATACAATAAATGTATTTTAAGTATGTATATTTTATCTCCCACCTATGAGCTCCAGATATCAAAGCCTTATTAGAGTAGGGTGAGTGAGAAGGCAATGTCACTATGCTTTATACCACAAATACCACATACTTTGAGAGAAGGCATATACCATCACTGCGTTGGTAAGGATCCAGAAATACCACAAAAGAGAGATCTAAGAGAGTCATACAAGGAATCTCTGAGTTTTATTTGAAAATCTACAAAAACTCTAGAGCTATAGCTGATCAAGAATAAGAGACATGGCACTTGACTATACTATTCTATATTTTAACTACTCAAGATAGAAGTGACGGTTACAAGTCCCATGGTAAAGGGTAAAATGAATAAGTTTTAAGTCTTGATAGTTTACTCTAACTCAGAGATGAGATCTTATTTAAAAGCATGTGTACTGTCAATTTTTAAAGGCATTACAACAACTTCTGATTCATCGCTGAGATTATCCTTGCTCAGGGACGAGCAAGCGGTAAGCTTGGGGGAGTTTGTTGACGGTCCTTGAGTATCAAATTTAATTATCAAATAAACAAAGAAAAGGATCCAAATGCAATCAACATCCAGATATTGGTTTTATCTAACAGAATTCCACGAGTTTTGGTGTTTGTCTATTTCTGCAGGGGGTTATCAGGAAATACGGAAGAAACACCCACACGTCGGGATTACATAGAGATATCAACGTGCCGCGCAAATATCTTACATCTAGAAGACTTCAGAAGCCATGGGAAGGAAGCGGAGGCCGAATGGGGCCTGGCCCTGGGCGCCCGCCCAGGAGACCAGGGCGCCCGCCCACCTCTAGAGTCCAATCAGGACTCTCTTTCGGGATCAATCTCCACTGACCTAAAGGATCAAGGATAACCGTTGAATCAATGTCGGTTTGATCCAACGGCCCGTATTCACTTGGAGGGACTATAAAACTAGACCCGCTGGCCCCTGGAGGAGAGAGCCTCTCAATCCTAATTCATTATTCCTCAAGGGAGAAGAAGCCTCTGATCAAGATTAGAGCCACCACATCAATTAGACATCTAGATTAGCATAGCTACATAGGATTAGAACTAGAAGGCGTCAATCTTCGATTGGTTTCTGGATCTGTCAAGAGGATTCTCGGTAATTCTCTAATTGTTCTTCTAATTGTTCATCTTGTTCTTCAATATTATGAATATGACTTTGTTCTACTTCAATATATTGCTTATGACTTCGCTCTACTTGTTTATATTCAAGATTATATTGTTCTTACTTTATCATAGTTATATACTTGGCTTAGTTAGATTGAATCTATATACATGTTTAGGAACGTATCGCGTTTATCCATCGGATCCATGGGTAAATGATAGATATTGTGTAGGCGTGGTGCTTATACCGTATTTATCTGGGATTGTACCCAATATGCCAGATCGTGGGGTAGTTCGTGATAGTGACAGCATCATTGATTCTTATATAGTCCCCCTCTCGTGTATTGGGCTGGCAGAGCAACATTATTACAGGGGAGTGTTTGCTATGTTTCTCATATTCCTTGCTAATATCACTATGCATGGGCGTAGTCTTGTCTCACAATGATTGCTAAGTATATTTGCACTAACTATGATTGTTGATGCAAAAGCTGGATCTACAAACACAAAGGGCTAATACCCGATTTAAACGTTAAGGCGTGCCAGCCGATTTGACCTTACTATCTGCAAAGGTGATAACTCGAATACTTTGGTCCCGACAACAGCGATGCGCCCGGATGCCATGGCCAAGAGGTATTTACACGGAACTCGAGAATACGCCGAGCTTAAGTCGACGAACTCCTAAGAACTCGTAATAAAAAGGAAAATATGACGAAGTCGTCGAAAAGTAGATGCTAGAATATGAGTAAAACCTTGTGTTTGATTGATTGATTGATATTCATTACAAAGCCCCAGGGTCTACATTTATACCCTGGTCAAAGAGCTACAACCAGACACGACTAAGACTCGAATTCCAAATTAAACAGAATCTGTATACAAAAAGACTTAAATAACTAAGGAAAACACAAAACTATTTTTCCGTGACAAACCGGGACACCGCCATGGACCAATCGGCATCCTTCAGGTCCTCCTTCCGAATCATCGGTAGACTCCTCATCGTATCCATCGGCAAAAGCTAATACTTGGCCATCGGCATGAACGCGTCACCACCCATGGACTTAGTCTCATTCAGCTGTCTTTTCATCGGCAACCACCCTCATCGGCAACTCCCCTGCAGACCAGTTACTGTTATCCTATCTTGCCGATCTACACTCTACCTATTCTAGGTAAGTGTCCAAAAATGGTGTCAACACATGCCCCCCAATTTCAGAGTATAAAATCATTAATGCTCCGAAATTCTCTACAGCAATGATGCCTTTCCGCAATTAGTCTTCTCAATTTGGTAACCGACCGTTGAAGCCGAACAACTCTGGCCCGATCTTCCCGCAGATTCCTCGAATTTCTCAACTTCCCGAACCGGACATTTCCACCATATTCGCCCATCGAGAACATAACCGTTAGAAAGAGCTGTGGATGGACCGACCAGGAAATCCCACACAGTAAAATATCTCCAGATTATGACCGCTTCCTGTCAAATCACCTGCACAATCCCTTGATTACCGTGCGAACAGTTACCATATCCACCTGAGTACCCTCAGATTTCATGGATACGGTGAAGAGATAAGTCAGATTTGCCCTTGCCTATTTTGTCCTATAAATAGTTCCTTCTCGGGTACTCCTTCCCCATTGCATCATTCTACAGCCCCAACTCTACTTTTCCAGCGGCGGCGGTGTTCGAGAGCTCCAAGAACTCCAACGAAGGCTTTCCTCCACCAACCTTAAAGTCTTCAATCATCTTCTTCGCTAGGAGATGGCCATCAACTTTGCTGTTCCTGAGATCAGTTCATCACCCCATCTCTTGTATTTTTACTGCATTCTTGTTCATCCGCAGTTCTTCTTACTAAATACTCTTCTCTCCCTTTTTCCTTTTGTTCTTCTTTTTACCCCAAAAACCATTAGGATCTGTCCAATAAAATTGTCATCCCTACCGATCAGCCACACCTCCAATGTCTCGGTCCGCTAGGGAACCCAGATCCCACCGATCTGATCAACGCAGAAATAAACAGAATCCCCTTTAGAGCCGAGAATTTTTCTCTAGATCTGTGGAAAGATACCTTCCGTTCCTAGCCCAGTCCCACCTTGGGATGGAAGGATTGGTTCTTGAGAGTCAGCCACTCAAATGAGGTTTAGTGGGGTGAGCGAAAACTGGACCAATGCATCAGGTTGTCCATTGCCGATATGCATAGGAATGAGTCACTGCTGATAGCTGCATCATATTTCTGGTCAGACACACATAATGCCTTTGTCTTCGGCCACGTCCCTGCTTCTCCCACTCTTGCCGATGTGCTTATGCTCACCGGTGTTGATACCGTTTTTGGACACGTATCCAGGATCGGTAGGATGTGGATCGGCAAGACAGGGTAATAGTCATTGATCTACAGGAAAGTTGCCGATGAAGGTGGTTGCCAATGAGGAGACAGTTGAATGTGACTAAGTCCATAGGTGATGATGTGTTTATACCAATGGCCGGTATTGATTGATGCCGATGGGGAGTCTGCCGATGACATGGGAGGAAGACTCGAAGATGGCCGGTTGATCCGTGGTGGTGTCCCAGTTTGTCACGGAAGGATGGTTTTATGTTTTCCTTAGTTATTTAAATCGTTTTGTACATGGAGTCTGTTTAGATTTGGAATTCGAGTTCTAGTCGTGTCTGGTTGTAGCTCTTTGAGTAGGATATAAATGCAGACCCTAGGGCATTGTAATACGAGACATCTATCAATCAATCAAACACAAGTTTTTACTCATATTCCAGCATCAACTTTTTCGACGACTTCGTCAAATTTTCCTTTTTCATTACGAGTTCTTAGGAGTTCATCGACTTAAGCTCGGCGTATTCTCAAGTTTCGCATGAATACCTCTTGGCCGTGGCATCCGGGCGCATCGCTGTTGTCGGGACCAAAGTATTCGAGTTATCACCTTTGCCGATAGTAAGGTCAAATCGGCTGGCACGCCTTAACGTTTAAATCGGGTATTAGCCCTTTGTGTTTGCAGATCAACTTTTGCATCAACACATCTTTTGGCAAGCCCGGTGGGATGGATTCAAGATCAAGATCGACATGTCGACTACGGAGTTTGATCAGGAGAACATCATCCCCGTGACGGAAGCCAATCTCAAGGATGAGCAGAAACAAGCTATTGCTAAAGCCATGGAGGATTACAAGCAGCAATGCCTGAGGTCCTTCAGCATGAACAGGAGCGGCGAAGTGATCCAGAAGGATGCGCTGCCGATGCCTCGGCAGGTTACTTTTGAAGCCAATCCTGGTAAACTTCAAGAGATGGTCGATAGTGCTATCAACCGTGCCTTGATCAACCAAGCTGGTGTGCTGTCCAATACAGTTTTCAATGTCGTGGCTAGAACTTTTAAGGAAGGACAATTGCCCCCAGATTATGCGGGCCCCTCTCATCATCAGCCAGGATCACCTGTGGTCATAGCTCCATCGGCTGCTACAGCCGTTACGGGTACACAGACTACCGTTCCTCCAAGTACGTTGGGAGTCACTAATGCACAATCTACGCCGATGACAACTAATCCACCGACTTCAGATGAGCAGATTAAGCTCACTACAGATCTATTGGCATCGGCAATGTCAGGACCAGTCCCTCCACCTAATTGGTGGGGTTTTGGTATGCCCCCGGAATACTTGAAGACACCTGGTACATCTCAGGCAACTGATATGAGAGGCAAGACTCCTATGGCATCGGCACCCCCAAATATGCCGATGAATCAAAGTCCCCAGTATACTACGACCACCACTGCAAGACCTTACACTGGGAATTCTCAAGCCCCAACGTTCCAGATGCCTAACGCATCGGCAGACTCAATGCTGACGCAACAGAGGCCTATGACTCAGCTAGGGTATGTCAATTCAATGATGATACCCAATTATCAGTCATCGGCAGGGCCTATGCCGATGAATGCTAATAGTGGATGGATTGGACAGCAAGTTTTTCCACAATTGCCCCAACAGAATCATCAGGCTACAGGGTTTCAGCAAGGCCAGATCTACCCTGGGTTCCAAAATCAGGGATTGGCCAACCAGCCAATGAATCTTGGGCAGCAGATCGGCGGGCAACAGTTTGGCGGTCAGCAGATGGGTGGCCAAATGATTAACGCAATGTTCCATGTGGATCAGGCACCGAATAGACAGGTGGAAGCTTACTAGCAGATGCCGGATCCGCCACCGCCTCATCGTCAAGACGCCGAAGCCTATTGGGCCGATAAGATTGCTGAAGTAATGAGAGATTAATTTGGAATAAAACCCAAAGTTAACACTTACTCTTATCGGACACCGTATCCTCCTGCATACGATCTAATCCCGCTTCCAAATCGGTACAAAGTGCTGGATTTTACTAAGTTTTCTAGACAGGACGACACGTCAACCATGGAGCACGTCAACAGGTTTATCATCCAATGCGGGGAAGCTGCTAATAGGGACGAACTAAGGGTTCGCTTATTCTCGTCCTCATTGTCTGGATCGGCTTTCACTTGGTTTATATCATTACCTCCCAACTCAGTGATTACTTGGGCTGATTTGGAAAAACAATTCCACAAATAGTTATTTTCTGGGGTCCATGAGAAGAAGATCACCGATTTGGTTAAATTAAAGCAACGCAATGACGAATCAGTTGAAAGTTTTGTGCAGAGGATACGAGAAGTCAAGAACAAATACTATAGCCTGGTTCTGGATGATCGGTAGTTAGCCGATTTGGCTTTCTAGGGTTTGCTGCCACATATCAGGGATAAGTATGCATCTCAAGAGTTTGAAAGCTTAAGTCATTAGGTGCAGAGAATTTCTGATCAAGATATCAAGCCTTTTGAGCCCAAGAGAGCATGGAACAAAAAGGTATCGTTCGTTGCTGAAGCAACAAGCTCGGATTCTAATGAGGAACCAGTCATCGGCTTGGCAGAATGGGTGAAAAACAAGAAGCCGATGTCTTGTCCTTTCGAGCACAAGGAGCCAGAAAAGTTCACGTTTGACATCACTAAAGCCGACAGGATATTTGACTTTCTACATCAGGAAGGTCAGATCAAATTATCACCTAATCATGTGATCCCATCGGCTGAGGAATTGAAAAGGATGAAATATTGCAAATGGCACAATACAACCTCTCACAGCACCAACGAGTGCAAGGTTTTTAGGCAATAGCTGCAATCGGCTATAGAGTCTGGAAGGATCAAGTTCGACAGCTCCAAAACTCAGAAGCCGATGAAGATTGATCAACATCCTTTCCCAACAAACATGCTGGACGCTAAGGGAAAGGCCAAAGGCTTGACGTCGGAAGCAGCTGAAAGAAGTGCATCGGTAGATCCCCAGCATCAGGTCACTACTGCCGATGCAAAAGGAAAAGGCTTAATCCAGGAGGGGACTAACTCAGGAGGCCTCCCCGATCTGGTATCGTGATAACTCACAGAAGGCCTTGGGAAACTTGGCAACAACGTGAGGATCGGTATCGGCCCCAGCAGGAAGGTTATCGTCGGGAAGAAGAAAGACGCCGACAAGAGTGGAATCAGCATAGGGATCACTGGAATTGTCCGTTCTTCATCCATTGTTGGGAGGAGAATATCAAGCTTCCTACTGTCAGAGATTGTCCTGAGTGCAACGGTTATGATCGGTATGACAGATCCGATAGGCGCTATCACGAGGATAATCGGTGATTTAATGGGCCGATTAGGGGGAGAGCGTCCATTCATGATCGGCTGGGAGGCAGGCTCAGTGTGCACGACAGGCTCGGCGATCGTGTTGGGTATTTTCCCAGTAACTAGGAGAAACTTGAAGAGATGGCTAATGCACGGGTTCCCGATGAGTTCATCTTCTGCAGCGATGCCAATACTTATCGGATGGAGTCAAGAGAATATCATCGCCCATCGGTAAGGCAGCAGCAACTCCCTCCATGGTGTCCAGAAGGGTTGACCTGGACACGAAAGAGAAGGCTACAGCGCGAAAGGCGAGAAGAGTTAAGCAAGGGTGAGAACTCTGGCCAGTCTGGGGATCATCAACAAGCAGATCCTAAGGGGAAAGGGCCATCTGCAGATGTCAACATGGTATTTATGTTGCCGATGGAATTCCTTGCGCCGTCCAGCGATGACAAATTGGAGTTTTCCGATCAGATAGCTCAGTTGGCTCTAGATCCGATGACAGCTATCTTTGAAAAGCCTGCCGATGATGAAAGGCAACATCTTAAGGCTCTGTTTGTCAAAGGAAGGGTTGATGGTCAGCCAATGACCAAAATTCTAGTTTATGGTGGAGCGGCTATCAATATTATGCCGTACGCAGTGTATCAGAAGCTTGGAAAAGGAGATCAGGACGTGACCAAAACCGATATGATGCTCAAAGACTTTGAAGGCAACGTGTCTCTAGTTAAGGGAGCGATATGCGTAGAGTTCACCATCGGCAGAAAAACCTTGCCGACAACCTTCTTCGTGATCAGTGGAAAGGGGGCTTATAACTTGTTGCTAGGAAGAGATTGGATCCATGCCAATTGTTGCATCCCGTCTACAATGCACCAGTGCTTGGTCCAGTGGGTAGGTGACAAGATTGAGATTGTCTCGGGAGATTCTTCCTATGTTATTGCATCAGCAGAGGCAGACACCTACGAAAGGACTAGGTGTATTTCAGGAGAAGTTTGGGAAAAGGATTTTCTCAAGGTTGCCGATTATGAGATTCCACCGATCCAAGCAGTCGGTTCTGATGAAGGTTTTTAATGGATATTGTTGACACCATTTTTGGGCACGTGTCTAGGATGGCAGGATAGGGTGGCAGTACGATGCGGGTTGCTGATGAGGATGGTTGCCGATGAGGGAGAGGTTGAATGTGACTAAGTCCACAGGCAGTAATATGGTGCCGATCGCTGGATAACAAGGTCTGCCGATGACTATGGCAAGAGGATTGCCGATGATGCGAAGGAGGAGTCCGGAAGCTGCCAGTTGTCATGTGGAGGAGTTTCGGTTTGTCACGAAGGATAGTTTTATTATTTCCTTAGTTATTTGCATCATTTTGTATACGGATTCCGTGTAATTTGGAATTCGAATTCTAATTGTGTCTGGTTGTAGCTCTTTGAGCAGGGTATAAATATAAACCCTAGGACCTTGTAATAATCAATCAAGAAATCAATCAAACACACGTTTTTACTCATATTCCAGCATCTACTTTTCGACGACTTCGTCATACTTTTTTCTTTTTATTACGAGTTCTTAGGAATTCGTCGACTTAAGCTCGGCGTGTTCTCGAGTTCCGCGTGAGTACCTCTTAGCTGTGACATCCGGGCGCATCGCTGTTGTCAGGACTAAAGTATTCGAGTTATCACCTTTGCCGATAGCAAGGTCAAATCGGCTGGCACGCCTTAACGTTTGAATCGGGTATTAGCCCTTTGTGTTTGCAGATCAGTTTTGCATCAACACATCTTTTGGCACGCCCAGTGGGACAGATTCAGGATCAAGATCAACATGTCGATCTCTGACCTCGATCAAGAGAACGTCATCCCCGTGACGGAGGCCAACCTCAAGGATGAGCAAAAGCAAGCTATTGCCCAAGCCATGGAAGAGTTCAAGCAGCAATGCCTGAGGTCTTTCAGCATAAACAGGAGCGGCGAAGTGGTCCAGAAAGATGCACTGCCGGCACCACGGCAGGTCACCTTTGACGCCAATCCTGGCAAGCTTCAAGATATGGTTGACAATGCCATCAATCGAGCGTTGATTAACCAAGCTGGTGTACTGTCTAATACGGTTTTCAACGCCGTGGCAAGAACTTTCAAGGAAGGACAAATCCCGCCAGATTATGTGGGGCCCTCCCATCATCAGCCAACGGCACCAGAGGTCACGGCTCCATCGCTGCCTTGACGAATGCAAGTGCACAGTCTGCCGTCCCTCCAAGTACATTGGGGACTACTGGTGCACTATCTATGCCGATGGCAACCAACCCACAAATTTCAGTTGGGCAGCATAAACTGGCAACAGATATGTTGGCATCGGCAATGTCAGGGTTAACTCTTCCTCCCAACTGGTGGGGTTATGGTATGCCTCCAGAGTTGACGCCGAGAACATCACAAATAACTGACATGAGGGGCAAAACTCCTATGACATCGGCACCTCCCAATGCGCCGGTGAACCAGAGTCCTCGGTATACCACAACTACTACTGCAAGGCCTCACACTGGGAATCCTCAAGATTCAATGTTTCAGGTGCCCAATGCATCGGCAGAGTCAATGCTCATGCAACAGAGGCCTATGGCCCAGTCGGGGTATGTCAATTCAACGACGGTACCCAATTACCAATCATCGGCAGCACCTATGCCGATGAACGCTAATAATGGATGGCTTGGACGGCAAGCCTTTCCACAATCGCCCCAGCAGGGTTATCAGACTACAGGGTTCCAGCAAGGGCAGGTCTATCCCGGGTTCCAAGGTCAGGGGATTCCCAACCAGCCAATAAATTTTGGACAGCAACTCGGAGGACAGCCAATCGGTGGACAGCAGTTTGGTAGTCCGCAGATTGGAGGACAGGTGACCAATACAATGTTCCATGCAGGTCACGTCCCGAACAGACACGTGGAGGTTCGCCACCAAGTGCCAGATCCGCAGCCGCCTCATCGGCAAGATGCCGATGCGTATTGGGCCGATAAGATTGCTGAAGTAATGAGGGAACAATTTGGGATAAAACCCAAAGTCAACACTTATTCTTATCGGACACCGTATCCTCCAGCGTATGATTTGATCCCGCTTCCACATCGGTACAAGGTACCGGATTTTACAAAGTTTTCCGGACAGGACGACACGTCAACCATGGAGCATGTCAACAGGTTCGTTATTCAATGTGGAGAGGCTGGTAACAGGGACGAATTGAGGGTTCGTCTATTTTCATCATCATTGTCTGGATCGGCCTTTACTTGGTTCATATCATTACCTCCCAACTCAGTAATTACTTGGGCCGATCTAGAGAAGCAATTCCACAAATACTTCTTCTCGGGGGTTCATGAGAAGAAGATCACCGACTTGGTCAAGTTGAGGCAACGTAATGATGAGTCGGTTGAGGGATTTGTGCAGAGGATACGAGAGGTCAAGAATAAATGCTATAGCCTGGTTCTGGATGATCGGCAGCTAGCCGATTTGGCGTTCCAGGGTTTGTTGCCACATATCAGGGATAAGTATGCCTCTCAGGAGTTCGAAAGTTTATGTCATTTGGTGCAGAGGATATCTGATCAAGACATCAAGCCTTTCGAGCCTAAGAGGGCATGGAATAAGAAAGTGTCATTTGTTGATGAAGCTACAAGCTCAGATTCCGATGAGGAACCAGTAATCGGTTTGGCAGAGTGGGTAAAAAACAAGAAGCCGATGTCTTGTCCTTTTGGGCAGAAGGAACCAGAGAAGTTTGCCTTTGACACCGCCAAGGCCGATAGGATATTTGACTTTCTACTGCAGGAAGGTCAAATCAAACTGTCACCTAACCATGTGATCCCATGGGCAGAAGAGTTGAAGAAGATGAGATATTGCAAGTGGCATAATGCAACATCACATGACACCAACGAGTGCAAAGTATTCAGACAGCAGCTGCAATCGGCTATAGAGTCAGGGAGAATCAAATTTGACAGTTCCAAAGCCCAGAAGCCGATGAAGATAGACCAACATCCTTTCCCGACAAACATGTTGGACGCTAAGGGGAAGGCTAAGGTCTTAACGTCGGAGACAGCTGAGAAGAATGCATCAGTAGATCCTCAGCATCAAGTTACTACTGCCGATGCAAGAAGTAAGGGCTTGGTCCAGGAAGGAACTAGCTCAGGAAGGCTTCCTCGATCTGGTATCGTCATAACTCATAGAAGGCCTCGAGAAAAATGGCAACAACGGGAAGATCGGTATCGGCGCCAGCAGGAAGATTATCAACGGGGAGAAGAAAGACGCCGACAGGAGTGGAATCGGCACAGGGATCATTGGAATTGCCCATTCTTCATCCATTGTTGGGAGGAAAATATCAAGCTTCCTACTGTCAGAGACTGCCCTGAATGCAACGGTTATGATCGGTACGATAGGAACGATCGGCGTTATCATGATGATGAACGGCGAGCTAATGGGCCGATCAGAGGAAGGGTGTCAGTTCATGACCGGCTGGGGGGCAGGTTCAGTGGGCACAACAGACTTAGTGACCGTGTCCAGTATTTTCCCAGGAACCAAGAGGAGCTTGAAGGAATGGCTGATGCGCGGGTTCCCGATGAATTCATATTTTGCAGGGATGCTAACACGCATCGCATGGAGTCAAGGGAGAACCGACGCCCGACGGCAAGGCAAAGGCCACTTCCTCCATGGTGCCCTCGAGGATTAACCAAGACACAGAAAAGGAGATTGCAACGAGAAAGGCAAGAGGAGCTAAACAAGGGAGAGAACTCTGGAAGTCGGCAGCCGTCAGACACTAAGAGGGAAGGTCCATCGGCAGGCGTCAACATGGTCTTCATGTTGCCGATGGAGTTTCTTGCACCAGCCAGTGACGATGACTTGGAATTTTCTGATCAGATAGCTCAGTTGGCTCTGGATCCGATGACGGCTATCTTTGAGAAACCTGCCGATGACGAGAGGCAGCATCTTAAAGCTTTGTTCCTCAAAGGAAGGGTTGATGGGCAGCCAATGACTAAGATCCTAGTTGATGGTGGAGCTGCTATTAATATTATGCCGTATGCAGTATATCGGAAGCTTGGGAAAGGAGATCAAGATTTGACCAAGACCGATATGATGCTCAAAGACTTTGAAGGAAACGTGTCTCCAGTCAAGGGGGGCGATATGTGCAGAGTTGACCATCGGCAGCAAAACCTTGCCGACAACTTTTTTCGTGATTAGCGGAAAAGGTGCCTACAATTTATTATTGGGGAGAGATTGGATTCATGCCAATTGTTGTGTCCCATCTACAAT
Organism: Sorghum bicolor; assembly: GCF_000003195.3. Classification (NCBI taxonomy): domain Eukaryota; kingdom Viridiplantae; phylum Streptophyta; class Magnoliopsida; order Poales; family Poaceae; genus Sorghum; species Sorghum bicolor. The sequence continues at coordinate 26,154,987 of NC_012874.2, forward strand.
GCATCAGTGCTTGGTTCAGTGGGTAGGTGACAAGATTGAGATCGTCCCAGGGGATTCTTCTTATGTTATCGCATCGGCAGAAGCGGATACTTATGAAAGGACTAGGTGCATTTCAGGAGAAGTTTGGGAGAAAGATTTTCTCAAAGTTGCCGATTATGAGATTCCACCGATCCAAGCAGTCGGTTCTGACGACGGTTTTTAATGGATAGATTCGCCGATGATGGAAAATTAGGCCAGGGATTCACATCGGCCGATGATTTGGTAGAAGTAGATATAGGTACTGGTGATAAGCCTAGGCCTACTTTTATTAGTGCTAAATTAGATCCTGAGTGTAAGCGACAATTGACTAGTTTGTTAAAGGAATATAAAGATTGCTTTGCTTGGGATTATACAGAGATGCCTGGTTTAGACCGATCAATTGTCGAACATCGGTTACCCATCAAGTCTGGATTTCGGCCACATCAGCAACCAGCCCGTCGATGTAATCCTAACATTCTACCTGATATTAAGGCCGAAATCACTAAACTTATTGAAGCTAAGTTTATTCGGCAGTGTCGGTATGCCGAATGGATTTCCAATGTTGTTCCGGTTTACAAGAAGAACGGGAAGCTTCGGGTGTGCATTGATTTCAGGAATCTCAATAAAGCTACACCGATGGATGGATACCCAATGCCTGTCGCCGATCTACTGGTTGATGCTGCGGCTGGCCATCGGGTCATCAGCTTCATGGATGGTAATGCAGGTTACAATCAAATATTCATGGCAGAGGAGGATATTCCAAAAACCGCATTCAGGTGTCTATGGGGGTATAAACCCCTATACCCTCATGGTCCTATATGGCCCGCACCATCAGAGGTGGCTCGGCCCACAAGATGAAGACGTGCGGCGCACGACTGGTCGGCGTGCACCGCAAGGCTACAAGATTTTGTACCAAATAGGATACTTTGCTTGTAACTCTGTCCCTTCAGGATATATAAGGAGGGGCAGGGGTCCCCTAGAGGACACATCAGATCATATTCTATCAGCACAAATCAATACAACCAGACGCAGGACGTAGGTATTACGCCAACTCGGCGGCCGAACCTGGATAAAAAGCTTGTCCGTGTCTTGCGTCACCATCGAGTTCGTAGTTTGCGCACCGTCTACCGATAAACTACTACCGTGGGTATACCCCAAGGTAGACTGCCGACTAGCTTTCGTCGACAGTGGCGCGCCAGGTAGGGGGTGTGCGTACAGCTCTCCCGACGAACACGATGGCCATCATCCCCGACTTCGCGGCCATGGCGGGCGACTTCACGTTCACCGTCAGCTTCAACAACTTCACCGCCATGACCACGGAGGAGGTGTAGATCCGATCTGCGCCAACCACTTCTTCATCGACGTCGGCGGCGGCTTCAACCACGCTGGCTACGACTCCGACTACTCCAGCAACGTCTCCGACCACGCCGACAACGCGTCACCCGCTTCCCTGCTACAAAGAGAGGCAGATCGACAACACCGACCTGCTCGGGCCATCGACCAAATTGTTTAGCCTACTTGCTCTGACCACCAGTCGCAATAATAATCGCCGCGAAGAACGACGCTCCGACAACAGCGACCACCGTCATGACAAGTCGAAAAGCTCGAGGGCCGGACAATTTTGTCGTCACCGACTAGACTTTCATCCAAAGATAAGTACACTTCTAATATCTTATTTATTTTTGGCATAATATTTTTTATTATCCTTCAAAAACAACTTTTTGTTTAGCCACACTAGTTTTTTCTCCTACACGAGCTTTCCAGAGCCGGTACTGTCTCCGACTCCTCCCTACACGTGCACAAGATCCGCCCTCTGCGTTCCGGGTGGTCGGCAGTAGCTCCCTGGCGAGGCTGGCAATCCCACGCGTGTCTAGGTTCCGCACCTCATGCTGATTGTTGGCTAGACCAGAGCTGGTACAAGCTCTAGGATGAATTAACTACTTGTGCTAATTTTATAACAAAAAATCTAAAACTTATCTCAGTACTGATTTTTATCTAAAGTTTATTTATACATCATGTACTACCTATTCTTTATATTTATTTTTCAGGGGTTTGGCCCAGTCGACAAGCTACGCTCGGGGACTCGTCGACTATTCCCTACGCTGTGCCCGGGGACTGCTCCGACCACCGAGCACGTTTACGTTCCCAACCACGCTCGGGGACTTGTCGACTACTCTCTATGCTGTGCTCGAAGACTGTGCCGACCACCGAGCACGTTTACGTTCCCAACCACGCTCGGGGACTTGTCGACTACTCTCTATGCTGTGCTCGAAGACTGTGCCGACCTCCGAGCACGTTTACGTTCCCAACCACGCTCGGGGACTTGTCCACCGGTCCCTACGCCGTGCTCGGGGACTGTGCCGACCACCGAGCACTATACGCTCGGGGACTGGTCGACCAGCTCACCAATTTAAGAACTTGGGGACTGCACCGACCACCGAGCACTATACGCTCGGGGACTGGTCGACCAGCCCACCAATTTGAGAATTCGGGGACTGTACCGACCACCGAGCGTTATATGCTCGGAGACTGGTCGATTAGTCTATTCAATTGCAGACGAGCATGATATGCTCGGGGACTGGTAAATTCAATTTTTTAGACCTTGCTACAAGGCTCATACTTCGCCTTCCAGCAAGCTCGGGGACTACATCGGTACGATGCATCTGGCGATGCATCTCAGTTTCAGAATTTCTTTGAGGACTTTTCTTTTGACCCTGGCACCACGTGCCTACGTCACCTACTACCAGGCTCGGGGACTAAGTGGGCACACTTCACCTTGCGGTGAATATGCTTGCTTTTTTGAGGTCTATACTTTTTAGAAAAGTAAAGTGGGCACACTTCACCAGGAAAAATCTTTTTTAGAGCACCATGCATTCTTCGAACAACCTGCTTCTTCGATGTCAATGTTGATCAACTGTCTTTTGAGTTGGTCAAAATACCGTTGCAACTGTTTGGGCGACTTTCCTGCTTATTGAAGACGTCAAGCCTCACTGATCGAAGAAGCTCAAGACGGCGTGTTACATCATAATACATGGTGCTCGGGGACTAGCTGTGGGGGTATAAACCCCTATACCCTCATGGGCCTATATGGCCCGCACCATCAGAGGTGGCTCGGCCCACAAGATGAAGACGTGCGGCGCACGACTGGTCGGCGTGCACCGCAAGGCTACAAGATTTTGTACCAAATAGGATACTTTGCTTGTAACTCTGTCCCTTCAGGATATATAAGGAGGGGCAGGGGTCCCCTAGAGGACACATCAGATCATATTCTATCAGCACAAATCAATACAACCAGACGCAGGACGTAGGTATTACGCCAACTCGGCGGCCGAACCTGGATAAAAAGCTTGTCCGTGTCTTGCGTCACCATCGAGTTCGTAGTTTGCGCACCGTCTACCGATAAACTACTACCGTGGGTATACCCCAAGGTAGACTGCCGACTAGCTTTCGTCGACAGTGTCCTGGTCATGTTGGACTATTTGAATGGATAGTCATGACTTTTGGGTTAAAGAATGCTGGTGCTACTTATCAAAGGGCTATGAATTTTATATTTCATGAGTTCATCGGCAAGCTCGTAGAGATTTATATTGATGATGTGGTGGTTAAGTCTGGAGATTTCTCAAAGCATCTTGTCGATTTACGAAAAGTGTTGAGTGCACAAGGAAGCATGGATTGAAGATGAATCCCAACAAGTGTGCATTTGGCGTATCGGCAGGGCAGTTTCTTGGTTTCATGGTACATCAGAGGGGTATTGAAATTAGTCGAAGATCTATTGATGCCATCAATAAAATAGTGGCCCCTACCAATAAAACCGAGCTCCAATCCTTGATCGGCAAGGTAAATTTTATCAGAAGATTTATATCGAATTTATCTGGGAGGATTCGTGCGTTCAGTCCTCTTCTTAAATTGAAAGCCGATCAAGAGTTTGTTTGGGGAGAAGAACAGCAGTTGGCTCTAGATGAAATCAAGAAGTATCTAGTAAATCCTCCAGTTTTAGTTCCACCTCAACAAGGGAAGCCCTTCAAATTGTATTTATCTACCGATGGATCGGTTATCGGTTCAGCTTTAGTTCAAGAATTTGAAGGGAAAGAGAGGGTAATTTATTATTTGAGTAGGAGGTTGATTGATGCTGAAACCAGGTATTCGGCCATTGAGAAACTGTGCTTATGCTTATATTTTTCAAGTATCAAGCTGAGACATTACCTGTTGTCGGCCGAATGTGCTGTTGTGTGCAAAGATGACGTGGTCCGATACATGCTATCTATGCCGATTATGAGTGGTAGGATCGGTAAATGGATTTTAGCGCTGTCGGAGTTCGATTTGCGTTACGAATCGGCTAAGGCAGTCAAAGGGCAGGTTATGGCCGATTTTGTGACTCAGCATTGCGGTCTAGTGGAAACCTTGGAAATTGCACCCTGGACGCTCTTCTTTGATGGATCTACCTGTGACCGGGGGGCAGGAATCGGCATTGTATTAGTTTCTCCTAAGGGGAGGAAGTATGAGTTTTCCTTGCCGATTGTTGCTACATCAACAAATAATCAGGCTGAGTATCAAGCTCTGATCAAGGGATTGGAGTTGTTAAGAGAAGTTCGTGCTGATGCTGTTGAAATATTCGGGGATTCTATGTTGGTTATAAATCAATTGGCCGGAAGCTATGAATGCCGAAGTGAAGTTCTCATAACCTATTTCGAGAGAAGTATGCAACTGTTAAAGGAATTCAAGGACTTCCGATTGGAGCATGTTCCCCGATTGTATAATGAAGACGCTAATCGGTTAGCTCAGCATGCCTCGGGATATCAGCCAATGATTAATGCGACATCGGCAGTCGGTGCCGGTGATTGGAGGAAAGAAATTGTTGATTATCTAAAAGATCCATCCAAAAAAGTTGAAAGACGAGTTCGATTTCAGGCAACCAAGTATGTGCTCCTTGAAAATGAATTGTATTATCGAACTATCGACGGAATTCTTCTCCGATGCTTGGGTGATGATGAAGCCAGAAGTTTGATGGGGGAAATCCATGAAGGAGTGTGTGGAGCGCATCAGTCAGCTTTTAAGATGAAGTGGATGATTCGAAGGAATGGATATTTTTGGCCAACCATACTTGAAGATTGTTTTAGATATTTCAAGGGATGTCAAGGTTGTCAAAAGTTCGGTAATATCCAGAGAGCACCCGCATCGGCTATGAATCCTATAATAAAACCTTGGCCGTTCCGGGGATGGGCCATCGATCTGATCGGCCAGATTTATCCACCATCTAGCAAAGGGCATAAGTTCATTCTAGTTGCCACTGACTATTTCACTAAGTGGGTCGAAGCTATTCCTTTGAAGAAAGTCACATCGGCCAATATGATTGATTTTGTGAAGGAGCATATTATTTACCGATTTGGGATTCCCCAAACGATTACTACCGATCAGGGCACCATGTTCAAGTCGGGGGAGTTCGATGAATTCGCAATCGGTATGGGAATTAAAGTGTTGAATTCTTCTCCTTACTATGCTCAAGCCAATGGGCAGGCCGAAGCATCTAACAAAGGAATTATCAAGCTTATTAAACGAAAGATTGAAGAAAATCCTAGGCGGTGGCATACATTGTTAAATGAAGCACTATGGTCTTATCGGATGGCTTGTCATGGATCAACCAAGGTGTCACCCTATCAATTGGTGTATGGACATGATGCAGTGTTGCCTTGGGAGATTAAGGCTGGATCTAGGCGATTATCTTTTCAAGATCAATTGGCTGCCGATGATTATGCCACTTTGATGACCGATGAGTTAGATGATTTAGCAGGGCATCGGTTAAAGGCTTTAATGAGTATAGAAGAAAATAAGAAGAGAGTTGCTAGATGGTATGATAAGAAAGTAAAGGCTAAGGAGTTTGCCGATGGGGATTTAGTATGGAAGTGGTCTCCTAATTGGGAAGGTCCTTATCGGATAAGAAACTCGGCTCCTGGTAATGCCTATATTCTAGAAACTCTCGAAGGAGTTGAATTTCCAGAGCATTAAATGGCAAATATTTAAAGAAGTACTACCCCAGCATATGGGTCGATGCATAAAAGTTTAAGTGCCGATAACACTCCTATCGGCTGGATTTAAATGTTTGGGGGCAGACTTAATGTTTCAAAAGATGCCGATAACAGTCTTATCGGCTAGACTAAAAGCTAAAAGCGGGAAAACAAAGGTGTGTTGCCGATGAAAGCTTCAGATGTTCAGCAGCGCTTGGATTGCCGATATGGCGCGCAGCCGGATCTGATTGGCTGTCTCTATCTCTTTGATATCATCATCGGCAGAACCTTCTATCGGCTTCAGCTTCCTCTTCAACTGCAGCGCTTTGCGACCGTGGACGTTTCGTTCTTGTTCAAGGTGCTTGATGGTCTCCGGCAGTTGACTCTCTTCTTGCTGGGCTTGGGACAGAGCATCCTCTACTTGCTTGAGTTTGGCCAGTAGAGCTTCTCTTTTTGCCGATAGATCAGATACTTTCTGCTTCAGTGCATCACCTAAGGACTTTAAGGTGCCGATGTTCTTATGTTTCTCATCGGCTAAGAGTTTTTCTTTCATCATCTCCTCAGAAAGCTGGATTTGAGCGGCTCTATCGGCAAGGCGTCGAGTGGCTCTCTGGTACTGTAGCTGGCGGCTTTCTAGGTGTGCAGCATGGAAGAGGGTTTCTTCAGCATCGGCAGGAATTTGGCCTCTAAGGGTTTTGAACAGGGCCTTGGCTAGGTCAGAATCGTTGACCAGTTGAGCTGTGTCTTGATGAAGTATGGCCGATAGCTCCTCCAGCTTAGCCCTGGTTTCTGCCGATACAGTCCCAATTGCCCGAGAGGAGCTTGCTTCCTCACCTTCTTCTTCGAAGATATCAATGGCGAAGGAGAATAAGCTATCGGGAGAATCTTGTTCCTGAAAATGAGAATGAAATAAGTCATTTTTATGGTCAAAGCTTCGGCAGACGATACTGGTGGAAAAGTTGGATGACTTACTTGTTTCAAGGCAATTTCTTGCCTTTGACTCAAAGATACCGATGGAGCTACAGGTTGATCGGCAAATGTTGCCGATGGAACGATATCGACTGAAAGAAGACAGGAAGGGTTATGAGACTAAATGAGAATAAGTTTATCGACGGAAGTATTGTTGAAATATGTTACCCGGAGGAGGAACAACAGTTGTCTGAATCGGGGAAACCGCTGATGATATAACTGGACCTGCCGGGCCAGTTGTTTGTTCACCCACGTCAGCTGATGTACCTTCTGTTTGAGGTTCTTCCTGCTGGGGTTCTTCCATCTGTGGTGCTCCCTGCATTGGTTGGGGAGATGGTGCTTGCTGTGTCTGGACTTCTGGAGAAGAAGGGGAAGATTCCACCAGGATTGGAGACACCGGAGGAGGAGGGGGAGTTGCCACTTTCTGGCACTTTGTTCCAGCCTTAGCACCTTGGGTGCCCTTCCTCTTTGGCAGGCTAGACTGGGGGGCATCGGTACCTTGGCGTTTGGCTTTTGCCGATGCACCAGTTTGCTGCAACAACAAAAAGGAGTTTATGAGCACAGATAGCCGATACAAAGATAGTCAGCATAAATGAAAAGGGTTTGGCAAATTGCCTTGAAAGCTTGCGCCAGAGTGGAAGCAGCTACCGTTGGTGATGTCTGAGTTTTCCTGGTGGTAACTTTCTTGAGGCGCGCACCCCGATGCACGATGGAAGCCAGAGTGGGAGCATTGTGGCCGATTGAGGAGATCGGGCCTGATGGGAACAAGTCGATCGGCTTGCCACTCCTGCTAACCAATGGGGGGGTGTTGTCAACCTGCAAAAGGAATACAGGGGTAAGTTACCGATGGAAATAGTATTGGAAAATGAGACATCGGTTTAAAATACTTACAATGTCATCAGGGACTTCGTATTCGGGGTCGATCATGCCGCGGTATGAGAGGGCCGATCTGCAGAATAGATTCTCTTTCCATTCTGCCCACCATAGCTTGTATGCCTGAGTGATAAAGGCAGCTGGAACCCATTCTGACAGATCTACATCTGTATCGGCATTTGGTGGTAGCTGGGCTACTCGAGTCCACTCGAGAAGGTTGGTGATGGGTTCTCTGGGCTTTATCACATCGGCATAAGGAAGTGCAATCGGCAACTGGCCGAAAGCTAGCTGGCGAGCTAATGCCGATGGATTGTAAAAATCATAGGTTTGGGGAGAGGTTTTTGTGCTACCGAAGAAATTCACTGGTATGGCTCTGGGAGTCACAATTGCCATCATCACCTCATTATCCCTGTCAAGAGCTTCATCAAATGGATTGAAGGTTAGAGGGAGCATGCTGTCTGGGTCATCATAGGCCAACCATGGTCGTTCATCTCTGGCCAATCCCTCATACAGAGTCTCGAAGAATCGGCCGATCTGATCCGGATTGTTCCCTGAACCGGGTAAGACTATAACGGCTTCGCCAAAGTTCAAGGGGGCACGCGTTGCCGATTCCTCTTCACCCAACACATGATTTTCGGCTATATCTCTTGGGAAGTGCTGTGAGAACAAGTTGAAATCAAGGCGCTTATGCAGGTGCAGATTGAGCCACATATTAATAAACCACCAGGGGCCTCCCAAGTTGCCGATGGATTGGCCAAGCAGGAGTTTCTGGGTTACCTGATGAAGAAGGTGGTAAACAGCGCTGAACAAATATCGGCCGAGAGGAAATTGGCCACCGCTAGCCAGTCTTTCTGCTGCCGATAGATAGACAGAAGTTGGTCCTGCCGATCGACCACAGAATACAAACTTGTCCAGCCACATGTTCAGAAAGGTGGTTTGCTCCTTTATGGTGACAGGCCCTCTCCCGCGGTACTTCTGGATGTACCCTGACCAACCGCCGATAGTGCGAGTCTCCACTTTGGCACTGGGGGCAGTATCAAAAAAGTGGGTGCTATCGGCAGAAGATATATCTAGCCCAGTGAGCATGGCTACATCGGCAAGGGTAGGAGAAGCAGGGCCGTGGCCAAAAACAAAAGCATTGAGAGTGTCTGACCAAAAGTAGGATGCAGCTATCAGCAGTGACTCGTTCCTGTGCATATCGGCAATGGATAGCCTAATGCATTGAGCTAGCTTCCTCTCACCCCACTGGACTTCATAAGAATTGCTGACCCTCAAGAACCAGTCTTTCCACCCTACGGTAGGGCTAGGCCAAGAACGAAAAGTGTCTTTCCATAGATCTACAGAAAAGTTTTCAGCCCTAAAGGGGATTCTATTGGTTTCTGCGTTGATAAGATTGGTTGCATCTGAATCCCCTAGAGGACCGAGACATTCAAGGTGTGGTTGATCGGTGGGGATGACAATTTTATTGGACAACTCCTAGTGATTTTGGGGGAATAAAAATACAAAGAAAAAGGAAAAGGGGAATATTCAGTAAGATGAATCGCGGATGAATAGGAATATACACAGAAGATGAGATGGAAGTCTGACCTCAGGGACGACGAAGCCAATGGCCATCTTGTCGTGAAGAGGACGTTGGAGGGCACCGGAGTTGATGAAGAGGAGTGCTTGTCGGAGATCTTGAAGGTTGTAAATGGCGCCGCCGCTGGAAAAGCAAAGTTGGATAGTAGAATGGTGTAATGGGGGAGGAGTACCCAAGAAGGAACTATTTATAGGACAAGATGGGCAAGGGCAAATCCGACTTATCTCTTTGCCGCATCCGAGAAGCCCGAGGGTACTCAGGTGGATATGGTAACTGTTCGCACGGTAATCCAGGGATTGTGCAGGTGATTTGACGGGAAGCGGTCATTATCTAAAGATATTTTACTGTGCGAGATCTCCTGGTCGGTCCATCGGCGATATTCTATAACGGTCATCTTGCCGATGGGCGGATAGAGGGGAGGTAACCGTTTTTGCGAATATCCTGGTCAGAGCATCGGCAGATCTTTGTAACGGTATTGTTGCCGATGTACGACCAAGAAAGATGCCCGTTTAGGAAGTTGGGGATTTCGAGGAATCTGCGGAGGATTAGGATCAGAGTTGTCCAGATTGAGGTTGTCGGTTACCAGATTAGGAGCATTAATTGCGGAGAAGGCATCATTACTGCAGAGAATTTCGGAGCATTAATAGTTTTATACTCCGAAACTGGGGGGCATGTGTTGACACCATTTTTGGGCACGTGTCTAGGATGGCAGGATAGGGTGGCAGTACGATGCGGGTTGCTGATGAGGATGGTTGCCGATGAGGGAGAGGTTGAATGTGACTAAGTCCACAGGCAGTAATATGGTGCCGATGGCTGGATAAAAAGGTCTGCCGATGACTATGGCAAGGGGATTGTCGATGATGTGAAGGAGGAGTCCGGAAGCTGCCAGTTGTCATGTGGAGGAGTTTCGGTTTGTCACGAAGGATAGTTTTATTATTTCCTTAGTTATTTGCATCGTTTTGTATACGGATTCCGTGTAATTTGGAATTCGAATTCTAATTGTGTCTGGTTGTAGCTCTTTGAGCAGGGTATAAATATAAACCCTAGGACCTTGTAATAATCAATCAAGAAATCAATGAAAACACACGTTTTTACTCATATTCCAGCATCTACTTTTCGACGACTTCGTCATACTTTTTTCTTTTTATTACGAGTTCTTAGGAATTCGTCGACTTAAGCTCGGCGTGTTCTCGAGTTCCGCGTGAGTACCTCTTAGCCGTGACATCCGGGCGCATCGCTGTTGTCAGGACTAAAGTATTCGAGTTATCACCTTTGCCGATAGCAAGGTCAAATCGGCTGGCACGCCTTAACGTTTGAATCGGGTATTAGCCCTTTGTGTTTGCAGATCAGTTTTGCATCAACAGATATGTTCGCCGATGATGGAAAGTTAGGCCAGGGATTCACGTCAGCCAATGATTTGGTAGAAGTAGATATAGGTAATGGTGATAAGCCTAGGCCTAGTTTTATTAGTGCTAAGTTGAATTCTGAGTGTAAGCAACAGTTAACTGATTTGTTAAAGGAATACAAAGATTGCTTTGCTTGGGATTATACTGAGATGCCTGGTTTGGACCGATCAATTGTTGAGCATCGGTTGCCTATTAAGTCTGGAATTCGGCCACATCAACAGCCAGCTCGCCGATGTAATCCTAATATTCTTCCTGATATTAAAGCCGAAATAACCAAACTTATTGAGGCTAAGTTTATTCGGCAGTGTCGGTATGCCGAATGGATTTCCAATGTAGTTCCAGTCTATAAGAAAAATCGGAAACTTCGGGTCTGCATTGATTTCAGGAATCTTAATAAAGCTACAGCGATGGATGGTTACCCAATGCCAGTTGTCGATCTGCTAGTTGATGCTGCGGCTGGGCATCGGATCATCAGCTTTATGGATGGCAATGCAGGATACAATCAAATATTCATGGCTGAAGAAGATATTCCAAAGACTTCATTTAGATGTCCTGGTCATGTTGGGCTGTTTGAATGGATAGTCATGACCTTCGGCTTGAAGAATGTTGGTGCTACTTATCAGAGAGCCATGAATTTTATATTTCATGAGTTCATCGGTAAGCTGATGGAAATTTATATTGATGATGTGGTGGTTAAGTCTGGAGACTTCACAAAACATCTTGCCGATTTGCGAAAGGTGTTGGAATGCACAAGGAAGCATGGTTTGAAGATGAATCCCAATAAATGTGCATTTGGTGTATCGGCAGGACAATTCCTTGTTTTCATGGTGCATCAGAGGGGGATTGAGATTAGTCGAAGATCCATTGATGCCATCAACAAAATAGTTGCTCCTACCAACAAGACTGAGCTCCAGTCCTTGATCGGCAAGGTAAATTTTATCAGGAGATTTATATCTAATTTATCTGGTAAAATTCGTGCTTTCAGTCCTTTGCTTAAGTTGAAAGCCGATCAAGAATTCGTTTGGGGGAAGGAACAACAATTGGCCTTGGATGAAATCAAGAATTATTTGGTGAATCCTCCAGTCTTGATTCCACCTCAGTAAGGGAAGCCCTACAGATTGTATTTGTCTACTGATGGGATGGTCATCAATTCGGCTTTGATTCAGGAATTTGAAGGAAAGGAACGTGTGATTTACTATTTAAGCAGGAGGTTGATCGATGCGGAAACTAGGTATTCGGCTATTGAGAAGCTGTGTTTATGCTTGTACTTCTCCTGTGTCAAGTTGAGACATTATTTGTTATCGGCCGAATGCACTGTTATATGCAAAGATGATGCGGTGCGATACATGCTGTCTATGCCGATCATGAGCGGCAGGATCGGTAAGTGGATTTTGGCGCTATCAGAATTTGACTTGCGTTATGAATCGGCTAAGGCGGTTAAAGGACAGATTATGGCCGATTTTGTAACTCAACTCTGCGGTATAGTGGATGTTTTGGAAATTGTACCTTGGACGCTCTTCTTTGTGGGATCCACGTGTGACCGGGGGACAGGAATCGGCATAGTATTAATTTCCCCTCGGGGAAGGAAGTATGAGTTTTCCTTGCCGATTGTTGCCACGTCTACAAATAACCAAGCTGAGTATCAAGCTTTGATAAAGGGTTTGGAATTGCTGAGGGAAGTTCATGCTGATGCTGTTGAAGTCTTCGGGGATTCTATGCTGGTTATAAATCAATTGGTTGGAAGCTATGAATGCCGAAGTGAAGTCCTCATAAATTATTAGGAAAGGAGTATGCAACTGTTAAAGGAATTCATGGATTTCTGATTAGAGCATGTTCCTCGATTGCATAATGAAGAGGCCAATCAGTTGGCTCAACATGCCTCAGGATATCAGCCCGTGATTAATGCGATATTGGCAATCGGTGCCGATGATTGGAGGAGAGAAATCATTGATTATTTAAAGGATCCATCCAAGAAAGTTGAGTGACGTATTCGGTTTCAAGCTACCAAGTACGTGCTCCTTGAAGATGAGTTGTATTACCGAACTATTGATGGGATTCTTCTCAAGTGCTTAGGTGATGATGAAGCCAAGAATTTGATGGGAGAAATCCATGAGGGAGTGTGTGGAGCACATCAATCGGCATTCAAGATGAAGTGGATGATCAGAAGAAATGGGTATTATTGGTCGACTATACTTGAGGATTGCTTTAAGTACTTCAAAGGGTGTCAAGGATGTCAGAAGTTCGGCAATGTTCAAAGAGCACCTGCATCGGCTATGAATCCTATCATCAAGCCTTGGCCGTTCCGGGGATGGGCTATCGATTTAATCGGCCAGATTTATCCGCCATCCAGCAAAGGGCATAAGTTTATCTTGGTTGCCACCGATTATTTCACCAAGTGGGTTGAAGCTATTCCTTTGAAGAAAGTTACATCGGCCAATATGATTGATTTCGTGAAAGAGCATATTATCTACCGATTTGGGATTCCTCAAACAATTACTACCGATCAGGGTACTATGTTTACATCGGGAGAGTTTGATGAATTTGCAATCGGTATGGGAATTAAATTCTTCTCCTTACTATGCTCAAGCTAATGGGCAGGCCGAGGCATCTAAGAAAGGGATTATTAAGCTTATTAAACGAAAGATTGAAGAAAATCCTAGGAGGTGGCACACATTGTTGAATGAAGCTTTATGGTCATACCGAATGGCTTCTCATGGATCGACCAAGGTTTCACCTTACCAGTTGGTGTATGGGCATGATGCAGTGTTACCTTGGGAAGTTAAAACTGGGTCTAGGCGATTATCTTTTCAAGATCAATTGGCTGCCGATGATTATGCTACTCTGATGATAAATGAGTTGGATGATCTAGCAGGGCATCGGCTAAGGGCTTTAATGAATATAGAAGAGAATAAGAAGAGAGTTGCCAGATGGTATGATAAGAAAGTGAAGGCTAAGGAGTTTGCCGATGGAGACTTATTATGGAAATTAATCTTACCGATCGGGACTAAAAGTTCAAAATTTGGAAAGTTCTATCCCAATTGGGAGGGTCCCTATCGGATAAATCGATCGGCTCATGGTAATGCCTACATTTTAGAAACTCTCGAAGGAGTTGAGTTTCCCAGAGCATTAAATGGCAAATATCTAAAGAAGTACTACCCCAGCATATGGGTCGATGCATAAAAGTTAAGTGCCGATAACATCCCTATCGGCTGGGTCAAAATGTATCTGGGACCGGACTTAGTGGTTTAAAAGGTGCCGATAACAGTCCTATTGGCTAGACAAAGTATCAGGAAGGTCAGAAAGCAGAAAGAAGCAAGTGTGTTGCCGATGAAGAGTTCACATATTCAGCAACGCCTGGATCGCCAATATAGCACGCCAGCGGATCTATTTGTAGGACGCCGCTAGAGAGGAACTATTTGTAGGACGAAGGTAGAGTTGGGGCTGTAGAATGGTATGATGGAGAAGGAGTACCCGAGAAGGAACTATTTGTAGGATGAAGTGGGCAAGGGTAAATCTGACTTATCACTTCGCTGTATCGGTGAAATCCGAGGATACTCAGGAAGATATGGTAACTATTTGCACGGTAATCAAGGGATTGTGCAGGTGATTTGACACGAAGCGGTCGTGATCTGGGGATATTTTACTATGCGAGAATTCCTAGTCGGTCCATCGGCAGTGCCTTGTAACGGCAATATTGCCGATGGGCGGATAGAGTGGAGATATCCGTTGGGGAGGATAAGGCACGTTACTGTACGGGATGTCCTGGTCAGTCCATCGGCAGCTTTCTGTAACGGTAACATTGCCGATGAGCGATTGAAGTGGAGATGTCCGTTTAGGAAGTTGAGGATTTCGAGGAATCTGCGGAGGAATAGAATCAGAGTTGTTCAGATTGTGGCTGTCAGTTACCAAATTGGGAGCATTAATTACGGAAAGGCATCATTACTGCAGAGAATTTCAGAGCATTAATGATTTCATACTCCAAAATTGGGGGGCATGTGTTGATACCATTTTTGGACACGTATCCAGGATCGGTAGGATGTGGATCGGCAAGATAGGGTAATAGTCATTGATCTACAAGAAAGTTGCCGATGAAGGTGGTTGCCGATGAGGAGACAGTTGAATGTGACTAAGTCTATAGGTGATGATGTGTTTATACCGATGGCCGGTATTGATTGATGCCGATGGGGAGTCTGCTGATGACATGGGAGGAAGACTCGAAGATGGCCGGTTGATCCGTGGTGGTGTCCCAGTTTGTCACGGAAGGATGGTTTTATGTTTTCCTTAGTTATTGAAATTGTTTTGTACACGGAGTCTGTTTAGATTTGGAATTCGAGTTGTAGTCGTGTCTGGTTGTAGCTCTCTGAGTAGGGTATAAATGTAGACCCTAGGGCATTGTAATACGAGACATCTATCAATCAATCAAACACAAGTTTTTACTCATATTCCAGCATCTACTTTTTTGACGACTTCGTCATATTTTCCTTTTTCATTACGAGTTCTTAGGAGTTCGTCGACTTAAGCTCGGCGTATTCTCAAGTTCTGCGTGAGTACCTCATGGCCGTGACATCCGGGCGCATTACTGTTGTCGGGACCAAAGTATTCGAGTTATCACCTTTGCCGATAGTAAGGTCAAATCGGCTGGCACACCTTAACGTTTAAATCGGGTATTAGCCCTTTGTGTTTGAAGATCAACTTTTGCATCAACAACCGGCCTAGATGTATCCACTGCCGATAGAAGTCACATATTTGACACCACACCTAGTGCCAAGGTGGAAACCCGCTCTATCGGCGGCTGGTCTGGGTATATTCAGAAGTACCGTAGAACGGGGCCTGTCAACATAAAGGAACAAACCACCTTCCTGAACATGTGGTTGGACAAATTTGTGTTCTGCGGTCGATCGGCAGGACCAACCTCTGTTTACCTATCGACAGCAGAGAGATTAGCTAATGGTGGCCGATTCCCACTCGGCCGATACCTGCTTGGCTCGGTTTACCACCTCCTCCATCAAGTAGCCAGAAAACTCCTACTTGGCCAATCCATCGGCATCTTAGGGGGCCACTGGTGCTTTATCAATATGTGGCTTAGTCTCCATATGCACAAGCATCTTGAGTTCAACCTCTTCACACAACGCTTCCCTAGGGATATAGCCGAAGATTATGAATTGGATGAAGAAGAATCGGCAACTCGTCCTCCTCTGAACTTTGGCGAGGTTGTCATAGTTCTACCTAGTACAGGTGGCAACGCAGACCAGGTCAGCCGATTCTTCCAGACCCTATACGAAGGCCTGACCAAAGAACAGCGAGCATAGATGCCTTATGAA
This sequence comes from Sorghum bicolor, assembly GCF_000003195.3. NCBI lineage: Eukaryota > Viridiplantae > Streptophyta > Magnoliopsida > Poales > Poaceae > Sorghum > Sorghum bicolor. The sequence goes on from NC_012874.2 coordinate 26,171,155, forward strand.
GATCCAGACACCATGTTTCATTTGGTCTTCCACCCGTTCAATGATGCTCTCAACAAGGATCACGATGTGATGATGGCACTGATCACTCCCAGAGCTATACCAGTAAACTTCTTTGGCAGTGGGAAAGCCTCCAACCAAACCTATGAGTTTTACAATCCATCGGCACTAGCCCGCCAACTAGCTTTCGGTCAGCTGCCGATCGCACTCTGTTATGCCGATGTGATAAAACCCAGGGAAACCATCACTAGCCTTCTCGAGTGGACCCGAGTAGCCCAACTGCCATCAAATGCCGATACAGATGCAGATCTATCAGAGTGGATTCCGGCCCTCTTCATTACTCAGGCATACAAACAATGGTGGGAGGAATGGAAGGAGCATCTGTCCTGCAAATCGGCTCTTACGTACCGCGGCATGATCGATCTCCAGTACAAAGTCCCGGACAATATTGTAAGTATTTCCAAACCGATGTTCCAATCTTTTTATTTTCATTTTCATTGGTAACTTACTTTCTGTGTTATATTACAGGTCGACGACACACCGCCATCGGTCAGTTGGAGTGGCAAGCCGATTGAACTTTTCCCATCAGGTCCGATCTCCTTAATCGGCAACAATGCTCCCACCTTGGCTGCCACAATGCATCGAGGTGTGCGCCTCAAGAAAGTTACCACCAAACGGACAAAGACATCTCCATCGGTAGCTGCCTCCACCTTAGCACAGGCCTTCAAGGTAACTATTCAAACTCTTTCATCCATACCGATCCCATTCTTGCATCTGTTGCATTTGTACTCACAAATTTTTATTGTTGTACCAGCATACCGGCGCATCGGCAAGGACCAGAAGCACAAGTGCCGATGCCCCCCAGTCCAGTCAGCCGAAGAGAAAAGGTGCTAAGTGTTGACGGTCCTTAATGCTCACATTTAACAATCAATTAATCATGGAAAAGGATCCAAATGCAACCAACACCTAGACTTAGGGTTTTATCTGACAGAATTCCACGAGTTTTGGTGTTTGTCTATTTATGCAGAGGGTTATCAGGAAATACGGAAGAAAGGCCCACACGTCGGGTTTACATAGAGATATTAACGTGTCGCGCAATTTTCTATCATCTAGAAGACTCCAGAAGCCACGAGAACGAACGGGAAGGAAATCGGGCTCGGAGGCAGGCCGCCCGCCCAACTCTCCTGGGCGCCCGCCCAGCTACAGTGCCCAATCAGGACACGTTTCGCGGATTATTCTCCACCGACCTAAAGGATCAAGGAAAACCGTGCGATCAATGTTGGTTTGATCCGACGGCCCAGATTCACTTGAAGGGACTATAAAACCAGACCCCATGGCCCCTAGAGATCATACCTCTTCTACAAAATCAAAGTTAGGGTTTCAATTCTTCATCCAAGTAGAGAGGATCCCTCTAGTTCTTCTAGTTCTACCTTTAGTTCATCTAGATCTAGTTCTAGTTCATCTAGTTCTAGTTCTAGTTCCTCTAGTTCTAGTTCTAGTTAGTTCTAGTTGTAATCTAGAAAATAGGGAGAGAGAAGAGGAGAGCGGAGGAGGAGCCGGATCTGTCGGATCTTCCTCAACATTATTCTTTTGCAGCAACTGGTTCGTTCTTCATCGTTCTCCAGGTTCTTCAATTCATAATTCCTGAGTTTTCTAATTACTTTTATTTACATTCAAGTTATTTATTGGATTCCCGCTTGCATCAAGTGCTCTAATCTTTGAAACATTAGAGTAGTAATTAATAGATTAGACGTGGTGTTTAGTCTTGCAATTACCTGGAATTGCACCCAATCCTGCGGATTGTTGTGGTAGCCTTAGGGTAGTGACAGCCCTAACGGTCGACGTATTCCACCACGTTCGGATCGGTGTTTGTAGGACCGTAGTCAGAGCTTCCTAGCCCCCTTCTCATCTCATTCTGTGGTTAGTGTTCTGATGTCCCGAAATAGATAATCTTGAAGTAATTCTTGATTCTTAGATCAACTAGAGAACTCTCAGGAAACTTCCTCTCTTCCAAACAAAAATAATTATATATTTATCCTTGGGCGATTTTGGATCTTAATTAGTACACTCACGTTCTCTGTGGAAAATCGATACTCTGGAATACTCCCGGGTGAAAGCTACATCGGTATCCGTGCGCTTGCGGATTTTTCTGTTTGCGTTTAAAATACCCAACAAGCTTTCTGGCGCCGTTGTCGGGGAACGGTAGCTGTGCTAGTTTCGAACCAAGTCGTCCGTGTATCCTTTTTATTTTCCTTTTTTACCACACTCACCTTATCACTTTCACCATACCACATGGATTTCACTCTAAGCATTAATGAGCATGGAATTTATTTCATAGCCACTTCATTTACTCCATGCTCATATGCAACATCTTCACAATCCATTGGTTTTTCCAACATCACCACATTCGAGATCTTCAACCCCCTCATCCTTTCTATTTATAAAAACTTTAAAAGGGCGGTTGTCGATGCATATGTCTATAATAAATTTTGCAGATCTCGTTGAGTTGATCTTGATATAGGTTAGTGTTGGAGGGGAAACCACTTCACTGACATAAATTGATGGTTTCCCAAGGACAAGCTTAGTGTCCTAAAACAAGCACTAATCAGATCGTAACATGAGCTTTTAATTATTTGCAACATTACCTTGTGTATTGAGCATATAAGGATAACTGTAAAAAAATTCCTTCGGGTATTCTTGTCACTAACCTTTCCAGGATTGGAGCAAGAAGATCGGATGAATGACAAGCACAAGGTATGTACAACCAATCATCATACAACATTGAATTAAATTCATCCAAACTTGAATTTTGCAAAAATTCAAGCTTGGGGGAGTACTTTACATAAAACATCCTTTACCATGTTGCTATGTTGGTTGTCCCTACCTTTGAAACATGCTCAATTTGTTAAATACTAATCACACTACTTCATCTCCACTTGAGTAGATCTCTATAAATGCTTTCATGCTACTTTTATTTGCTTTAGTATATGTCTAGGTTTGGAGTAGTTTCATTTATCTCTTAATTAAGCATGGTGCTTAGTTTAGGGCTGATGATCTTACTTCCAAGGGAGTTTAAATTAAGCATGATGCTTATGTTAAAATGCCCTCCTAAATCAAATTAGACATGGTGTCTAGGTTGATCTTTGAGCCGATAGTATGCTATAGTAGATATTGGATATTTTGTTGGACTAACCCCCGCAGGAAAACTTTGAATATCGACCTGGGAAGTCCTGAGATAAACTCACATTGGAGACAAAGAGAGACACACATGAAGGTTAACAATTTACACAAGGAAGGCATAGCTCACAAGAGATGATCCATGGAGGTGCCATAAACACGATGCACAACCGCTAAGAGAGGAAAGCTTCCACAAGGTGATACTGTACCATCACTCTTCAAGTAACGTAACATCTTAAGGTACTTGACTACCACTTTTATAAGCTTCTCCTTGGTTCTGGCATTCACATGAATAAAAGAGACAAACATATATGATTTACAACTCTAGATTAACCAACCCAATCGATTCAATATGTTTAGTCCTTTCTTCTTTGTGATCCCACACTCCTATTCATATGAGCTAAAGTGTTGCACATTCAATCTTTGGAAGATATAAACAAAACATAAGTATAGATAGATTATCTTTCCATTAGGTTGAGCGATCTGATCTGACAAATGTTTTAAATACTACACTCATAATCTTATTATCCATCAACTTTGTCTTGCTCCCTATGCTTAAGGTTAGAGAAGAACAAATACACTTTTGGTTCTGTTGGTGTTTTCCACCAACAGGGCCCATGCACTTGATCTCTGCCTTGTCTCTATGAGTAGGTACACTTCGGGCAAAATATGAAGGAGTTTCACAACTCCCAGACTCCACCAAGTGAAGAACTTAGATCTACGAGCACAAACACAATGGAGAGACTGGACACTCAGGCAATCACTGCCCTGAGATGCTTGAGGACATAACTACTTGAGTAACCCGTGGAAGTAATTACTGACCTTCTGCCGGTCAATAGAGGCGATCCAGGACGCACCGTCATCCCGATCTCCATTGGCATGGTGGACTTCCCAGAAGTACTCTGTGACTTTGGCTCCAGTGTCAACATTATGCCTAGGGTACTCTATGAAAAATTCTTTACACATCCTTTCCTAGAAACAACCATGTGTTTGCAGCTTGCAGATCAGACACTAAGTTTCCCAAAGGGAATATTGAAGAACCTCTACGTCCGAGTTGGTACCTTATACGCTCCAGCAGACTTCGTGGTGACATGAAACAAGGAAGAGGACCAACAGGAGGAACAGGAACAAGCAAATGTGGACCAAGTCAGCAAAGATGGTCACTACAGTTCAAGGAGGTCAAGATCGTCGACTTAAGTCACCGTTCCTAACCAAAAAGGATGACCCAAGTATGCCAAGCATCCAGTGCTCCATTGATGGATACAACTTCTAGAAGATGCTTTGCGACACCGGGTCAGGTGTCAACATAGTGGCCGCCAGTCACCTATCAGCTCCTATTCAGAACCATGCCCCTAACACCGACATACATTCAGCTTCAGATGGCAGATCGGACATTCTGAAAGGTTATTGTCATGGGAGAAGATGAATTCGATCCACTCGTCATCAATGGGAGACCGTTCCTCAGCACCGTTAAAGCAATCATCTACATTGGAACCGGAGAAGTCCACATGCACTTCCCCTCTGAGAAGGTACGCTGTTATTTTACTGACCCTAACTATATAGTTGAAGACTCTAAGCAGGTCAGGGCAAGAAGAAGGCGACACAACCGCAACTAGAGGAGGCAAATCATCAAGGACGGATGGGCAGACTACGAAGGAGAAGTCGTAAGGTCTGAGGACATACAGCTTGAACAGAACTGTCCTGAGGAGACCGTAGCACCGAGTCAGGTGTGGAGAGAGAAGATAGTTATACATGAAGACCAGGCGCTGCCGGAACCACCGACTACGCCATCCAGCGAATCCCAGGACAACTGAGAAAATAGAGAGTCCCGTTCGGAGGACTTAAAAACACCGAATGCCTTGCCAAGAGGTAAACTTGGTAGTTATCCTTTTTCCCTGTCAATTATTTTAAAATAGTTTGCTTAGTTAATCAGGTTCATATCATCTTGAAAAGAAAATAAAAATGTTAAAAATAGTAAGCCCCATGTGAGTATGCTCATGGCATAAAACCCATAAGTGCATTCACTGTGGTGGCATAAAAATAAAAATAAATATATTCCTGTCCTATTAAAATAAAATTATAAAAATAAATTTATGATCCTACTAAAGAGTGTCACATTTATTGAGGAGGTTCAACATGATAACGGCTAAGAGATTTTATGCTAACACTTAACCAGTTCCACAAAGCTTTGTTGTCTATTTGAGCTCCACAGAATTCAAGGATAAAAGAAGACTAGCTGACGGAGGACATCCTAATCGCTGTCAAGGTGCTGCCGACATTCAAATACACCTCCACCACCTGCTAGCTACTTGAGAAGAAATTACGTCAAAATCCAGCTTGGGGGAGAGCACCCCCATTTATCCAGCTAAGTATTCTACTCACGTTTATACTTTACTCTGATAATAAAATGATGCATAATCATAAGAACCCAAATAAAGATTTTGTACTTATATATATCTTTGCTTAGTTTGATAAATAAATAAATAAATAAAATTTGCTATGAACCCTCATGATAAGATCTCACATGCAAATGATGAATAGTTGCTCTGCCATGACTAGTTCTTAAAATTGAAATCTCTCTCAAGTTTAGGCATGACTGATATTAATTAAGATTTGCTCTAAACCTGAACTTGTGGGAAGAGTACTTGATCTAAAGTCTAAGTCGTTAACAGATATGATATGGGAAGGTTGAGCTACTGTTTATCTGTTCCTAGAGATGCTAGAATTCTGGAGAATTTTATCTTTGAAAATCTTTAAAATGTTACATGATGAGTTCCTGTATGATGAGAGTTTAAATTCCTACCACAGCCATATATACATGCTTGCTAGACTATGAGCCACACATTTACTTTTTACTACTTATGAGCATTGATTGTGGTCAAGCTGTGTAGACCCTTAGGAGCTTGTCATGTGGTTAAATCAAGATTCACTTGCACGTTCACTCACACATGCTGCTTCTACTCCGGAAGTACGCATCCACATATATCCACCCATTTCCATCTCCAGAATCACCTAAAAATATTCTACTCCTAATCCGGGAGAGAATAGCCAAAAACAATTTTGTTTTCCCGTGTGAAATAAATGCTCAAGTTATCTTGGTTACTACCACTTGCTATATTATTTCAGGAGATGAGTGCTCTAAAAAAAAGAGAAGATACGAGGAAATAAAAAGGGGCAAGTGCCCGGAACCTCGAAAGAAAAGAAAAAGTGAGACGAGAGGTAAAAATGGACAAGTGTCCGACAGTAGAATTAGGGGTACAAGATACCCACCTAAGAGAAAAGAAAAAGAAAATATAGAGCATCTCATTCTCCTCAAAAAGTTTCAAAAGAGCAAGAAAGGTATGAACCCCCTCAAAAGAGCAAAAGTAGAATTAGACTTTCACCATTACTTTCACCATTATCACAATTCATTCGCCACACATGCACATCTTGATTTGACTTATTGACTTGTTCTTTTGGATCCATGGTTTGACTATGCAATAAATGTCTTGTAAGTATGTATTAGCTGTCTCCCACCTATGAGCTCCAGATATCAAAACCTTATTAGAGTAGGGTGAGAGAGAAGGCAATGCCACTATGCCTTATACCACAAATACCACATACTTTGAGAGAAGGCATACACCATTACTGCCTTGGTAAGGATCCAGAAATACCACAAAAGAGAGACTAGAGAGAGTCATACAAGGAATCTCTGAGTTTTATTTGAAAATCAGCAAAAACTCCAGAGCTATAGTTAATCGAAGAACAAGAGACATGGCGCTTGACTAGACCGTTCTATCTTTTAACTACTCAAGACACAAGTGACGGTTGCAAGCCCCATGGTGGAAGATAATATGAGTAAGTTTAAATCTTAACAGTTTACCCTAACCCAGAGATGAGATCTTGTTTGAATGCATGTGTATCTTTAAGGCATGAAACCACTGCAGAAACTCTTGAGTTCATCTTTGCTCAGGGACGAGCAAAGGTTAAGCATGGGGGAGCTTGTTGATGGTCCTTAATGCTCACATTTAACCATCAATTAATCATGGAAAAGGATCCAAATGCAACCAACACCTAGACTTAGGGTTTTATCTGACAGAATTACATGAGTTTTGGTGTTTGTCTATTTCTGCAGGGGGTTATCAGGAAATACGGAAGAAAGGCCCACACGTCGGGTTTACATAGAGATATTAACGTGTCGCGCAATTTTCTATCATCTAGAAGACTCTAGAAGCCACGGGAACGAACGGGAAGGAAATCGGGCTCGGAGGCAGGGCGCCCGCCCAACTCTCCTGGGCGCCCGCCCAGCTACAGTGCCCAATCAGGACACGTTTCGCGGATTATTCTCCACCGACCTAAAGGATCAAAGAAAACCGTGCGATCAATGTCGGTTTGATCCGACGGCCCAGATTCACTTGAAGGGACTATAAAACCAGACCCCCTGGCCCCTGGAGATCATACCTCTTCTACAGAATCAAAGTTAGTGTTTCAATTCATCATCCAAGTAGAGAGGATCCCTCTAGTTCTTCTAGTTCTACCTCTAGCTCATCTAGATCTAGTTCTAGTTCATCTAGTTCTAGTTCTAGTTCCTCTAGTTCTAGTTCTAGTTAGTTCTAGTTGTAATCTAGAAAATAGGGAGAGAGAAGAGGAGAGCGGAGGAGGAGCTGGATCTGTTGGATCTTCCTCAACATTATTCTTTTGCAGCAACTGGTTCGTTCTTCATCATTCTCCAGGTTCTTCAATTCATAATTCCTGAGTTCTCTAATTACTTTTATTTACATTCAAGTTATTTATTGGATTCCCGCTTGCATCAAGTGCTCTAATCTTTGAAACATTAGAGTAGTAATTAATAGATTAGACGTGGTGTTTAGTCTTGCAATTACCTGGAATTGCACCCAATCCTGCGGATTGTTGTGGTAGCCTTAGGGTAGTGACAGCCCTAACGGTCGACGTATTCCACCACGTTCGGATCGGTGTTTGTAGGACCGTAGTCGGAGCTTCCTAGCCCCCTTCTCATCTCTTTCTGTGGTTAGTGTTCTGATGTCCCGAAATAGATAATCTTGCTGTAATTCTTGATTCTTAGATCAACTAGAGAACTCTCAGGAAACTTCCTCTCTTCCCACCAAAAATAATTATATATTTATCCTTGGGCGATTTTGGAACTTAAATAGTACACTCACGTTCTCTGTGGAAAATCGATACTCTGGAATACTCCCGGGTGAAAGCTACATCGGTATCCGTGCGCTTGCGGATTTTTCTGTTTGCGTTTAAAATACCCAACACTAAGAGTACTAGATCGCAAGCGAAGCGCCAAAGAATAGCAACGCCTCCCCCAGTATCACCGATCCCGCTAGAATCTTCTCCCTCTTCTCCAGAAACCCACATACAGCAGGTACCACCACCTTCTCAGCCACAAGAAGCACCCCAAGTGGAAGAACTCCAACCAGAAGAACCCCAGCCAGAAGTACCTCAACTAGAAGACACATCGGCTGACGTGCATGAGCAAACTACCGATCTAGCAAGTTCTATTATAGCATCGGTAGTTTCTTCCATCCAAACAAGTACTGCTCCCCCTCAAGGTAACACACTTTCTATGAAATCACTGCCGATGAACCTACTTTCTCTGTCTTATAATTATCTCTGTTATTCTTTCAGCTGACATAGTCCCATCGGCAACCCCAGCCGATCAGCCTGTGGTTCCATTGGCATCTTCTAGTCAGAGGCGAGAGATTGCTCTGAAACAAGTAAGTCACCCAATCTCTATCTGTATTATTTGTCAATACTTGACCATAGAATGACTCACTTCATTTCTTTTTCAGGAACAGGACTCTCCTGATAGTTTGTTCTCCTTTGCCATCGACATCTCTGAAGATGAAAGGCGAGGAGACAAGTTCTTCCCGAGCAGTCGGAATTACATTGGCAGAAATCAGAGCCAAGTTAGAAGAATTATCAACCCTCCTTCATGAAGACACAGCCCAACTGGTTGATGACTCCGACCCAACCAAGGCTCTGTTCAAAACCCTTAGAGGCCAATTTTCTGCCGATGCTGAAGAAATCCTTTTTCAAGCTACACATCTAGAGAGCCGTCAGCTGCAATATCAAAAGGCCACCCTGCGTCTTGCCGACAGAGCTGCTCAGACTCAGCTTTCTGAGAAGATGATGAAAGTGAAGCTCCTTGCCAAAGAGAAGCACAAGAACATCGACATCTTGAAGTCCTCAGGAGATGCGCTGAAGCACAAGATCCCTAATCTATCGGCCAAAAGAGAAGCCCTGTTGGCAGAACTCAAGAAAGTGGAAGAAGCCTTGTCCCAAGCTCAACAAGAGGAAAGCCAGCTACCTGAGGCGATCAAACTCCTTGAACAAGAGCGAAATGTCCATTGCCGTAAAGCGCTGAAGATGAAGAAGAAGTTCAGGCCGGTGGAAGGCTCTGCCGATGAAGACATCAAAGAGATAGAAGCAGCCAACCAAATCCGGCTGCGTGCTATATCGGCGATCTAGGCGTTGTTGAATATATGAATTCTTCATCGGCAACATATCTGCTCCTTTCTTTTGAACACTCCTAATGTTTTGGTCTAGCCGATAGAACTATTATCGGCACTTAAACTTTTATGCATCGACCCATATGCTTGGGTAATACTTCTTTAGATATTTGCCATTTAATGCTCTGGGAAATTCAACTCCTTCAAGGGTTTCTAAAATATAGGCATTACCAGGAGCCGATCGACTTATCCGATAGGGACCTTCCCAATTAGGAGACCACTTCCCAAGTTTTGAACTTTTAGTCCTGATCAGTAAGATTAGCTTCCATACTAAGTCTCCATCGGCAAACTCCTTAGCTTTTACCTTCTTATCATACCATCTGGCAACTCTCTTCTTATTCTCTTCTATACTCATTAAAGTCCTTAGCCGATGCCCTGCTAGATCATCCAACTCGTCTGTCATCAAAGTAGCATAATCATCAGCAGCCAATTGATCTTGAAAAGATAGTCGCCTAGACCCAGTCTTAATTTCCCAAGGTAACACTGCATCATGCCCATATACCAACTGATAAGGTGAAACCTTGGTTGATCCATGACAAGCCATCCGACATGACCATAAAGCTTCATTTAACAACGTGTGCCACCTCCTAGGATTTTCTTCAATCTTCCGCTTAATAAGCTTGATAATTCCTTTGTTAGACGCCTCAACCTGCCCATTAGCTTGGTCATAATAGGGAGAAGAATTTAATACTTTAATTCCCATACCGATTGCAAATTCATCAAACTCCCCCGATGTGAACATAGTACCCTGATCGGTAGTAATTGTTGGAGGAATTCCAAATCGGTAAATAATATGCTCTTTCACAAAATCAATCATATTGACCGATGTAACTTTCTTTAAAGGAATAGCTTCAACCCATTTGGTGAAATAATCGGTGGCAACCAAGATAAACTTATGTCCTTTGCTGGATGGCGGATAAATCTGGCCGATTAAATCAATAGCCCATCCTCGGAACGGCCAAGACTTGATGATAGGATTCATGGTCGATGCAGGTGCCCTTTGAACATTGCCAAACTTCTGACATCCTTGACACCCTTTGAAATACTTAAAGCAATCCTCAAGTGTAGTCGGCCAATAATACTCGTTTCTTCTGATCATCCACTTCATCTTAAATGCTAACTGATGTGCTCCACACACTCCCTCATGGATGTCTCCCATCAAACTTCTAGCCTCATCATCACCTAAACACTTGAGAAGAATCCCATCAATAGTTTGATAAAACAATTCTTCCTCGAGGAGCACATATTTGGTGGCATGAAACCGAACACGTCTCTCAACTTTCTTGGATGGATCCTTTAAATAATCAATGATTCCTTTTCTCCAATCATCGGCACCAATTGCCGATATTGCATTAATCATGGGCTGATACCCTGAGGCATGCTGAGCCAACCGATTGGCTTCTTCATTATGCAACCGAGGAATATGCTCTAATCAGAAGTCCTTCAAGTCCTTTAACAGTTGCATCCTCCTTTCGTGATAAGTTATCAAGACTTCGCTTCTGCATTCATATCTTCCAACCAATTGGTTTATAACCGGCATAGAATATCCGAAGATTTCAACAGCATAAGCATGAACTTCCCTTAGTAATTCCATCCCCTTTATCAAAGCTTGATACTCAGCTTGATTATTTGTTGACGTGGCAACAATCGGCAAGGAAAACTCGTACTTCCTTCCCCGAGGGGAAATTAACACTATGTCGATTCCTGCCCCCCGGTCACACGTGGATCCATCAAAGAAAAGCGTCCAAGGTACAATTTCCAAAGTCTCCACTATACCACAGTGCTGAGTTACAAAATCGGCCATAATCTGTCCCTTAACCGCCTTAGCCAATTCATAACGCAAATCGAATTCCGACAGTGCCAATATCCATTTACCGATTCTGCCACTCATAATCGGCATAGACAGCATATATTGGACCACATCATCTTTGCATATGACAGTGCATTCAGCCGATAACAAATAGTGTCTCAACTTAATACATGAGAAATAAAGACACAAACATAACTTTTCAATGGCCGAATACCTGGTCTCAGCATCAACCAATCTCCTGCTTAAATAGTAAATCACACGTTCCTTCCCTTCAAATTCTTGAATTAAGCCGAACCAATGACCATCCCAACAGTAGACAAATACAATCTGAAGGGCTTCCCTTGCTGAGGTGGAATCAGAACGGGAGGATTTACCAAATAATTCTTTATTTCATGCAAGGCCAATTGTTGCTCTTTCCCTAGACGAACTCTTGATCGGATTTTAACTTACGTAAAGGACTGAAAGCACGAATTTTACCAGATAAATTAGATATGAACCTCCTCATAAAATTTACCTTGCCGATCAGGGATTGGAGCTCAGTGTTGTTGGTAGGAGCTACTATTTTGGTGATAGCATCAATAGATCTTCGGCTAATTTCAATCCTCCTTTGATGCACCATGAAGCCAAGAAATTGTCCTGCCGATACACCAAATGCACACTTATTGGGATTCATCTTTAAACCATTCTTCCTTGTGCATTCTAACACCTTTCGCAAATCGGCAAGATACTTTGTGAAGTCTCTAGACTTAACCACCACATCATCAATATAAATTTCCACCAACTTGCCGATGAACTCATGAAATATAAAATTCATAGCCCTCTGATAAGTAGCACTAGCATTTTTCAAGCCAAAGGTCATGACTATCCATTCAAACAATCCAACATGACCAGGACATGTCCAGCCGCAGCATCAACTAGCAGATCGGCAACTAGCATTGGGTAGCCATCCATCGGCGTAGCTTTATTGAGATTCCTGAAATCAATGCAAACCCAAAGCTTCCCATTTTTCTTGTAGACCGAAACAACATTGGACATCCACTCGGCATACCGACACTGCCGAATAAATTTAGCCTCGATAAGTTTAGTTATTTTGGCCTTGATGTCACGAAGAATATTAGGATTACATCGGCGAGCTGGTTGTTGATGTGGCCGAAATCCAGACTTAATGGGTAACCGATGTTCAACAATTGATCGGTCTAAACCAGGCATCTCAATATAATCCCAAGCAAAGCAATCTTTATATTCCTTTAACAATTCGGTTAACTGTTGCTTACACTCATAATTTAATTTAGCACTAATAAAAGTAGACCTAGGTTTATCACCACTACCTATATCTACTTCTACTAAATCATCGGCCGATGTGAATCCTTGGCCTAATTTTCCATCATCGGCGAACCTATCCATTAAAAACCTTCATCAGAACCGACTGCTTGGATCGGTGGAATTTCATAATCGGCGACTTTGAGAAAATCCTTTTGCCAAACTTCTCCTGAAAAACACCTAGTTCTTTCGTAGGTGTCTGCCTCTGCCGATGCAATGACATAAGAAGAATCTCCTGGGACAATCTCAATCTTTTCACCTACCCACTGGACCAAGCACTGGTGCATTGTAGACGAGATGCAACAATTGGCATGAATCCAATCTCTTCCCAACAGCCAGTTATAAGCACCTTTTCCACTGATCACGAAGAAGGTTGTCAGCAAGGTTTTGCTGCCGATAGTCAATTCAACACAGATGGCTCCCTTGACCGGAGACACATTCCCTTCAAAGTCTTTGAGCATCATATCGGTCTTGGTCAAGTCCTGGTCTCCTTTTCCAAGCTTCCGATACACTGTATATGGAATGATATTGATAGCAGCTCCACCATCAATCAAAATCTTGGACATCGGCTGACCATCCACTCCTCCTTTGACAAATAGAGCCTTAAGATGTTGCCTTTCATCATCGGCAGGCTTTTCAAAGATGGCTGTCATCGGATCCAGAGCCAACTGAGCTATCTGGTCGGAAAACTCCAACTCATCATCACTGGACGGCGCAAGGAATTCCATCGTCAACATAAATACCATATTGACATCTGCCGATGGACCTTTTCCCTTAGGATTTGATTGTTGCCGATCCCTAGACTGGCCAGAGATCTCGCCCTTGTTCAACTCTTCTCGTCTTTCACGCTGCAGCCTCCTTTTCTGTGTCCTAGCCAACCCCTCTAGACACCATGGAGGAAGTTGTTGCTGCTTTACTGATGGGCGACGATTCTCCCTTGACTCCATCTGATAAGTATTGGCATCCCTGTAAAATATGAACTCATCAGGAACCCGTGCATTAGCCATCTCCTTAAGTTCTTCTTGGTTCCTGGGAACATATTCAACACGGTCACCAAGCCTATCATGCACACTGAGCCTGCCCCCCAGCCGATCATGAACCGATGCTCTCCCCCTAATCGGCCCATCAAACCAGCGGCTATTGTTCTGATACTGCCGATTTGATCTGCCGTACCGATCATAACCATTACATTCCGGGCAGTCTCCGACAGTAGGAAGCTTAATATTTTCCTCCCAACAATGGATGAAGAACGGACAATTCCAGTGATCCCTATGCCGATTCCACTCTTGTCGGCGTCTTTCTTCTTCCCGATGATAGTCTTCTTGCTGGCGCCGATACCGATCCTCACGCTGCTGCCAAGTCTCTCGAGGCCTTCTATGAGTTATCACGATACCAGATCGAGGAGGTTTAACACCCTAGGTGTTAAGCATGCACTTAGTCTTATCAAAACATTCATAAGCATTCTCATCAAGCATAGCATCCCATGAGCATGTCATCCATCCAAAGTGTGATTTTATGTGCTTTATTCTATGTGATTTAAATGTGTTAAAATATGATGCTTGCTTCTAAAATTGTGAAATATTCAAACTAGGTTGATTTGTGTGCAAAAAGATTTAAGAGTATTTTTGTGCAATTTTTGGAGCCATAGAATTTGAGAAATGGAATTTATACAAAAATCTCCAAAATGAATTTATTTGAAAACCTAGAACTAGTTTTAACTTGTAATTCAAATTCTATTTGGAATTTGGTCTTGCTTATTAAAACAAAGTTGTAGGGTTTTTGTTTTGGAACAACTTTGCTTTTGGGAGAAAAGGGTGAAAGTGATTTTTCAGTGGTCCAAATGAATTTAGAAAGAATTTGAGAAAAGAATTTAAAAAAAACGAGAAGGGGACAGGCGCTGCTGGGCCGACCCACCTCCCTTTCGGCCCAGCCAGCAGCCCGGCCTGCCTCCCCCTCCCCTCTCTCCCGCACGCGGCGCCTGCCTCGCCCCATCCCGCGACGGCCACGTGGCGGCCGTACGCTGGCATTGGGCGCGCCACGGTCGACCACCCCCTCCCCCTGGTCGGGACGCCACCCCGCGCCCCCAGACCCTCCACTCCATTCTATCACCTACCTCTCCCCCTCTCTCTTCTTCCACCCTGCGCAGCAGCAGCCGCGGCAGCGCTCCGCCGTGCGCCATTGGCGCCGAAGTCCAGCGCTCCACTCCAGTCACCCGCGCCCGATTAAACCCGCCCCTAGTTCCGCCCCGACGAGCGCAACATCGTGAGCACACTCCCGACCGACCGCATCCAGGTATTAGGTGAGATTTCACAGCCACGACATGGCCGGAGCTCCAGTGAGCTCTCGGTCCCCACAAATCTCCCCCTTCCCGACCTCTTTTCTCTTTGTTTGTTCACGCGTCATGGTCGCCGTGCTCCCGCGAACCCTAAGTGCCCCTCCGTTCGCTCTCTATCGGCCGGAGACGGCCGGACGCCGGTGAGCAGCGCCACCAAGCTCCGCCGTGCGCCATAGCTACCGCTAGGGACCACCTCCGTCGATGAGATCTAGCTCAACGTGTTCGCCTTAATGAGACGAAGCCGTAGGTGCCCTCCGTGCCACCGGAAACCTCGCCGTCGGCGAGAGCCGGCCGGCCGGAGTTGGCCGGAGCTCTGCATGGCTGATCTGTGGGGTCATGGCCCCTGGATCCCACCTGTCAGTGCCTCTGCGGGTGTGGATCTGGGTGACTCTAGCGTTTTTCGTCAGTTTTCTTAAATAAAGATTTTCTAGAAATCGATTTAAATCTTGAAAAAACTATATCTTGAGTTGTATGGTTCCAAAATTGGTGAAACAAATTTTGGTGTGCTCTCCGTTCTCAGATCTACAGTTTGATGTAATTGCATGTCATGTTTGAAAACTTTTTCTGGACAGAAATAATTAATCCATGTTTTTGCTGGATTTGGAAAATGCATAGTAATTAAAATATGACTCAGATAAATGTATGACTCAGTAATTAAAAAACTTGTTTTGCTGGCTCTGCATGTATGTTTAGTCAAAGGGAAAAGTTTGCTACACATTATTTGGTATATGAATGAATTTGTGGTAATTTAAAAGCTTGCATGGCAGTGGTTTATGATTTTTAATAAATATTTGGATCATGCAATTAATCTGGAAATTTTTGTGGGTGTTTCTTATGATATTAAGAAAATTATAAAAATATGAAATCTGCTGTTTGACACATGTACAACAGTAGAGTAATTGTACTTTCCTTTATAAATTAATCTTGTGATTTTTGTAGCTCAAAATAAGTGTCCAAAAATTATGAAAAATTTATGGTGGACTTTATGCTTGACTGGTAGTCTCCTGTAATTGTTTTGGAATTTATTGATGAACAGAAATGCATGCTATATTTGAGGGGTCTGAAAATAAATGAAGAAACTATGAATTATTATATATGGGTTACATCGAAGGAAAAGGGTTTGGTGTATCTTTGAAGCATCTTGAGAGTTGCTGGTTATACATAGGGATAGTTTGAAGAAAAGAATGAATTAGATGCTTAGTGAGTTTACATGCTCTTGGATGATGTTGACTACCTTGTAGATGACCATCTAAACCATCTATGCACCATGTCATAGTCATCTGGTTTTATCTCGCATGAGCATTGCACCCCGGGCATCTCGCACTCCACTCATGAGCACACATGCATCATACAGGCTCGCAGGAGAATGAGGTGGGACCCGAGGAGCAGGAGGAAGCAGACGAGCAAGAAGCTCTGGGAGTGTCAGAACCCGGAGAGGAGCTACAGGAGTGCCCGAATCATAAGCCGAGCACATTTGAGAAAGGCTCCCTAAACCCTATTCTCGCTAACTTAAATAATATATTATGCTTGTTCTACTATGTTGCAGTTAAGTGATAGGAATTGCTTGATACCGTTGATGCATATGTACTCCTTGTTATCCCTACTCGTTTATCTACCTTGTCCTATGTAGATAGGCACGGAGTCTATGCTTAGCCTGCTTAGTCCGGTAGAAGTCGGGTGATTTCCTGTCACCTGCGAGATATTGGTGGATACCGGTTTGATTAAGCAGTGATTGCTTTGGTAGAGAATGACCAAGTGTGGAATGGAATTTGAGACCGGGCAGGGTCTTATGGTGGGTTGAATATAGTGCCTCTGCCTGTGTCGATTAAGGACCGATCTTTGACAGCCCTCTTGTCATGTTGAACGCATGCCCACATTTAGCTGGAAGGATAAGTCGTTCCGACCGCGAAGCCTGAGCACTATTCGTGCCGGGAATCGGCCCGATGTACGCGCTGTATTGGTGATGGTTGAGGAGAACGACGAGGGCGCGGCGCGCAACCTTGGTATACCTTGGATACCTCGGTCGCCGGAACAGTCCTCGGGTACGGGCGGTGCCTGTCGAACCCGTGAATTGGTCCTGGATAGTGCAATACGGTGATCTGTAGCTCACTTGATTAGTGATTGTGGTTTGTGTGGGGAATAACTCGCCAGCTGGTTAGAAATCGATTCGAATCGCCATCGCTCCTGGACAGTGAGCACTTGACATGAGCTTCGTCCTCGTAGTAAGGACTATGGAACACTTGGGTTATATGATGAATAATTGCATGAATGCTATGATGAGGTACCATCATATTTTTACATTTGATTGCCATAGTGCAGGTGCAAACCTAGATAATAGGTAATGATACTTTCAACATTGAGCTAATTAAAAGAAGAAGGATTCCTTTAGGATATGTTAATAGAATAGTGCTTTTATGCAAAAGTCATCAGCTACCCCCACTATATAGCCTTCATGATCCTTAAAGAGTCTTTATTTTTGAGTTTATGACGGGTAAGTCTAGCTGAGTACAACTCGTACTCAGGGTTCTACTCCCATGTTGTTTTGCAGATGGTCAAATGTACTATGGTTATTGCATCCTCTGCCTGTACCTAGCTATGGGTGATGACTAGACCAAGGGCGATGGTGACTCCGTCTCTTCTTTTGCTTTTGTGGGGATGACCAGAACTATGGCACTGTATCAGACTAAGTTTGGGTGTGTTATTTTCAAATTATGAAGCTTCCGCTACTTATGAACTTGGTTTGTAATAATTTTAAGCACTCTGATGTTTTTGATGAATGTTTTCGAACTTGATGTAACCGTGAATGGTGACCGCTGAACTTATTATGATCTTGGCTGTATGTACGATTTGTGGTTTGAAATCCTTCGAGATTTCACGGACTACCGAGATTATATGGGCTTAAGCTGGATGGTTTGACTATGCAAATGGTCGCTATTAGGCTTAATCTATTATAATTTGGGCGGTTCTGTTACTGCTGGTATCGGAGCAAGGTTTAGCGAGTTACTGTTCATAAGTACATTCTGAACTAAATCTAAACCGGTTTAATAAAAGATTTTTATTAATGATAATCAAGGTGTCAAACTAAGTTTTTGGAAAAACTATCTTGTGTGCCATGGTCACATCCCTTATGCCCAGTTAAGGACTCTAAGGTGGCTTGTAAGTACTGACTTGGGGGTTAATGCATCATATTTCTATTTCGTCGCTCATACGACGTGCGATAGTATGAGTACCATTCATTTGAGTGGTAATGTATGGATCATTTTTTTCCTCTACACCTCGGTAAGTGGGAGCTGTGAGGGCATGATCGGATACACTGCCGGTCTAGGGAAGTGTTGTTAGGTGCTGTGTCATGCACCCATGTTTGGTGTGCCTGGGAACAGTACCGCATGTTGGGAGATTCCGTCCTGAGAGGCGATGCCGTCATTAGGGCTATGATGTCGGTAGTAGCACGTCATATGCATGGACGAGGTGCCTGTGTATGTGGGGTGTATAGCTTTAAATTCTGTTCTGCATGTTCATACTGTGGTTGGGCTGAATTGAGTTTTCTGCACGTACACTAACCATGTTCCCGCATAGAACGCTAGTTACGTTATGAGAGAACGTTGTGTGCCACCGCATATACCGATTAATGTTAACTTTTGTTTCTAAGTTTGTGAGATCGTAAGCCCGTGCATGCATCATGTTTATTTCATATCATTGCTTACTTTCCCCCTTAATTCAATTTGTCCCAATTCTAAATAAAATAATTAAAGATAATCCTCGGTCTTAACCAAGGTATTCCATTTGCAGCTGATGGCACGCACTTGGCTCACCGCTTGCAAGTCCACTGGTGGGCGGGCCCCTCACCATCTGTTGGCAGCCAGGAGCTCGCGTCATAAGAGCAAGTTCCTGGAGGAGTTTGGGATGCCCACCTTGTTGTGGAGGGTGCTCAGATCGATGGGGTATCCCGAATGAAGGGAACCTCGCTACTATTGGGACAAGGAGCAGCTTGGTGACGGGACCCTAGTGGGGATCGAGGCAGTGGTCCCTACCAGTGGAGGTGACCCCGCCTGGGGCGGTTGGGTGTATGAGTCCCGAGGTACCACGCCTTTCCACGGTGCCAGCAGGGCAGCTTTCGTAGTTCTGAGGGACCTTATGGAGAGGTTCCCACAGGAGCTGGCCCACGCCTTCACTGGGGTGTTTCCCCGGGGTGACCCCTACACTTCGGTGTGGGATCAGTTCGAGGTGAACGCTCTAGAGAGGAGTGCGAATGAGGACCAGCACAGTGATAGCGCAGCTATGAGTGCTATGTACGCTTTGATGAAGACCTATGGGGGCCTGGAGCGTTGTTTGGGGCGCTTGTCCGGGTCTCTTCTCACAGTCCAGGATGAGAAGCGCCAGCTGCAGCGTGAGTTTGACACTGAGGTTGAGAGGCTGCAGGCAGAGTTGGCCCGCGTGACCCGAGAGAGGGATCAGGCGGTCCAGAAGAACAGTGAGCTGAGCCAGGACCTGCTTGCATTGAGAGAGCAACGAGACAGGGTGACTACTGCTCACAGGAACTATGAGCGCATGCTAGTCCATGTGCTTGGCACGAGGAGGACACTTTGAGGGCCAGACAGCTAGAGCTTGAACAGCAGCTAGCCAATGCTGAGGAGTACAATGAGAACTTGCATGAGGAGATCCACCAGCTGCATAACCAGCACCACCCTCACCACCTGCCTGGAGCAGCTGAGCTAGACTCTGAGGACGAGATGGATGAGGATCCAGAGATAGAGGCAGCTGCTAGTGGAGATGAGGACGAGGAGGGCTCTGGCATGGACAGTGACCATAGCGAGTAGATGTTAGGGCTCTCGAGCTAGTCCTTCCTCTTTTGTTGTTGATGTTGCATGGCATGTCTTGTACTTTTGGATCTGGGCCATGTAAAACTTTATGAGATGACGCTGAAAGTCCAGTGTATGTATGTTGGCAAGTTTGGATGTATGCGAACCTTGTTGCTTGAATGTTAAGTAATCTTTTAGTGATGTTGAGTGTGGATGATGAATTGTTGTGCCTCTGTTTATTGTGCGAATTTAATTTCCTCAGTAATTCAGTATGGCATAATTCTGCATATGTCTACCATTGATGGCAACTCCTAACGATCGCTTATCGTTGACGCATGCAGATGGTGCTAACGCGTGGCGGGGGTAACAGCAACCCCGGTCTTGGAGCAGATACCTCCGGAGGTGGGGCTCAACGGAACGAGGAAAGAGCACCATCACCGCCACCACCACCGCCTCCTCCGTACACTGCGGACGTGTTTTTCGCACAGTTTCTGGGGAGCCAACGCAACATGGAGCAGATGCAGCGCAATATGGAAGAAGTCCTGCGTAACATAGCTGACAACACCCGCCGTGAGGATAACCAGGGCGGCCGTGAAGTCAACCAGTACAGCTCTTTCAAGGACTTCATGGATACCAAGCCACCTGTCTTCAAGGAGGCTCTGGAACCGCTCGAGGCAGATGAGTGGATCAACACTATGGAGCAGAAGTTCCGTCTTCTTCGGATCACTGAAGAACTCAAGGCTGAGCATGCAGCGCATCAGTTGCAGGGACCTGCTGGAATTTGGTGGTCCCATCACCGTACCACCTACCCAGAGGGGACCCCGATCACCTGGAACCGCTTCACCACCACGTTTCGGGGAAATTATATTCCTCCGGGTGTGGTGGAAATGAAGGTTGGGGAGTTCATGAGGCTGTCTCAGGGGACGAAATTTGTGAAAGAGTATCTGCACGCTTTTAACAATCTCGCTCGCTATGCCCCCAAGTTTGTGAACACGGAGGCCAAGAAGATCGCTAGTTTCTAGAGAGGTCTGAGCCCAAAGATGCTGAAGACTATGGGTACAGGAACCCGGGCTACCTTCAATGCTTATATCAGTGACTGTCTGACCCAGGAGAACAATAACAACAACTATAGTGCATCCAAGTCTTATAAGAGGGCATTTGAAGCCGGGTCATCTCAGCCTAGGGCACCAGTGGCGGGGCGACAGCAGTATCGTCCTCCTGCCCCAGGTGCTAGGTTTCGACCATCGCAGAGAAGGAACACCGGGCATCCAACGCAGCAGAAGCCATACAAGGTGGCGATAGCTCCTGCCAAGCCAAAGGCAATTCAAGCTGCGGCACCTGCCGCCAACAATGCGCCCAAGGGACCATGTTACAATTGCCACAAGATGGGGCATTTTGCCAATGAATGTCCCTACCCCAAGAGGCAACACCCAACCTATCCACCTCGTGTGCACCATACCTCGATCGAGGAGATTCCAGAAGGAGAACCGGTAGCAGCTGGTATGTTTCCTGTCAACCAACATCTTGCAGTTGTTTTGTTTGATTCTGGATCATCGCATTCATTCATGAGCCAAGCATTTGCACAAAAGCATGACCAGCCAGTTACTGAGTTGGGTTATGGCTATCGCATCAGCTCAGCCGGGGCTGATGTGTTGACTAACAAAACAGTAACATGGGTTACCTTGGATATCAGTGGCCGAAGGTTTCGTGTAAACCTCGTGGTCATGCCAGGGCTGGTTTTGGATGTCATCATTGGAATGAATTAGATGACTGACTGGGGTGCAGTTATAGATGCCGGAAATAGAACTCTTTCCCTCAAAGACCCACAAGGGGAAGGTTTGCTTCAGGTCAAGCTACCTCGACAGTTAGACTTCGCTAGTCTTTCATGTGCAGTACAGGTGGTTCCACTAGAACACATACCAGTGGTTTTGTGAGTTCCCTAATGTTTTTCTTACGGAATTACCAGGACTTCCTCCAGATAGGGAAGTAGAGTATGCAATCGAGTTGATACCAGGTACTGCACCAATATCTAGAAGGCCGTACCAGATGCCACCAAACGAACTCGCTGAGTTGAAGAATCAACTGAAGGAATTGTTAGATAAAGGGTTCATCCGGCCAAGTTCGTCGGAATGGGGTTGTCCAGCGTTGTTTGTGAAAAAGAAGGATCAATCATTGCGCATGTGCGTGGACTATCGTCCACTCAATGCGGTAACAATCAAGAACAAGTATCCATTGCCAAGGATTGATATCTTGTTTGATCAGTTGTCCAAGGCAAAAGTATTTTCCAAGATAGATTTGAGGTCTGGGTATCACCAAATCAAGATTCGTCCGCAAGATATCCCGAAGACTACTTTTCCACCAGATATGGGTTGTATGAGTATCTTGTCATGTCCTTTGGGTTGACAAATGCTCCTGCATACTTCATGTATCTGATGAATTCGGTCTTTATGCCAGAATTAGATAAGTTTGTTGTGGTGTTTATCGATGATATTCTGGTTTATTTAGAAAATAAACAAGATCACGCCGAGCATCTGAGAATCGTGCTAACACGATTACGAGAGCATCAGTTATATGCAAAGTTCAACAAATGTGAGTTCTGGTTGAAGAAAGTTCCTTCCTAGGGCACATTCTGTCTGAAGAAGGGATTGCTGCGGATCCGTCAAAAGTGCAGGAAGTCGTGGACTGGAAGGCACCAACTTCCGTCTCGGAAGTTCAAAGTTTTCTTGGTCTGGTCGGGTATTATCGTTGTTTCATACCCAACTTCTCCAAGATTGCTAAGCCAATGACCAGTTTGTTACAAAAAGATCATAAGTTTGTCTGGACGGAAGGGTGTGAACTAGCCTTCCACAACTTCCAAAAGTTGCTAACCACCGCTCCCGTTCTAGCGCAACCCAATATTGAGAAGCCTTTTGATGTGTTTTGTGACGCATCGAAAAGTGGCTTGGGGTGTGTGTTGATGCAAGATGGTAGTGTTATAGCTTACGCTTCACGGCAATTGAGAAAGCACGAAGTCAACTACCCAACTCACGACCTCGAGTTAGCAGCAGTAGTGCACGCTTTGAAGATCTGGAGGCACTATTTGTTGGGAAATAAGTGTCATATCTTCACCGATCATAAAAGTCTAAAATACATTTTCACTCAGTCTGAGCTAAATATGAGGCAACGAAGATGGTTAGAGCTGATCAAGGATTATGATCTGGAAGTCCACTATCATCCAGGCAAGGCTAATGTGGTAGCAGACGCTTTGAGTCGCAAACCGCACTATCAAGTGATCCAACCGTTGTTTGAAGATGGTTTCAATCTCATGCATCCTGAAGTCTTATGTCACATACAGCTTAGTTGTGCACTTGAAAGCCAAGTCATCGAAGGTCAGAAAATAGACAAGGGTATTTTCCACATCAAATAAAAGATCAAAAACAACCCAAAGACTCAATTCAGAGTTGATGAAAAAGGGGTATTGTGGTTTCAGCATCGGCTAGTAGTTCCAAAGAATCGAGAATTGAAGAATCGCATCATGGATGAAGCCCATCTCTCCAAGCTTTCTATCCATCCTTGCAGTAATAAAATGTATCAAGACCTAAGATCGCACTTTTGGTGGACCAAAATGAAGAAAGAAATAGCCGCATATGTGGCCCGTTGTGACACGTGTTGTAGAGTCGAGGCTATACATATGAAACCTGCAGGTCTGTTACAACCGTTATCAGTTCTAGAGTGGAAATGGGAGGAGGTCAGCATGGATTTTATCACGGGTTTACCGCCGACACGAAAGGGGAATGACTCAATTTGGGTAATCATAGATCGATTGACCAAGTCGGCTCATTTCATTCCAGTTAAGAACACATACAGACCTCCCGAGTATGCTGATATATATATGGCTGAGATTGTCAAGTTGCATGGTATTCCCAAGACCATCATATCAGATAGAGGACCACAGTTCACCGCTCACTTCTGGGAGCGAATGCATAAGAGTTTGGGGACCAGTCTGATAAGAAGCATGGCGTATCATCCCCAGACCTTGGGTCAAACTGAAAGGCTAAATCAAGTGTTAGAGGATATGCTGAGGGCCTGTGTACTATCGTCCAAGGGATCATGGAAATCATGGTTACCTTCGGCTGAGTTCTCATACAATAATAGCTATCAAGAGAGTATCAAGATGGCCCCGTTCGAAGCTTTGTATGGTCAAAGGTGCAGGACTCCATTAAACTGGGTTGAACCTGGTGAAAGAAGATACTATGGTATCGACTTCGTGAACGAGGCTGAGAAAAAGGTGCAAATCATATAGCAGCATATGCAAGCGGCAGAATCACGACAAAAGAGTTATGCTGATAGGAGAAGAAGGACACTTGAATTCAATGTAGGTGACTATGTGTACATCAAGGTTACGCCAATGAAGAAAGTCCAACGTTTTCGAGTTTGAAGCAAGCTTGCACCCAGATATGTGGGACCGTATCAGATATTGGAGAGAGAGGGCCCAGTGGCCTACAAGATTTAGTTACCTGAAGAGTTGAGTTCGATCTTCCCAGTTTTCCATGTGTCCCAGCTACGGAAGTGTTTGAAGGTACCTGAGCAGAGAATTGAACCTCGAGGGATCAAAATAAAAGCAGACTTAGAGTATAAAGAGCAGCCAGTGGGAATCATAGATACCAAAGAGCGAGTAACCCGAAATAGAGTTGTCAAAACATACAAGGTGTTAAGCATGCACTTGGTCTTATCAAAACATTCATAAGCACTCTCATCAAGCATATCATCCCATGAGCATATCATCCATCCAAAGTGTGATTTTATCTGCTTTATTCTATGTGATTTAAATGTGTTAAAATATGATGCTTGCTTCTAAAATTGTGAAATATTCAAACTAGGTTGATTTGTGTGCAAAAAGATTTAAGAGTATTTTTGTGCAATTTTTGGAGCCATAGAATTTGAGAAATGAAATTTATACAAAAATCTCCAAAATGAATTTATTTGAAAACCTAGAACTAGTTTTAACTTGTAATTCAAATTCTATTTGGAATTTGGTCTTGCTTATTAAAACAAAGTTGTAGGGTTTTTGTTTTGGAACAACTTTGCTTTTGGGAAGAAAGGGTGAAAGTGATTTTTAAAAGGCCGACCACCCCTCCCCTTGGTCGGGACGCCGCACCGCGCCCACAGACCCTCCACTCCATTCTGTCGCCTGCCTCTCCCCCTCTCTCTTCTTCCTCCCTACGCAGCAGCAGCCGGGGCGGCGCTCCGCTGTGCGCCATTGGCGCCGAAGTCCAGCGCTCCACTCCGGTCACCCACACCCGATTAAACCTGCCCCTAGCTCCGCCCGACGAGCGCAACCTCGTGAGCACACTCCCGACCGACCGCATCCAGGTATTAGGAGCGATTTCACCGCCGCGACATGGCCGGAGCTCCAGCGAGCTCTCGGTCCCCGCAAATCTCCCCCTTCCCGACCTCTTTTCTCTTTGTTTGTTCGCGTGTCGTGGTCGCCGTGCTCCCGCGAACCCTAAGCGCCCCTCCGTTCGCGCTCTATCGACCGGAGACGGCTGGACGCCGGTGAGCAGCGCCACCGAGCTCCGCCATGCGCCATAGCTGCCGCTAGGGACCTCCTCCGTCAATGAGATCTAGCTCAACGTGTTCGCCTTGATGAGACGAAGCCGTAGGTGCCCTCCGTGCCACCGAAAACCTCGCCGTCGGCGAGAGCCGGCCGGCCGAAGTTGGCCGGAGCTCTGCATGGCTGACCTGTGGGGTCATGGCCCCTGGATCCCACCTGTCAGTGCCTCTACGGGTGTGGATCTGGGTGAGTCTAGCATTTTTCGTCAGTTTTCTTAAATAAAGATTTTCCAAAATTTAAATCTTGAAAAAACTATATCTTGAGTTGTATGGTTCCAAAATTGGTGAAACAAATTTTGGTGTGCTCTCTGTTCTCAGATCTACAGTTTGATGTCATTGCATGTCATGTTTGAACACTTTTTCTGGACAGATATAATTAATCCATATTTTTGCTGAATTTGGAAAATGCATAGTAATTAAAACATGACTCAGAAAAATGTGAAACTTGTTTTGCTGGCTCTGCATGTATGTTTAGTCACTGGGAAAATTTTGCTACACTTGATTTGGTATATGAATGAATTTGTGGTAATTTAAAAGCTTGCATGGCAGTGGTTTATGAGTTTTAATAAATATTTGGATCATGCAATTAATCTGGAAATTTTTGTGGATGTTTCTTATGATATTAAGCAAATTATAAAAATATGAAACCTGCTGTTTGACACTTGTACCACAGTAGAGTAATTGTACTTGCCTTTATTAATTAATCTTGTGATTTTTGTAGCTCAAAATATGTGTCCAAAAATTATGAAAAATTTATGGTGGACTTTATGCTTGTCTGGTAGTCTCCTGTAATTTTTGTGGAATTTATTGATGAACATAAATGCATGCTATATTTGAGGGGTCTAAAAATAAATAAAGAAACTATGAATTATTATATATGAATTATAATTTTAAGCACTTCGATGTTTTCGATGAATGTTTTCGAACTGGATGTAACTGTGAATGGTGACCGCTGAACTTATTATGATTTTGGCTGTATGTACGATTTGTGGTTTGAAATCCTTCGAGATTTCACGGACTACCGGGATTATATGGGCTTAAGCTGGATGGTTTGACTTTGCAAATGGTCGCTATTAGGCTTAATCTCTTATAATTTGGGCGGTTCTGTTACAGGAGGCCTTCCTGAGTTACTTCCTTCTTGAATTAAGCCTTTTCCCTTAGCATCGGCAGTAGTGATCTGATGCTGAGGATCCACCGATGCACTTCTTTCAGCTGCTTCTGATGTTAAGACCTTAGCCTCTCCCTTAGCGTCCAACATGTTTGTTGGGAAAGGATGTTGATCAATCTTCATCGGCTTCTGAGTTTTGGAGGTGTCAAATTTGATCCTCCCAGATTCTATAGCCGATTGCAGCTGTTGTCTAAAAACTTTGCACTCATTGGTGCTGTGAGAAGTTGCATTGTGCCATTTGCAGTACTTCATCTTCTTTGATTCCTCAGCCGATGGAATCACATGATTGGGTGACAACTTGATCTGACCTTCCAGAAGTAGAAAGTCAAATATCCTATCGGCTTTAGTGATGTCAAATGTGAACTTTTCTGGCTCTTTATGCCCAAAAGGGCAAGACATCGGCTTCTTATTCTTTACCCATTCTGCCAAGCCGATGACTGGTTCTTCATCAGAGTCTGAGCTCGCTGCCTCATCACCAAATGACACCTTTTTGTTCCAAGCCCTCTTAGGTTCAAAGGGCTTAATATCCTGGTCGGAAATCCTCTAGACCAAGTGACTTAGGCTCTCGAACTCCTGAGAAGCATATTTGTCCCTGATGTGCGGCAACAAACCCTGGAAAGCTAAATTGGCAAGCTGCCGATCGTCCAGAACCAAACTATAACATTTGTTCTTGACCTCCCGTATCCTCTGCACAAAACTTTCAACCGATTCATCATTGCGTTGCATCAATTTGACCAAATCGGTGATCTTCTTCTCATGGACTCCGAAAAAGAAGTACCTGTGGAATTGCTTCTCTAGATCGGCCCAAGTGATCACTGAGTTGGGAGGTAACGATATAAACCAGGTGAACGCCGATCCAGACAATGATGACGAGAACAACCGGACTCTTAACTCGTCCCTGTTAGCAGCTTCTCCACATTGAATGGTAAACCTGTTGACATGTTCCTTGGTTGATGTATCATCCTGCCCAGAAAACTTAGTAAAATTCGGCACTTTGTACCGATTTGGAACCGGGATTAAATCATATGCAGGAGGATACGGTGTCCGATAAGAGTAAGTGTTGACTTTGGGTTTTATCCCAAATTGGTCTCTCATTACTTCAGCAATCTTATCGGCCCAATAAGCATCGGCATCTTGCCGATGAGGCGGTTGCGGATCTAGGATCTGCTGATATGCTGCCACGTGTCTATGCGGTGCGCGATCTACATGGAACATTGGGTTAATCATCTGGCCCCCAATCTGATGACCGCCGATCTGTTGACCACCAAACTGCTGACCACAGATCTGCTGACTACCAATCTGCTGGCCGAGATTCATCGGCTGGTTGACCAATCCTTGGTTCTGGAACCCAGGGTAGATCTCGCCTTGTTGAAACCCTGTAGCCTGATGATTCTGTGGAGACATCTGTGGAAAGACTTGCTGCCCAGACCATGCAATATTAGCATTCATCGGCATAGGTCCTGCCGATGACTGGTAATTGGGCATCATCATTGAGTTGACATACCCTTGCTGAGTCATAAACCTCTGCTACGTCGGCATTGAATCTACCGATGCATTAGGCATCTGGAACGTTGGAGCTTGGGAATTTCCAGTGTAAGGCCTTGCAGTAGTGGTTGTAGTATACTGGGGACTTTGATTCATCGGCAAATTTGGAGCTGCCGATGCCATGGGAGCCTTGCCTCTCATATCAGCTGTCTGAGATGTGCCAGGTGTCTTCAACAAGTATTCTGGGGGCATACCAAAACCGCACCAATTAGGAGGAACCGATCCCGACATTGCCGATGCCAATAGATCTGTAGTAAGCTTGATCGACTCATCTGATGTTGATGGATTGGACGGCATCAGCGTGGATTGCGCATTAGATACTCCTAGCGTACTTGGAGTTACAGTAGTTTCTGTGCCTGCAGCGGCCGTAGCAGCCGATGGAGCCGTAACCACTGGTGATCCTGGCTGATGATAGACAGGGCCCACATAATTTGGTGGCAATTGTCCTTATTTGAAAGTTTTAGCCACGGCATTGAAAACCGTATTGGACAGCACACCAGCTTGGTTGATCAAGGCACGGTTGATAGCACTATCGACCATGTCTTGGAGTTTACCAGGATTGGCTTCAAAAGTAACCTGCCGAGGGGCCGGCAGTGCTTCTTTTTGGATCACCTCACCACTCCTGTTGATGCTGAAAGCCTTGAGACATTGTTGCTTGTAATCCTCCATAGCCTTCGCAATAGCTTGCTTCTGCTCATCTTTGAGGCTAGCTTCTGTCACGGGGATGATGTTCTCCAAGTCGAACTTGGTAGTCGACATGTTGATCTTGATCTTGAATCTGGTCCCACCGGGCGTGCCAAAAGATGTGTTGATGCAAAAGCTGGATCTGCAAACACAAAGGGCTAATACCCGATTTAAACGTTAAGGCGTGCCAGCCAATTTGACCTTACTATCAGCAAAGGTGATAACTCGAATACTTTGGTCCCGACAACAGCGATGCGCCCGGATGCCACGGCTAAGAGGTATTCACGCGGAACTCGAGAATACGCCAAGCTTAAGTCGATGAACTCCTAAGAACTCATAATAAAAAAGGAAAATACGACGAAGTCGTCGAAAAGTAGATGCTAGAATATGAGTAAAAACTTGTGTTTGATTGATTGATTGATATTCATTACAAAGCCCCAGGGTCTACATTTATACTCTGCTCAAAGAGCTACAACCAGACATGACTAAGACTCGAATTCCAAATTAAACAGAATCCGTATACAAAATGACTTAAATAACTAAGTAAAACACAAAAATATTCTTCCGTGACAAACCGGGACACCGCCATGGACCAATCGGCATCCTTAAGGACCTCCTTCCGAATCATCGGCAGACTCCTCATCGTATCCATCGGCAGAAGCTAATACTTGGCCATCGGCATGAACGCATCACCACCCATGGACTTAGTCTCATTCAGCTGTCTTTTCATCGGCAACCACCCTCATCGGCAACTCCCCTGCAGACCAGTTACTGTTATCCTATCTTGCCGATCTACACTCTACCGATTCTGGGTACGTGTCCAAAAACGGTGTCAACAATGATAATGCTAGACTATATAGTTGAGAATAACTTAGGAAATATTGTTGTAGTTCGTTCTAATTCCATGCTAATGACTTTCTAGAATATCTAATTGAGGTGCTTATCATATTTATTATGTGGCTACGTTATGCTGATCAGATTAATTATCTTTGTCACTATTCATTACTTTATATATCTTTCATGTCACACTTATCCCTGTATGAAAGAGTTAGATAAATGTTCTCAATTATACATGCAATGATAGATACTCAATCTCATATTCCATTCTATAATCAATATTGATGGTTACTAATCCCTTCCTACTGGTAAAAAAGTAAATAATGATACCTAGAATACTTTCCGGTTAAAATGCTACATCGATATTAATCTGTGCGCTTGCAGATCCCATTCATTATTTATTTAGATGAGCAATTGCATATTTCAATACCGCATCTCTCATGTAATCCTGGGGATGACAACTTGGCTTAAGTGGTATGAGGAATAGGTTTGGCATTTTCATTTTTGGCGCCGTTATGAAAATTAGAAAACTAAGTCTACTTTTGGTAGTGACGATAAGAATGCCCAACAGCGTACTCCCCTTGGTGTAGCGACCACTGTTCTTCTACCAGATGACGTCTGAGGCATCTCTATTTGGTACACAAACGCTGGAGGAGCTAGTGCCCGTCGTGGAGATTTCCCTCTGGATCACACGGACAGTCGCGGCTGAATTGGAACAACCCGATGCGCCCCGACAGAGGCTACATCTCCCTAGTAAGTATATTATTTTTGCTTCTATCTTTGCTTCTGAGACCTCATCTGCATCTCTTTTTGTTTCCCCTAGTGTCTGCTGTAGAAGCTCAGCTTCGTGAAGAGCTTGATGCCCCTGGTCCTAGAAGACCGGGAGACTCGGGCCAACAACCGAGCTAAGAATGAGGAGCAGAAGCACCTGGCCGATGAGGCCATGGCAAAGAAGGCCAAGAAGGCTAGGGTGGCGGAGGATCTGGCCTAGCACCGCCATGAGGGCAAGAAGGCGGGGCTTCTTGAGCTAGAGTCCCCCGAGGCCTCTATCTTGGAGGGGGGAGATTCGAAAGTCCCCCACTGGCTGAAGGAGCTCCTGGAGAAGGAGTCTCCAATCTGAGGGGTCAGAGGCCCTTGGCGGAGGGCTGCAGGTACCTGGGGGCGCAGATGGTGCCCCCTTAATTATTATTGAAGAAAGCGGGGTGAAAACCCCGATGGGGGGCCCGGTAGCCTCGGGTCCTCAAGAAGGAAAGAGACCGTAGGGTGAGACACATGAGGCGTCTGAAGGCCCAGAGACTCGGATCACCGCGGAAGGACCGGGGCGTGGGCCGAGGCCCGAGTCGAGCCTCGCTCCGAGGCTAGGGTGGAGATGGAACCCAAGGCGGTGCCCGTGGCGGAAGATCCGAAGGTCGGGTCGACCGTGGGCGCCGCCGCAACTCCAGCGGCCACCATGAGTGATGAGGGTCAATCCCGATCTTCCAAGAGGTAATTGGTAAATTCGATTTGTGGCAATGTTATACTAAACGCTAAACGGTAAACAGTCGGACACCCTTCGTTTAGCGTTTAAACTGTTTGGACAGTGTTTAAACGGATTAAAACGGTCTAAACGGTTTTACACAATATTACAAAAATATGTATATTTTTAATATAAAATTAATCACTCTATCATTTATACATATTTATGCAACTAAAAAACCATTTATTTTATTATGTATATATGTTTACGCATGTTAGAAGAATCAAGTATACATATTTATGCATGCAACAAATCAATTTTACATATTTATAAATATAATAAATTTAAGTATACAAATTGTTGATATAAAATTCAACTAGATTCACCTAGTGTTTGCATAAACGGCTTGTTGGTGCAAAAGCTGATACCCGATTCAAATGTTAAGGCGTGCCAGCCGATTTGACCTTACAACCGACAAAGGTGGTAACTCGAACACTTTGGTCCCGACAACAACGATACGTTCGGATGTCACGGCCAAGCGGTGCTCACACAGAACTTGAGAACACGCCGAGTTTGACTCGACGAATTCCTAAGAACTCGTATTAAAAGAGATAATATGACGAAGTCGTCGAAAAGTAGATGCTGGAATGTAAAAACTTGTGTTTGATTGATTGATAGATGTCTCATTACATTGCCCTAGGGTCTACATTTATACCCTGTCCAAAGAGCTACAACAGATACGACTAGGACTCAAATTCCAAATTGAACGGAAAACGTATAAAAAACAAATTCTAATAACTAAAGAAAACATTAAACTATCCCCTGTAACCGATCGGGACACCGCCATAAATCAATCGGCAACCTCCGCGCTTTTCTTCAGAGTCATCGGCAGATTACCCGTCGACAGTCATCGGCAAACACCGGCACTGGTCATCGGCACAAATACGTCACCACTTCTGGACTTGGTCATATCCGGTTGTTTCCCATCGGCAACCACCTTTATCGGCAACTCCCCTGCAGACTGGTCACCACTGTTCCATCTGCCAATCTATATCCATTAACTCCAGATGCGCATCAAAAGATACGTGTCCAAAAACAGTGTCAACACATGCCCCCCAATTTCGGAGTATAAAATCATTAATGCTTCAAAATTCTCTGCAGTAATGATGCCTTTCCGCAATTACTTCCCCCAACTTGGTAATCAGTCGCCAAATCTAAACAACCTCGGGCCGACTCTCCTGCAGATTCCTTGAATTCCTCAATCTCTCGAACCGAATCTCCGCACTTATGCGCTCATCGGCAATATTACCGTTAGAGAGAACTGCCGATAGGCCGACCAGGTGACCTTGCACAGTAAAATATCTCCAAAATCATGACCGCTTGCCATCAAATCACCTGCGCAATCCCTTGATTACCATGCGAACAGTTACCATATCCACCTGAACACCCTCGGATTTCACGGATGCGGCAAAGAGATAAGTCAGATTTGCCCCTGCCCATTTTGTCCTATAAATACTTCCTTCTCCGGTACTCGTTCTCCATCTTGTCATTCTACAGCCCGAAATCCACTCTCCTGGTGGCGGCATTGCTTGAGAACTCCAAGAACTTCAGCAAGAGTCTCCTCCCCTAATCCTCCAAGTCTTCGATCTTCTTCCTTGTGAAGAAATGGCCATCAACTTCGTCGTTCCTCAGGTCAGTCTACCATTCTTCTTCCTTTTGCACTTTTGCTGTACTCCTATTCATCTGCGATTCCTTTTACTGAGTACCCCTTTTTTCTTTTTGTTCTTTCTTCCTCAAAACTTTTTAGGATTTGGCCGATAAGATCGTAATTCCTACCGATCAACCTCACTTCCAATGTCTCGGCCCATTAGGAAATCCAGATCCCACCGATCTAATAAACACAGAGAGAAATATAATCCCCTTCAGAGCCGAAAACTTTTCCTTCGATCTGTGGAAAGATGCCTTTCGTTCCTGGCCCAGTCCTACCAAGGGATGGAAAGACTGGTTCTTGAGAGTCAGCCATTCAAATAAAGTTCAATGGGGTGAGCGGAAATTAGATCAGTGCATCAGATTATCCCTTGCTGATATGGAGAGAAACGAGTCACTGTTGATAGCTGCCTCATACTTTTGGTCAAACACGCTCAATGCTTTTGTATTCGGTCATGGCCCTGCTTCACCTACTCTTGCCGATGTACTCATGCTTACTGGCTTAGACATATTCACTACCGATAACAGTCATCTGTTTGACACCAAGCCCAGTTCCAAGGTAGAGACTCGCGCTATCGGCGGTTGGTCTGGATACATTCAGAAATACCGAAAAATAGGGTCTGTCAGGGAAAGGGAGCAAGCAATTTTTTGAACATGTGGTTGGATAAATTTGTATTTTGTGGCCGATCGGCAGGGCCAACCTCTGTCTATCTATCGATAGCGGAAAGACTGGCCAATGGTGGCCGATTTCCTCTTAGCCGATACTTGCTCGGCTCTGTCTACCACCTCCTCCATCAGGTAGCTAAGAAACTCCAGCTAGGCCAATCCATCGGCAACTTAGGGGGACCTTGGTGGTTTGTTAACATGTGGCTCAGTGTCCATATGCATAAACGCCTTGGATTTGACCTTTTTGCACAGCGTTTTCCAAGAGACATAGCCGAAGATCATGAGTTGGATGAAGAAGAATCGGCAACTCGCTCTCCTCTGAACTATGGTGATGCTGCCATAGTTCTACCTGGTACCGGTGGCAATGATGACCTGGTTAGCCGATTCTTCCAGACTCTATATGAGGGTCTGGCCAAAGACCAGCGGGCATGGATGCCTTATGAAGATCTAGAAACGAGATTCCCGCTCACTTTCCACCCCTTTGACAATGCTCTCAACAAGGACCACGATCTGATGATGGCAATCATCACTCCAAGAGCCATACCAGTAAACATCTTTGGTAGCGGGAAAGCCTCCAATCTGACCTATGAGTAACCCATCGGCACTAGCTCGCCAACTAGCCTTTGGACAACTGTCGATTGCACTCTACTACGCCGATGTGGTGAAACCAAGGGAAACCATAACGAGCGGTCTCGAGTGGATCAAAATAGCTCAACTTCCACCAAATGCCGATACAGATGTCGATCTATCGGCTTGGATCCCGGCTCTCTTCATTACCCAGGCATACAAGCTGTGGTGGGAGGAGTGGAAAGAACACCTATTCTGCAGATCGGCCCTCACATACTGCGGCATGATCGACCCCAAGTACAAAATTTGCGAGAACACTGTAAGTTTTCAACCGATGCTTCAATATTCTTACACTACTTTTATTTTTATCGGTAACTTACTTCCACTCTCTTTAATCAGGTCGATGACACACCACCGACAGTCAGCAGGAGCGGAAGGCCGATCGAACTTCTCCCAACGGGCCCGATCTCTCTGATCGGTAACAATGCGCCCAGCTTGGCGGCTTTAATGCACCGGGGTGTGCGTTTCAAGAAAATTACCACCAGACGTACGAAGACATCCCCATCGGTAGCTGCTACCGCTTTGGCACAAGCTTTCAAGGTAGAAAATTTTCACCTCTTCAATTTATACCGATTCCATTCTATACTTACACAAACTTTTCAGGATACATCAGCTGCTATGGGAACTTCATCGGTAACTTTCAGTGTTTCGACCAAAATTCCATCAATACTCTGTTACACTTGTACTTATGAAACCTTTATTATTGTACCAGCAAACTGGCAAATCGGCAATGACCAGAAGTACCAAGGCAAGCGCCGATGCCCCCAAGCTAGTCAAGCCAAGAGAAAGGGTCCCAAGAGTACCAAGTCACAAGCCAAGCGTCAGAGGACAGCATCACCTCCTCTCCCTCCTCTAGGGTCACCGATTCATGTGGAATCATCCCCTTCTTCACCAGAATCTTAGACACAACAAGTACCATCTCCACCTCAGCCACAAGAAGAACCTCAGCCAGAGGAGATATCCGCCGATGTACATGAGCAAACCGCCGATCCAGTATGTTCAATCATAGCATCGTTAGTCTCCTCAATTCAGACAAGCACTGCACCCCCTCAAGGTAAAGTACTATCTATGAAATTATTGCTGATGGACCTATTTTTCCACCTTATAATTATCCCTGTTAATTTTTCAGCTGACATCGCCCCATCGGCAACTCCGGCCGATCAACCTGTGGTACCATCGGCCTCAACCAGCCAGAGGCGAGAGATAGCTTTGAAACAAGTAAGTTATTTGATTATCATCCTTTATTTTACTAATATTTCATCCTCAAATAACCTATCTCCCTTTCTTTTTCAGGAACAAGATTCTCCCGACAGCCTGTTCTCCTTTGCCATCGAAATTTCCGATGATGAAGGTGAGGAAGCAAGCTCCTCTCAAGCAATCGGGATTTCATCAGCAGAAATCAGAGCAAAGCTGGAAGATTTGCTGGCCCTACTTCATCAGGATATAGCCCAACTAGTTGATGACTGCGATCCAACCAAGGCTCTGTTTAAAGCTCTGAGAGGTCAAATTCCTGCCGATGCCGAGGAGATCCTCTTCAAGGCTGCACACTTGGAGAGTCGATAGCTTCAGTACCAAAAGGTCGCTCAGCGCCTCGCCGATAGAGCCACTCATGCTCAGCTTTCAGAGGAGGTAATGAAAGTAAAGCATATTGCTGATGAGAAACACAAGAGCATCAGCATTCTAAAATCCTTAGGGGATACACTGAAATAGAAGATCTCCGACCTATCGGCAAAAAGGGAAGCACTGTTGGTAGAGCTTAAACAAGTAGAAGAAGCTCTGTCCCAAGCTCAACAAGAAGAAAGTCAGCTGCCCGAAATGATCAAAACCCTCGAACAAGAGCGAAACGTCCAAGCCCGCAAGGCACTGCAAATAAAGAAAAAGCTGAAACCAGTGGAAGGCTCTGCCGATGAAGATATCAAGGAGATAGAAGAAGCCGATCAAGTCTATCTGCGCGCTATATCGGCCATCCAAGCCTTGCTGAATGTATGAACTCTTCATCAGCGGCGTGCTTTGCTCCCTCTCTACAAACTCCTGAACATTTTGGTCTAGCCGATAGGACTGTTATCGGCATCTTTTAAAACATGGCATTCAGTCCCAAATATATTTCAATCCAACCGATAGGAGTGTTATCGGCACTTAAACTTTTTATGCATCGACCCATATGCTCGGGTAATACTTCTTTAAATAATGTCCATTTAATGCTTTTGGAAATTCAACTCCTTCGAGAGTTTCCAAGATATAGGCATTACCAGGAGCAGACCGACTTATTCGATAAGGACCTTCCCAATTGGGAGACCACTTGCCAAATGTTGACGGTCCTTAATGCTCACATTTCACCATCAACTAATCATGGAAAAGGATCTAAATGCAACCAACACCTAGACTTAGGGTTTTATATGAGAGAATTCCACAAGTTTTGGTGTTTGTCTATTTCTGCAGGGGGTTATCAGGAAATACGAAAGAAAGTCCCACACGTCGGGTTTACATAGAGATATTAACGTGCCGCACAATTATCTCAGAACCACCGACTACGCCATCCACCGAATCCCAGGACGATTGAGAAAACAGAGAGTCTCGTTTGGAGGACTTAAAAACACCGAACGCCTTGCCAAGAGGTAAACTTGGTAGTTATCCTTTTCCTTTCAATTATTTAAACTAGTTTACTTAGTTAATCAGGTTCATGCTATCTTGAAAAGAAAATAAAAATGTTAAACATAGTAAGCCCCATGTGAGTATGCTCATGGCATAAAACCCGTAAGTACATTCACTGTGGTGGCGTAAAAATAAATATATTTATTTCTGACCTATAAAAATGAAAATATAAAAATAAATTTATGATCCTACTAAAGAGAGTAACATTTATTGAGGAGGCTCAACATGATAAAGGCTAGATATTTATGCTAACACTTAACTAGTTCCACAAAGCTTTGTTGTCTATTTGAGCTCCACAGAATTAAAGGATCAAAGAAGACTAGTGGACGGAGGACATCCTAATCAATGTCAGGGTGCTGCCGACATTCAAATACACCTCCGCCACCTGCTACATCAAAAGGAATTACGACAAAATCCAGCTTGGGGGAGAGCACCTCCATTTATCCAGCTAAGTATTCTACTCACGTTTATATTTTACTCAAATAATAAAAAGATGCATAATCATAAAAACCCAAATAAAGATTTTGTGCTTATATATATATCTTTGCTTAGTTTGCTAAATAAATAAATAAATAAAGATCGCTATGAACCCTCATGATAAGCTCTCACATGGAAATAATGAATAGTTGCTCTGCCATGACTAATTCTCAAAATTGAAATCTCTCTCAAGTATAGGCATGACTCTTATTAATTAAGATTTGCTCTAAACCTGAACTTGTGGGAAGAGTACTTGATCTAAAGTCTAAGTCGTTAACGGATATGATATGGGAAGGTTGAGCTGCTGTTTATCTGTTCCTAGAGATGCTAGAATTCTGGAGAATTTTATCTTTAAAAATATTTAAAA
Source organism: Sorghum bicolor (assembly GCF_000003195.3). Classification (NCBI taxonomy): domain Eukaryota; kingdom Viridiplantae; phylum Streptophyta; class Magnoliopsida; order Poales; family Poaceae; genus Sorghum; species Sorghum bicolor. The sequence continues at coordinate 26,208,889 of NC_012874.2, forward strand.
TGTTGCATGATGAGTTGCTGTATGATGAGAGTTTAAATTCCTACCACAGCCATATATACATGCTTGTTAGACTATGAACCACACATTTACTTTTTACTGCTTATGAGCATTGAGTGTGGTCAAGCTGTGTAGACCCTTAGGAGCTTGTCATGTGGTTAAAATCAAGATTCACTTGCACGTTCACTCATACATGCTGCTTCTACTCCGGAAGTACGCATCCACATATATCCATCCAATTCCATCTCCAGAACCACCCAAAAATATTCTCCTCCTAATCCGGGAGAGAATAGCCAAAAACATTCTCCTATTTCTGTTTTTCCCTGTGAAATAAATGCTCAAGTCATCTTGGTTACTACCACTGGCTATATTATCTCATGAGATGAGTGCTCTAAAAAAAGTAGAGACAGAAAAAAAAGTGAATACGAGGAAATAAAAAGGGGCAAGTGCCCGGAACCTCGAAAGAAAAAAAAAGTGAGACGAGAGGTAAAAATGGACAAGTGTCCGACAGTAGAATTAGGGGTACAAGATACCCACCTGAGAGAAAAGAAAAAAAAAGAAAATATAGAGCATCTCATTCTCCTCAAAAAGTTTCAAAACAGCAAGAAAGGTATGTATCCCCTCAAAAGAGCACAAGTAGAATTAGACTTTCACCATTGTTATCACCATCATCACCATACACCATTCATTCACCACACATGCACATCTTGATTTGACTTATTGACTTGATCTTCTGGATCCATGGTTTGACTATGCAATAAATGTCTTGTAAGTATGTATTAGCTGTCTCCCACCTATGAGCTCCAGATATCAAAACCTTATTAGAGTAGGGTGAGAGAGAAGGCAATGTCACTATGCCTCATACCAAAAATACCACATACTTTGAGAGAAGGCATACACCTTTACTGCCTTGGTAAGGATCCAGAAATACCACAAAAGAGAGACTAGAGAGAGTCATACAAGGAATCTCTGAGTTTTATTTGAAAGTCAGCAAAAACCCCAGAGCTATAGCTGATCAAGAATAAGAGACATGGTGCTTGACTAGACTGTTCTATCATTTAACTACTCAAGATAGAAGTGACGGTTACAAGTCCCATGGTGAAAGGTAAATGAGTAAGTTTTAAGTCTTAACAGTTTACTCTAACCAGAGATGAGATCTTGTTTATGTATCTTTAAGTTATGAAACCACTGCAGAAACTCTTGAGTTCATCTTTGCTCAGGGACGAGCAAAGGTTAAGCTTGGGGGAGCTTGTTGACGGTCCTTAATGCTCACATTTCACCATCAACTAATCATGCAAAAGGATCTAAATGCAAACAACACCTAGACTTAGGGTTTTACCTGACAGAATTCCACAAGTTTTGGTGTTTGTCTATTTCTGCAGGGGGTTATCAGGAAATACGGAAGAAAGGCCCACACGTCGGGTTTACATAGAGATATTAACGTGCCGCACAATTATCTACCATCTAGAAGACTCCAGAAGCCACGGGACCGAACCGGAGGCTGAGAGGGCTCAGGCACTGGGCGCCCGCCCTAGTCCTGAGGGCGCCCGCCCACCTCTTTCCACCAATTAGGGTGAAGTTCGAGGATCGTGCTCCACCGACCTAATACTTCAAGGAAAACCACACGATCAATCTCGGTTTGATCCGACGGCCTAGATTCACTTGAAGGGACTATAAAACCAGACCCCCTGGCCCCTGGAGATCATACCTCTTCTACAGAATCAAAGTTAGGGTTTCAATTCTTCATCCAAGTAGAGAGGATCCCTCTAGTTCTTCTAGTTCTACCTCTAGTTCATCTAGATCTAGTTCTAGTTCATCTAGTTCTAGTTCTAGTTCCTCTAGTTCTAGTTCTAGTTAGTTCTAGTTGTAATCTAGAAAATAGGGAGAGAGAAGAGGAGAGCGGAGGAGGAGCCGGATCTGTCGGATCTTCCTCAACATTGTACTTTTGCAGCATCTGGTTCGTTCCTCATCGTTCTCCAGGTTCTTCAACTCATAACTCCTGAGTTCTCTAATTACTTTTATTTACATTCAAGTTATTTATTGGATTCCCGCTTGCATCAAGTGCTCTAGTCTTTGAAACATTAGAGTAGTAATTAATAGATTAGACGTGGTGTTTAGTCTTGCGATTACCTAGAATTGCACCCAATCCTACGGATTGTTGTGGTAGCCCTAGGGTAGTGACAGCCCTAACGGTCGACGTATTCCACCACGTTCGGATCGGTGTTTGTAGGACCGTAGTCAGACCTTTCTAGCCCCCTTCTCATCTCTTTCTGTGGTTAGTGCTCTGATGTCCCGATATAAATAATCTTGAAGTAATTCTTGATTCTTAGATCAACTAGAGAACTCTCAGGAAACTTCCTCTCTTCCCACCAAAAATAATTATATAGCTATCCTTGGGCGATCTTGGATCTTAATTAGTACACTCACGTTCCCTGTGGAAAATCGATACTCTAGAATACTCCCGGGTGAAGGCTACATCGGTATCTGTGCGCTTGCGGATTTTTCTGTTTGCGTTTAAAATACCCAAGACCAAACTCTAAACTTTTAGTCCCAATCGGTAATATTAGATTCCATACCAAATCACCATTGGCAAATTCCTTAGCCTTTACCTTTTTATCATACCATCTGGCAACTCTCTTTTTATTCTCTTCTATACTCATCAAAGCCTTCATCCAATGCCCTGCTAAATCATCTAACTCATCTTTCATCAAAGTAACATAATCATCGGCAACCAGCTGGTCTTGAAAAGATAGTCATCTAGATCCGGTTTTAGTTTCCCATGGTAGTACGACGTCGTGTCCATATACCAACTGATAAGGTGAAACTTTAGTTGACCCATGACATGCCATCCGATATGACCATAAAGCTTCATTCAACAATGTATGCCACCTCCTAGGATTTTCTTCAAACTTTCGTTTGATGAGTTTAATAATTCCTTTGTTAGACGCTTCGGCCTGCCCATTGGCTTGAGCATAATAAGGAGAAGAATTCAACACTTTAACTCCCATACCGATTGCAAATTCATCAAATTCTCCCGATGTAAACATAGTACCCTGATCGGTAGTAATTGTTTGAGGAATACCAAATCGGTAAATAATATGCTCTGTCACAAAATCAATCATATTGGCTGATGTAACTTTCTTCAAAGGAATAGCTTCAACCCACTTAGTGAAATAATCAGTGGCCACCAAGACGAACTTTTGCCCTTTGCTCGATGGTGGGTAAATCTGGCTGATCAGATCAATTGCCCATCCCCGGAACGGCCAAGGTTTAATAATGGGATTCATGGCCGATGCGGGTGCTCTTTGAACATTGCCAAATTTCTGACATGCTTCACACCCGTTGAAATATTTAAAGCAATCTTCGAGTATAGTCGGCCAGTAATACCCATTTCTCCTAATCATCCATTTCATTTTGAAAGCCGACTGATGTGCTCCACACACTCCTTCATGGATTTCTCCTATCAAACTTTTAGCTTCATCATCACCTAAGCACTTGAGAAGAACCCCATCTATTGTTCGATAATAAAGCTCATCTTCGAAGAGCACATACTTGGTATCTTGAAACCGGACACGCCTCTCAACCTTCTTAGATGGATCCCTTACATAACCAATGATCTCTTTTCTCCAATCATCGGCATTGATTGCCGATAACGTATTCAATATGGGTTGATATCCCGAGGCATGCTGAGCCAACCGATTAGCCTCCTCATTATGTAACCGAGGAACATGCTCTAATCGGAAATCTTTGAATTCCCTTAATAGTTGTATACTTTCATCGTAATAAGTTATCAGGACTTCGCTTCGGCATTCATAACTTCCAGCCAATTGATTTATAACCACCATAGAATCCGCGAAGATTTCAACAGCATCAACATGAACTTCTTTTTACAATTCCAACCCCTTGATCAAAGCTTGATACTCAGCTTGATTATTCGTTGACGTGGCAACAATCGGCAAAGAGAACTCGTACTTCCTTCCCTGAGTGGAAATGAACACTATGCCGATTCCAGCCCCCCGGTCACACGTGGATCCATCAAAGAAGAGCGTCCAAGGCACAATTTCCAAAGTTTCCACTACACCGCGATATTGAGTCACGAAATCGGCCATAATCTTCCCTTTAACCGCTTTAGCCAATTCATGACGTAGATCGAATTCCGACAGTGCCAAAATCCACTTACCGATTCTACCACTCATAATCGGCGTGGACAGCATATATCGGACCACATCATCTTTGAATATAACAGTGCATTCGGCCGATAACAAATAGTGCCTCAACTTAATGCAAGAAAAATATAGGCATAAACATAATTTTTCAATAGCCGAATACCTGGTCTCAGCATCAATCAATCTCCTACTTAAATAGTAAATCACACGCTCCTTCCCTTCAAATTCTTGAATCAAAGCCGAGCCGATGACCATCCCATCGGTAGACAAATATAATCTGAAGGGCTTTCCTTGTTGAGGTGGAATCAAGACTGGAGGATTTGTCAAATAAATCTTGATTTCATCTAAGGCCAATTGTTGTTCTTTTCCCCATACAAACTCTTGATCGGCTTTCAATTTAAGCAAAGGACTGAAAGCATGAATTTTACCAGAGAAATTAGATATAAATCGCCTGATAAAATTTACCTTGCCGATCAAAGACTGGAGTTCAGTTTTGTTGGTAGGGGGAACTATCTTGTTGATAGCATCAATAGATCGTCTACTAATTTCAATTCCTCTCTGATGCACCATGAAACCAAGAAATTGCCCTGCCGATACACCAAATGCACACTTGTTAGGATTCATCTTTAAACCATGTTTCCTTGTGCATTCCAACACCTTTCGCAGATCGGCAACATGCTTTGTGAAATCTCCAGACTTAACCACCACATCATCAATGTAAATCTCTACCAGCTTGCCGATGAACTCTTGAAAGATAAAATTCATAGCTCTTTGATAGGTAGCACCAGCATTTTTCAAGCCAAAGGTCATGACTATCCACTCAAACAGCCCAACATGACCAGGACATCTAAATGCAATCTTTGGAATATCTTCTTCAGCCATGAATATCTGATTATATCCTGCATTGCCATCCATGAAGCTTATGATCCGATGTCCAGCCGCAGCATCAACTAGTAAATCGGCAACTGGCATCGGGTAACCATCCATCGACGTAGCCTTGTTCAGATTTCTAAAATCAATGCAAACCCGAAGCTTCCCATTTTTCTTGTAAACTGGAACAACATTGGAAATCCACTCGGCATACCGACACTGCCGAATAAATTTAGCTTCAATAAGTTCACTTATTAGGATTACATCGGCGAGCTAGCTGCTGATGTGGCCGAAATCCAGACTTGATAGGCAACCGATGTTCAACAATGGATCGGTCTAAACCAGCCATCTCAGTATAATCCCAAGCAAAGCAATCTTTATATTCCTTTAACAAATCAGTCAATTGTTGCTTACACTCAGAATTTAACCTAACACTAATAAAAGTAGGTCTTGGCTTATCACCACTACCGATATCTACTTCTACTAAATCATCGGCCGAAGTAAACCCCTAGCCTAGTTTTCCATCAACGGCAAACCTATCCATTAAAACTCCTCATCAGAGCCAACTGCTAGGATCGGTGGAATCTCATAATCGGCAACTTTGAGGAAATCCTTCTCCCAAATCTCTCCCGAGATGCATCTGGTCCTTTCATAAGTATCTTCTTCTGCCGATGCGATGACATAGGAAGAATCTCCTGGGACAATCTCAATCTTGTCACCTACCCACTGAACCAAGCATTGGTGCATTGTTGATGGGATGCAACAATTGGCATGAATCCAATCTCTTCCCAATAGTAGATTGTAAGCACCTTTTCCACTGATAACGAAGAAAGTTGTCGGCAAGGTTTTGCTGCCGATGGTCAACTCGACGCATATCGCCCCCTTAACCGGAGACACATTTCCTTCAAAGTCCTTTAGCATCATATCGGTCTTGGTCAAATCTTGATCTCCTTTCCCAAGTTTCCGATAAACTGCATACGGCATAATGATGATAGCAGCCCCACCGTCAACAAGTATCTTGGTCATCGGCTGCCCATCAACCCTTACTTTGACGAATAGAGCTTTAAGATGTTGCCTTTCATTGTCGGCAGGCTTTTCAAAGATAGCCGTCATCGGATCCAGAGCCAACTGAGCTATCTGGTCAGAAAAATCCAGCTCCTCATCATCACTGGACGGCGCAAGGAACTCCATCGGCAACATAAATACCATGTTAACATCTGCCGATGGTCCCTTTCCTTTAGGATCCAGCTGCTGATCTCTAGATTTGCCAGAATTCTCTCCCTTGCTCAAATCTTCTCGTCTTTCGCGTTGCAGCCTTCTTTTCTACGTCCTAGTCAATCCCTCTAGACACCACGGAGGAAGTTGTGGTTGCCTTGTTGATAGACGACGTCTTTCCCTTGACTCTACTCGACAGGTATTAGCATCCCTACAAAATATGAACTCATCGGGAACTCATGCATCAGCCATCTCTTCAAACTCCTCTTGGTAACTGGGAAAATATCTGACACGATCACCAAGTCTGTCGTGCACACTGAGCCTACCCCCCAGCTGATCATGAACTGAAGTTCTTCCCCTGATTGGTCCATTAAATCGCCAATCATCGTTTTGATACTGCCGATTAGGTCTATCATACAGATCATAACCATTGCATTTGGGGCAGTCTCTAGCAGTGGGCAATTTAATGTTTTGCTCCCAGCAATGAATAAAGAATGGGCAATTCCAGTGATCTTTATGCCGATTCCACTCCTATCGACGTTGGTCCTCTTCTTGGCGACGATCCTCCTGTTGACGCCGATACCGATCTTCACGTTGCTGCCAAGTCTCCCGATGCCTTCTATGAGTTATCACAATGCCAGATCGGGGAGGCCTTCCTGAGCTAGTTCCTTCCTGGATCAAACCCTTTCCTTTGGCATCTGCAGCAGTAATCTGATGCTGAGGATCCACCGATGCACTTCTTTCAGCTACTTAATTCTCCCAGACTCTATGGCCAATTGCAGCTGTTGCCTGAAAACCTTGCACTCATTTGTACTGTGAGACGTTGCATTGTGCCACTTGCAGTACTTCATTTTTTTAACTCTTCAGCTGATGGAATCACATGATTAGGTGATAACTTGATTTGCCCTTCCTCAAGAAGAAAGTCAAATATCCTATCGGCTTTGGTGATATCAAATGCAAACTTTTCTGGTTCTTTATGCCCAAAAGGACAAGACATCGGCTTCTTATTTTTCACCCACTCTACCAAGCCGATGCCTGGCTCTTCATCAGAGTCTGAGCTTGCTGCCTCATTGACAAATGATACCTTTTTATTCCACGCTCTCTTGGGCTCAAAAGGTTTAATATCTTGGTCAGAGATCCTCTGTACCAAATGACTTAGACTTTCAAACTCTTGAGAAGTATACTTCTCTCTGATATGCGGAAACAATCCCTGGAAAGCCAAATCGGCTAGCTGCCGATCATCCAAAACTGGACTATAGCTCTTATTCTTAACTTCTCGCAGCCTCTGCACAAAGCTTTCGACCGATTCATCAGCGTTGCTTCAGTCTGACTAAATCGGTGATCTTCTTCTCATGGACTCCAGAAAAGAAGTATTTATGGAATTGCTTTTCTCGATCGGCCCAAGTGATTACTGAGTTGGGAGGTAACGAAATAAACCAAGTAAAAGCCAATTCAGACAAAGATGATGAGAACAAACGAACCCTTAACTCATCTCTGTTAGCAGCTTCCCCACATTGGATGATGAACCTATTGACATGCTCCATGGTTGATGTATCATCCTATCCAGAAAACTTAGTGAAATCTGGTACCTTGTATCGATTTGGAAGTGGAATTAAATCATATGCAGGACGATACAGTGTCTGATAAGAGTTAGTGTTGACTTTGGGTTTTATCCCAAATTGGTCTCTCATTACTTCAGCTATCTTATCGGCCCAATAAGCATCGGCATCTTGTCGATGAGGCGGTTGTGGATCTGGCACCTGCTGATATGCTTCCACGTGTCTCTGAGGTGCACGATCTGCATGGAACATCGGGTTCATCATTTGACCACCAATCTGCTGACCAAGATTCATCGGCTGGTTAACCAACTCTTGATTCTGATACCCAGGTTGGATTTGGCCTTGTTGAAACCCTCCTGATGATTCTGCTGAGGCATCTGTGGAAAAACTAACTGCCCAGTCCATCCACTATTAGCGTTGATCGGCATAAGCCCTGCCGATGACTGGTAATTGGGCATCATCATTGAATTGACATACCCTGGTTGTGTCATAAACCTCTGTTGCGTCTGCATTGAATATACCGATCCATTAGGCATCTGGAATGTTGGAGCATGAGAATTCCCAGTGTGAGGTCTTGCAGTAGTAGTTGTAGTGTACTGGGGACTCTAATTCATCAGCAGATTTGGAGGTGCCGAGGCCATAGGAGCCTTGCCTGTCATATCAGCCACTTGAGATGTTCCAAGAGTTTTCACCATCATCTCTGGGGGCATACCAAAACCCCACCAATTGGGAGGAACAGATCCCGACATTGCCGATGCCAATAGATCTGTGGCAAGCTTGATTTGCCCATCTGATGTTGATGGAGTGGTCGTCATCGGTGTAGATTGCGCATTAGTGATCCCTAATGTGCTTGGAGGAGAAGTAGCTTCTGTACCTGCAACGGCTGTAGTAGCCGATGGAGCTGTAACCAATGATGACCCTGGCTGATGATAGGCAGGACCCACATAATATGGTGCCAATTGCCCTTCCTTGAGAGTTCTAGCCACCGTATTGAAAACCGTATTGGACAGCACACCAGCTTGATTGATTAAGGCACGGTTAGTAGCACTGTTAACCATATCTTGAAGTTTACCAGGATTGCCTCAAAAGGAATCTGCCGGGGTGCCAGCAATGCTTCTTTTTGGATCACCTCACCGCTCCTATTGATACTGAAGGATTTCAAGCATTGCTGCTTATATTCCTCCATGGCTTGCTTCTGTTCATCTCTCAGATTGGCTTCCGTCACGGGGATAACGTTCTCCAAGTCAAAATCGGTGTTCGACATGTTGATCTTAATCTTGAATATGTCCCACCGGGCGTGCCAAAAGATGTGTTGGTGCAAAAGCTGATCTCCAAACACAAAGGCCTAATACCCGATTCAAACGTTAAGGCGTGCCAGCCGATTTGACCTTATAACCGACAAAGGTGGTAACTCGAACACTTTGGTCCCGACAACAGCGATGCGCCCGGATGTCACGACCAAGAGGTGCTCACACGTAACTTGAGAACACGCCGAGTTTGACTCGATGAATTCCTAAGAACTCGTATTAAAATAGAAAATATGACGAAGTAGTCGAAAAGTAGATGCTGGAATATGAGTGTTTGATTGATTGACGAAGTCGCAGAGTTTGACTCGATGAATTCCTAAGAACTTGTGTTTGATTGATTGATAGATGTCTCATTACATTGCCCTAGGGTCTACATTTATACCCTGTCCAAAGAGCTACAACCAGACACGACTAGGACTCAAATTCCAAAATAAACGGAAATCGTATACAAAACAAATTCTAATAACTGAAGAAAACATTAAACTATCCCCCGTAACCGATCGGGACACCGCCATGAATCAATCGGCAATCTCCGCACTTTTCTTCAGAGTCATCGGCAGATTACCTATCGACAGTCATCGGCAAACATCGGCACTGGTCATCGTCACGAATACGTCACCACTTCTGGACTTGGTCATATCCGGTTGTTTCCCATCGGCAACCACCATTATTGGCAACTCCCCTGCTGACTGGTCACCACTGCTCCATCTGCCGATTTATATCCCATTAATTCCAGATGCGCATCAAACGATACGTGTCCAAAAACGGTGTCAACACGACTGCTTAAACAGCCATTTAGCATGTTTAGTACCGTTTACAACCGTTCCATCTAGGCCGTTTAGACCATTTTTTATTGTTTTTTGACCATTTAAATGATCAACCGTTTAATTTCCTATTTACCCCCTAAACAAAACAGTTTGCCACCGTTTACCATTTAATTACCGTTTAATCGGCTGTTTAGGCCGTTTAGGCGAACACTGATTTGTGGAGAACTCGACGTTGGCGATTCGACTTTAAATCAGCACGATTCGAACCCTACAACTGCTACACCACTGCTCTGTTGGTTATCAACCAAGCACAACTTGATTGACCTCGCCAAGAAGGCTTTTCCTGCAAGCAAATCGAAGAACACAAGCAAGAAAGTACGAACACGTAATCTGAAATTGCAGATATGAATGACATGAATATTCAAATGAGGGTTCAAGAACTCAGTTCCAAAGGACTAATCGACACAGTGGAGCAGATCAAGAACGGGGCCCTGGATAACTATAAAAGGATTTGTCACCATAGTTACAATGAACGATTCAATTTCTCGATAGAAAACTAAACTCTAAACAAAACCCAAGTTTAAACAGTGGCGGCTGCATGGAATATAAAGGAGAAGCGACCTAGGGTTGGAGGCGACCAGGGGGAGGCGCCCACAACATGGGCTTAAGGCCCGAATTCGATACATGACCAAGTTGGCCCAAAATAGGTGACGCAGCAACTTGTCGTGGACATAAAGATTAATCCACGAAACATCTGGAGCTAGGACTAGATCCAGAACCATGGTGTCGTCGTCCCCTTTCCAACGAGTCCAAGGTCACCCTGTTTTGATGTCGTACGAAGAAGTTATGACCAAAACAATGATGACGTGTTTGCTGAATCTGAGATTGACGTGGTAGCTGAGTTGGAGATGAATTGCAACTTGGAAAAGATGATGGTGTCAACGTATCCTGTGTATCCAGTATGGTGATGTCCTCATCATCCTCCCCTTCTTGAATTGGAGTCGTCCTCGACTCCATCTTGGCGATGTCCTCATCAATGGGTTCGTGCCTGGCTGCCCCCAAGTCCCGAGGGCACCGAGATCTCGGAAGGGCCCCTTGCCCCGAGCAACGTAAGTACCTATTTAAGGACGTTTTTCTCTTTCTTCCTATTTATCTTTTCTTTGTTGACTTTTTGCCAGTTGGAAGCAGAAGGCGGCAACAGCAAGGCTGGTGCCCCTTAAAGCCATCAAGAGGGTGGCGCTATCGACCCCTGGGTCGACGAGGCCTAGGTCGCCGCCTCCCTCAGTCTGTGCAGAGGGGGGACGCCCCTAGGAGGGGTGAGTCAAGGGGCCTGGAAAGAGACGTCGGAGCTCCAAGCAGCAAGGAATGAGGTCCCCGAGACCTAGGAGCCCGAGGCTCATTCCGTCAAGGGGACATTCCTGGTGCTTGGGGCTGTTAATCTGACCGAGGACGTGGATCTGTGGGTGCCCAGAAGCTTGCCCTGGTTGTGGTTAACCTTGTCATGGAGTCCCCTTGGAGGGCAGCCTCACACAAGCCCTACGGGAAAGGGCCGATCGAGCCGGAGACCCAGGGTGCGGATAGGAGGGCCGTCGGATCCTGGGGGAAAACCACGGTGGTTTGGCCTAACCCTAAAGATCTAGAAGGGAGGGCCAAGTTCATCCTTGATGAACCCATCGAGGCATACTTCTGGAAGGGTCTAGAGGAGACCGGCTGCGCCAGCATGAAGGCCATCAATCAGGTGGTTGAGCTCATGGGCCGGGACCTCTACAATTCTGCCCAGGTATGGGCGCTTGGTTGATGAAAAAGGGGTATTGTGGTTTCAACACCGGCTAGTAGTTCCGAAGAATCGAGACTTAAAGAATCGCATCATGGATGAAGCACATCTCTCCAAGCTTTCTATTCATCCTGGCAGTAGTAAGATGTATCAAGATCTAAGATCTCACTTTTGGTGGACTAAGATGAAGAAAGAAATAGCAGCATATGTGGTCCGTTGTGACACGTGTTGCAGAGTTAAGGCTATACATATGGAACCTGCAGGTCTGTTGCAACCATTGTCAGTTCCAGAGTGGAAATGGGAACAGGTCAGCATGGACTTTATCACAGGTTTACCAACAACAAGAAAGGGAATGACTCGATTTGGGTGATCATAGATCGATTAACCAAGTCGGCTCATTTAATTCCTGTGAAAACTCGGTACAGACCTCCCGAGTATGCTGATATATATATAGCTGAGATCGTCAAGTTACATGGCATTCCCAAAACCATCATATCAGATAGAGGACCACAGTTCACCGCTCACTTTTGGGAGCGAATGCATAAGAGTTTGGGGACTAGTCTGATAAGAAGCACAGCGTATCATCCCCAGACCTCGGGTCAAACTGAAAGGCTAAATCAAGTGTTAGAAGATATGCTGAGGGCCTGTGTACTATCGTCTAAGGGATCATGGGAATCGTGGTTACCTTTGGACCAATTCTCATACAATAATAGCTATCAAGAGAGTATCAAGATGGCTCCGTTCGAAGCGTTGTATGGTCGTAAATGTAGAACTCCGTTAAATTGGGTCGAACCTGGTGAAAGGAGATACTATAGCATCGACTACGTGAACGAGGCTGAGGAAAAGTGCAAATCATACAACAGCATATGAAGGCGGCACAATCGCGACAAAAGAGTTATGCCGATAAGCGAAGAAGGCCACTTGAGTTCAATGTAGGTGACTACGTTTACCTCAAACTTACGCCAATGAAGAAATTTCAGCGTTTCCGAGTTCGAAGCAAGCTTGCACCCAGATATGTCGGACCATATCAGATACTAGAGAGGAAAGGCCCTGTGGCCTACAAGATTCAGTTACCAGAAGAGTTGAGTTCGATCTTTCCAGTTTTGCATGTGTCCCAGCTATGGAAATGTTTGAAGGTACCCGAGCAGAGGATTGAACCCTGAGGAATCAAAATAAAAGCAGACTTATAGTATAGGGAGCAGCCAGTGGGTATCGTAGATACCAAGGAGCGGGTAACCCGGAACAGAGTTGTCAAAACATATAAGGTGGTGTGGAGTCATCATGATGATAAAAATGCTACCTGGGAAACCGAGGATTACCTAAAAAGAGTTTACCCAAAATTTCACAAGAAATGGTTAGTAACCCAAATCTCGGGACGAGATTTCCCTAAGGGGGGAAGGGCTGTAACACCCTAGGTGTTAAGCATGCACTTAGTCTCATAAAACATTCATAAGCATTCTCATCAAGCATGGCATAAGCATCACATCCCATGAGCATAATAATAATTCAAGTGTGATTTTATGTGTGCTTTATTTAGGTGAACTAAATATGATTAAAAATATTAAGCTTGCTTCTAAAATTGTGAAATATTCAAATTAGGTTGAATTGTGTGTTAAAAGGTTTAAGAGTAATTTTGTGAAATTTTTGGAGCCATAGGATTTGAGAAATAGAATTTGTACAAAAATCCCTAAAATGAATTTATTTAAAAACATAAAACTAGTTTTAATCTGTGATTCAAATTCTATTTGGAATTTGGCTTCACTTCCTAAAGCAAAGTTGTAGGGAATTTTATGGGGAACAATTCTTCTTTTTACTCCAACCCCTGAAAAGTTTTGTAAAAGCTTCAAGAGTCTCATTTAAACTTTTCGGAGAAAAGAAATTCAAAAAAAACAAAAGGGGACAGGCGCTGTTGGGCCGACCCGCCTCCCTTTTGGCCCAGCCAGACAGCGTGGCCCGCTTCCCCTCCCCTCTCTCTCCCGCGCGCGGCGCCCGCCTCGCTCCACCCGGCGCCGGCCACGTGGCGGCCGTACGCCGGCGTTGGACGCGTCGCGGCCGACCCGCCTTCAACTGGTCGGGACGCCGCCCCGCGCCCCCAGGCCACTCCACTCTGTCGCCCGCTCCTCCCTCTCTTCTTCCTCCATCCGCGAGCGTAGCAGCAGCCCTAGTAGCTCCGCCACCGCGCCATCGCCGGAGAAACTCCGCTGCTCACCGCCGGCCACGCCAGTGCCCCAACCTCGACGCCAAGACCACCAGCGCACACGTTGTCGCCGCGGTAAGCCCTTGCGAACGCTCTACCGAGGTGAGAGCCCGTCGTACGCCATGAGTCGCTCGCCGGAGTTGCTCTGACCTCGCCGGAGAGCTCTGCCGCGTCGAATCTCGCTAGTCCCTACATCATTTCACTCGTTTTTGGGCGCGTTAGGTCCGTAGTTCGGTGAGGAAGCTCGGAGGAGCACTCGCGCGCGCTCTACCGCACCGGAGCGGCCTGGCCACGGCGAGCAGCGCCGCTGTGCCGCCATGCATGCTCGTTGGGGGTGCTCCGGTCATCCTCCGGCCAATCCAAGGGCACCCTTCGGTGCGCCTCGCTGCGGGGAGCACGCTGGTGCTCACCCCGTGGCCGAAGACCTCGCCGTCGGCGAGAGCCGGCCGGCCGAAGTTGGCCGGAGTGCTGCATGGCTGACCCGTGGGGCCATGACCCCTGGATCCCACCTGTTAGCGCCTCTGCGGGTGTGGATCTGGGTGAATCTAACATTTTTTGTCGGTTTTCTTAAATAAAGGTTTTCCAGAAATTGATTTAAATGATGTAAAATCCATATCTTGAGTTATATGGCTCCAAAATTGGTGAAACAAATTTTGGTGTGTTCTCTATTCTCAGATCTATAGTTTGGTGGGGTTGCATGTCAGGTTTGAGCAACTGTTCTGTACAAATATATTTAATCCATGATTTTGCTGGGATTGGAAAATGCATAGTAATTAAAATATAGCTCAGAAAACTTGTTTTGTTGGCTCTGCATGGATGTTTAGTCACTGAGAAAATTTTGCTACACATTATTTGCTGTATGAATGAATTTTTGGTGATTTAAATGCTTGCATGGCAGTGGTTTATGATTTTTAATAAATAATTGGGTCATGCAATTAATCTGGAAATTTTTGTGGATGTTTCTTATGATAATAAGTAATTTATAAAAATATGAAATCTGCTGTTTGACACATGTACCATAGTAGAGTATTTATACTTGCTTTTGTGAATTAATCTTGTGATTTTTTTAGCTCAAAATGAGTGTCCAAATATTATGAAAAATTTATGGTAGACTTTATCTTTGACTGGTAGTCTACCGTAATGTTTGTGGAATTTATTGATAAACAGAAATGTATGCTATGTTGGTAGGCCTAAAGATGGATAAAGAAATTATGAATTGTTATACATAAGTTAAGTAAAATAAAAGGGGTTTGGTGTATCTTTGAAGCATCTTGTGAGTTGCTGGTTACACTCGAGGACAATTTGTAGTGGAAAAGGAAATAGATGCTTAGTGTAATTGCATGTTCTTGGATGATGATTGACTACCTTGTAAAAATGACCACCTAAATCATCTATGCATCATGTCATGGTCATTTGGTGTCCTCTCGTATGAGCATTGCACCCCGGGCATCTCGCACTCCACTCATGAGCACCAATGCATCATACAGGCTCGTAGGAGAATGAGGTGGGACCCGAGGAGCAGGAGGAAGCACAGGAGCAGGAACCTCTGGGAGTGTCAGAACCCGGAGATGAGCTGCAAGAGTGCCCGGATCACAAGCCGAGCACGTTTGAGAAAGGCAAGCCCCGGACCATTCTAAGTCTCTCTATTCTCGCTAACATAAATGATATATTATGCTTGTTTTACTATGTTGCATTTAAGTGATAGGAATTGCTTGATACCGTTGATGCATATGTACTCCTTGATATCACCACTCGTTTATGTACCTTGTCCTACGTAGATAGGCACGGAGTCTATGCTTAGTTCGGTAGAAGTCGGGTGATTTCCTATCACCTGCGAGATATAGGTGGATACCTGCTTGATTGAGCAGTGATTGCTTTGGGAAGGAATAACCAAGTGTGGAATGGAATTTGTGACCGGGCAGGGTCTTATGGTGGGTTGACTGTAGTGCCCCTGCCTGTGTCGATTAAGGACCGATCGTTGATGGCCCTCTTGTCATGTTGAATGCATGCCCCACACTTAGCTGGAAGGATAAGTCGTTCCGACCGCGAAGCCTGAGCACTATCTGGGCCGGGAGTCGGCCCGATGTACATGCTGTATTGGTGATGGTTGAGGAGAACGACGAGGGCGCGGCGCGCAACCTTGGTATACCTTGGATACCTCGGTCGCCGGAACAGTCCTCGGGTACAGGCGGTGCCTGTCCAACCCGCGAATTGGTCTTGGATAGTGCAACACGGTGATCTGTAGCTCACTTGATCAGTGAGTGTGGTTTGTGTGGGGAATAACTCGCCAGCTGGTTAGAAATCGATTCGAATCGCCATCGCTCCTAGATAGTGAGCACTTGACATGAGCCCTGTCCTCATAGTAAGGACTATGGAACACTTGGGTTATAATGATGAATGATTTCCATGAATGCTATGATGAGGTACCGTCATATTATTACATTTGTTTGCCATAGTGCAGGTGCAAACCTAGATAATAGGTAATGATACTTTCAACTTGAGCTAATTAAAAGAAGAAGGATTCCTATGGGATATGTTTAATAGAATAGTGGTTTTGTGCAAAAGTCATTAAATACCCCACTATATAGCCTTCATGATCCTTGAAGAGTCTTTATTTTTGGTTTATGACGGGTAAGTCTAGCTGAGTATATTCTCGTACTCAGGGTTCTATCCCATGTTGTTTTGCAGATGGTCAAATGTACTATGGTTATTGCATCCTCTGCTTGTACCCAGCGATGGGCGATGACTAGACCAAGGGCGATGGTCACTCTGTCTTCTCTATTGCTTTTGTGGGAATGACCAAACTCTGGCACTGTATCAAAATAAAATTGTGTGTGTGTACTTTCAAACTATGAAGCTTCCGCTACTTGAGAACTTGGTTTGTAATAACTTTAAGCACTCCGATGTATTTGATGGATGTTTGTGAACTGGATGTAATTGTGGATGGTGACCGCTACACTTATTACGATCTTGGCTGTACGTACGATATGTGGTTTGAAATCCTTCGAGATTTCGCGGACTACCAGGACTATATGGGCTTAAACTCGATGGTTTGACTATGCAAATGGTCATTATCAGGCTTAATCTCTTATAATTTGGGCGGTTCTGTTACAGGGATGACGGGGCGTCCTGGATCACCTCTCTTGACCGGCAGAAGGTCGGTAGTAACTTCAGTGAGAGGGTTACTCCAGTAGTTACCTATATCAAATATGTCTACAAGATTTGCAGATTCTAATCCTTCCAGTTGTGATGGTATACCGGGGTTAGTAGCAGGAACAGCAGCAGCTATTTGATTTAACTTAGATTCAATTATTTTATTAAAGCTAATTTGATTCTTGATGGTAGTAGAGAAATTATCCATTCTATTATTTATATTTTGTAGCATTTTATCATTAGATGCCAATTTCTTAGATAGGTTATCCATTAGCTTTCCTTGATTAGACACTAATTCTCTCAGAGGTGGAAAATTATTATTATTGTTGTAAGAATTGTTACCTTGATAATTACCTGAGTTGTTAGGCCTCTGTTGATTCCAACCATGATTTTGTTGAGGACGGTTGTAATAGTTGTTGTTGTTATTGTTGATGTAGTTCACATCCTCAAGCATCTCAGGGCAATGATTGCCTGAGTGTCCAGTATCTCCACACTCTTCACAAGTCATGTGAGAGTCGTAGACGTGCATAACTTCTTTCTTATCTCCAGCTCTATCATCGAGCTTCTTCATGAGCAGGTCTAGCTTAGCAGACAACATGTCTACCTCCTTGAGCTGGTGCATACCTCCACCTCTCTTGCGTGTCTGGTTCCTTTCTTCATTCCAGCCTTGGTTGGATGTCATCTTCTCCACAAGAGCTGTGGCTTGTGATATGGTGAGTGATAGGAATGCTCCTCCAGCTGCAGCATCTATGGTCTCTCGGGCACTGTGGCCGAGCCCATGATAAAACGTCTGCATCAGTAGCCAACTCTCGATTCCATGATGGGGACATTCTAGGATGTAGTCTTGGAAGCGCTCCCATGCTTCTCGAACGGATTCATCATGTTGTTGCTGAAAACTTGTAATTTTCCCACGGAGAGCATTGGTCTTGCCCATGGGAAAGAACTTAGCCAAAAAGTTCGTGGAGCAGAGTGCCCACGTAGTATTCTTCTCCTTTGTAGCGTAGAACCATTGCTTCTTGTTGATGCAAAACTGATCTGCAAACACAAAGGGCTAATACCCGATTCAAATGTTAAGGCGTGCCAGCCGATTTGACCTTGCTATCGGCAAAGGTGATAACTCGAATACTTTAGTCCTGACAACAGCGATGCGCCCGGATGTCACGGCTAAGAGGTACTCACGCGGAACTCGAGAACACGCCGAGCTTAAGTCGACGAATTCCTAAGAACTCGTAATAAAAAGAAAAAATATGACGAAGTCGTCGAAAAGTAGATGCTGGAATATGAGTAAAAAGGTGTGTTTGATTGATTTCTTGATTCTTTGATTACAAGGTCCTAGGGTTTATATTTATACCCTGCTCAAAGAGCTACGACCAGACACGATTAGAATTCGAATTCCAAATTACACGGAATCCGTATACAAAACGATGCAAATAACTAAGGAAATAATAAAACTATCCTTCGTGACAAACCGAAAACTCCACCACATGACAACTGGCAGCTTCCGGACTCCTCCTTCGCGTCATCGGCAATCCCCTTGCCATAGTCATCGGCAGACCTTTTTATCCAGTCATCGGCACCATATTACTGCCTGTGGACTTAGTCACATTCAACCTCTCCCTCATCGGCAACCATCCTCATCAACAACCCGCATCGTACTGCCACCCTATCCTGCCATCCTGGACACGTGCCCAAAAATGGTGTCAACACTTCTCTCTCCCAACAGTGAGAATGGGAAGAGGCGAAGTAGTATAGCATCTCTGGGGACTCCTGATATGGTGAATGTGCTGCAAATCTCCAGGAAGTGTTGGATATGAGCACTAGCATCTTCGTGTGTCTTCCCACAGAACTGGTTGGATTGCACCATGTTGATAAGTCCACGCTTGAGCTCAAAGTTGTCGTCAATCTCTGCAGCAGATCCTGTGCGGATGTTGTCCGTAGTGGGAGCTGAGAAATCGCGGATCGATTTGTTCGCCATGGCTTCGAATTCTGAAGACAAGTTCCGGGTCAAACTTCGGTGATCTTCTTGATTGGATGAAGCTTCGTGCTGAAGTGTTGATGATCTCTTCTTGAGCTTGGCTCTTGTTTTTTTGAATAATGCTTCGGGATTATCAACAAAATTTCCTGGAAGATGTCTTCTATTCATACATTACCCTGCATAAGAAAAAATAGAAAAATAACGGGGTAAAACTATAGAGAGAATTGCAAATCTCAATCATATTAGTGATGCGAATGATGACTCGAAACTTCATATTCATTCCTGATCAGTAATCAACCTTCCTCGGCAACGGCGCCAAAAATGCTTGTTGGGCATTCTTAACGTCACTACCGAAAGTAGACTTAATTTTCTAATTCTGATAACGGCGCCAAAAATGCCAAACCTATCCCTCATGCCACTTAAGCCAAGTTGTCATCCCCAGCATGACATGAGAGACGCGGTATAGAAATATGCAATTGCTCTTCTAAATAAATAATAAATGAGATCTGCAAGCGCATAGGTTAATACAGATGTAGCATTTTAACCGGGAAGTATTCCAGGTATCGTTATTTATATTTTTACCAATGGGAAGGGATTGCTAAAGATCAATGTTGATTATAGAATGGAATATAGAATTGAGTATGTATCATTGCATATATAATTGAGAGCATTTATCTATCTCTTTCATACAGGGATAAGTGTCACATAAAAGATATATAAAGTATGAATGGTGACAAAGATAATAAATATGATCAGCATAACTTAGCCACATATAAATATGATAAGCACCTCAATAGATATTCTAGCAAGTCATTAGCATCGAATTAGGATGAACTACAAGAATATTTCCTAAGTTATTCTTAACTATAAAGTCTAGCATATCATAGTTAGTGCAATTATACTTGGCAATCATTGCGAGAAAGGACTACGCCCATGCATAGTGATATTATCAAGGAATATGAGAAACATAGCAGTCACTCCCCTGTAATAATGTTGCTCTGCCAGCCCTATACACGAGAGGGGGACTATATAAGAATCAATGGAGCTGTCACTACCACGAACTACCCCGCGATCTAGCATATAGGGTACAATCGCAGATAAATACGGTAGAGCAAAGTCATAATCAATATATTGAAGTAGAAGAAAGTCATATTCATAGTATTGAAGAACAAAGATGAACAATTGAAGAACAATAGAGAATTACCAAGAATCCTCTTGACAGATCCGGAAACCAATCAAAGATTGACTCCTTCTAGTTCTAATCCTATGTAGCTATGCTAAACTAGAGATCTAATTAATGTGGTGGCTCTAGGGCTTGATCAGAGGCTTCCTGTCCCAAGATGAATAATGAATTAGGGTTCAGAGGTCCTCTCCTCCAGGGGCTAGGGGGTCTGCTTATATAGTCCTTCCAAGTGAATGTGGGTCGTTGGATCAAACCGACATTAACCGCACGGTTTTCCTTGATCCTTTAGGTCGGTGGAGCATGATCCGCGAAGTTGAAGCTGATTGGCCCCGAGGCCAGGGTGGGCGCCCAAGGGGGGAGGGCGGGCGCCCTGCCCTAGAGCCCGTCCGGTCTCCCGATCGTTCCTGTGGCTTCTTGACTCTTCTAGATGTAGGATAATTGCGCGGCACGCTAATATCTCTATGTAAACCTGACGTGTGGGCCTTTCTTCTGTATTTCCTGATAACCCCCTGCAGAAATAGGAAAACAACAAAACTCGTGGAATTCTGTCAGATAAAACCCTAAGTCTAGATGTCAGTTGCATTTGGATCCTTATCTTTATTTATTTGCTGATTATATTTGATACTTAAGGACCATCAACAGCCACAAGGGGTGGTAGGGCTTTTATATATGTATGTTTGGTCTTTTACTCTCGGTACGTAGGGGGGTTACAACGTTGGTATAGTGGAGATCGGTCGCCTCGTCCTTTTGGTAGTGGCAATGACGTGGTTGTCCTTGTCGGTGGCATCGCCGAGCCCTGTTTGGACTATGGCAATCTCGTCCGAGGCCCTGTGCTCTATTTCACACCAGTAGAACAGTAATTGCCCAGTCATGGTGACAGTGGAGCGAGTTAACACTTTCCATCCCTCCCCCTGTTGTGTCGTACCGCAGTGACAGGGGTAAGGCATCATAGGGACGGGAGTTGTTTGAATAGTGTGCGTTGTGTCTTACCGTGGCATGGGAGAAGGCGTGGCCTGCGTTGCATCAGGGGTACGATCGTCATGTGCAAGAAGCCAGGTCGATCCTCAGGCAAGGCGTTGATTGCACTCGAGGTCGGGGCTCGGGCCAGGCATTGATTGAGCTCGAGGCCGGGGCTTGGGTGAGGCATTGATTGCACTCGAGGCTAGGGCTCGAACGAGGCATAGCATTGATCACGCTCGAGGCCGGGGCTCAGGCATGCCGTTGATCGCACTCGAGGCTGAGGCCCGGGCGAGGCGTTGATCACGCTCGAGGCTTGGGCTTGGGCGAATCGCTGGTTGCACTTATGTCCAGGGCTCTGGTCTTACTCTTTATCTCTGTAGATTTAATTTCCTTTTTGCCACTTTTTTCCCTCTCGGTTAGGGTATCCCGATTTATGGTACCCAACACCATGAGTTTTTGTGCAACTTACAATTGACAAATAATGGCGTAACCTTTCGCATGCTCAACTAGCAAAATCCATAATCCAACCCAGTGCTTTCTTTACTATTGGATGGTTATCACTCTCTTTCTTGGCAGTAGAATCACCACGATTAGCAATGATAAACTAAAACTCCTTTATGCTATGGTATGTAAAAGTTTCACCTGTACTTTTGAGTTAGCTCCATTAGATATCAGAAACACATTTACTTCACTCTCTAGTTGCTTGTATTGCTGAATCAATGGGTTTACTTGATACACATAATGTTGAGTACATAACCAAAGAAAGAGATGTCATAGATGAACAAATGTTCATTAACATTGGTATGCTGAAAAGAGGAACAAGCGTTGGTTGTATGTGCCAAACAAACTAACCATTAAGATGGACAATGAAGATAGAGTCCACCATGTTGTAGGGACGAATAGGGTGACAAGAGGGATGGCCCGTGCTGCTCACATAGGGCAGGTTGGTCCCTCATATCCTATAGGGGGAGCTGAGGAAGAAGAGGGGAGGTGACAACAGAGGGCAGAGGTGGACGAACTCATCGACAACTGTTGGCAAATCTTAACGCACACCTACTAGAGTAAGTTGTGACAAGAATCGAGAAATGGTGGCGCCTAACCAGCACTGCTTAAATGCAAGCCTGAGCTGTTACTATGACAGGGTGTCAGGCTACCCTGAACAAGAACATTACTTTGCTGCCTTTGTCACCAATGGATATTGTTAAACATGCTAAAGAGATAAAGAATAAACCTTCCATAGACACTGATAAAAATAATAAAAATAAGTTACATGGAGGTGCTATACTTGCCACAACTTCTACTACTGCTGTGTTATGTGATCATCCAGATGCACCATGTTATTCTATACTTTGTCAACCTATTATGTCTTTTGCATTGCCTGTTGTCACTATCCTTTTTGCAGGCGTTTGTTGATGGGGAAGAGTCGAGGACGACTCCAGCTATAGAAGGAGGGGATGATGAGGACATCGCCAAGATGGAGTCAAGGACGACTCCAATTCAAGAAGGGGAGGATGATGATGACATCGCTACGCTGGATACGTTGATACCATCGTCTTTTTCAAGTTGTAATTCTTCTCCAACTCAGCTACCACGTCACTCTTGGATTCAGCAAACACGTCGTTAGTGTTTTGATCATAACTTCTTCATACGACATCAAAACGGGGTGATCTTGGAATTATTAGAAAGGGGACAAAGACATCGTCATTTCAGATCTGGTCCCAGCTCCAAATCATTCGTGGATTAATCTTTAAGTCCATGACAAGGTGCTGTGTCACCTATTTTGGGCTAACTTGGTCATGTATCGAATTCGGGCATTAAGCCCATGTTGTGGGCGCCTCCCCCTGGTCGCCGCCAACCATAGGTTGCTTCTCCTTTATATTCCACGCAGCCACCGCTGTTTAGACTGGGGTTTTGTTTAGAGTTTAGTTTTCCATCGAGAAACTGAATTGTTCATTGTAACTGTGGTGACAAATCCTTTTACAGTGATCCAGGCCCCCCGTTCTTGATCTCCTCCACTATGTCGATTAGTCATTTGGAACTGAGTTCTTGAACCCTCATTGAATATTCATGTCATTCATATCTGCAATTTCAGATTGCGTGTTTATACTTTCTTGCTTGTGTTCTTCGATTTGCTTGCAGGAACAGCCTTCTTGACGAGGTCAACCAAGTTGTGCTTCGTTGATAACCAATGGAGCAGTGGTGTAATGGTTGCAGGGTTCGAATCATGCTGATTTGAAGCCAGATCGCCAACGTCGAGTTCTCAACAAATCGAATTTATCAATTACCTCTCGGAAGATCGGGCCTGACCCTCATCAGGTGGGAGGACAACGATTGAGTAAGGACTCTTATGTATCTAACTCTACTTCTGTGTTCTAATCCTAATCAATGTAAATGACTCAACTAGACTAGTATCCAAACAGTCTTGTGTGGTGGAAGTCAACTACAATACGAGGATGAAACTCCTATCCAAGCGGACCTTTGTCTTATGGGCGCCTACAGACCGTGCCGAACGTGAATAGAACCTACCGGGAAGTAGAGGCCTGTCACGCTTCGCCGCCGCCCGCTAACACATTTGATACGGTGGCATCCACAAATAAGAGCTAGCCTAAGCACCTTGCTTACACTAGTCTTATAACTTCAACTATCACATAAATAGCCAAAGCCCCTAATGGTAGTGGAACACACACAAGGTGTTGAAAACACTAATCTAACTAAGGCAACTACACTCATAAGACTAAGACACAACACTACTACAAGTGTAGAAATGCACTAAGCAATACTCAAAGTAAGGACTTTAAGTAAATACTTAGTAAAGTAAATAAAGACTATTTTAATATAAAGAATGTAATACAAGAGAAAAGGTAAAAGAGCTATACCAGACTCTTCAGAAGACAGCTCCAGAGACCTGAGCTTCGCTCGACCCGACTCTAACTCCCACTCTAGACTAGACTAAACTACACTTGATCTCACAAGTGGGATTTGGAAATGAAATGATAGATGGAAGATGTGTCATGGGAGATGGAGGACCCCTCGTTATATAGGGGTGACAGAGGGGTTGCCACGTCAGCGATCCGCGTGCTCCTTCCTTCTCCACCTTTGGATGTACCGACCTCCCAACCGCCTTAGATGGACGGTTGGAGCATTGCCACACATGAGGAAGGTCAGTGAGAGTGAACGGACTCCAGATGGCGCCCACATGTAGGTCGATCGACCCGCCCTTTGGCTGACAATGGGTCCCACTAACCTTCTAGAAGGTCCTTAAGTCGATGGGAGGCTAGGCCAGGTGGCATCACCCAATTGGTCGGTCAGCCAACCGACCTTTGGGGCCCCTAGCCAACCACTGGCCTCCTGGTGGTGTCCCCACTTGTCATGTGAAGTATTGTCCAAAATTGAGTCTAGTTACACACTTGCTTGCTTTCATGTAGGCCCAAGGATCAATGTACTAAGTGTTTGAACCGTTGAGGGCAAGCACACTTGGATCCAAGGGTTGTGTTTGACTCCTTGGAGTATGCCATGGCTCATGCCATGGAGGGCTGCCCCTGGTGGGCCCAAACCCCAGTCGATCGACCTAGGTTATGGGGCCCACAGGGCTCATTTCCATCTTTCGTGCATTGAACAAGCTAGGAGTACAAGTGGAACTTTATTAGTGATAAATATGTTCATGTGATGCTTATCTTCCTTTAATCGAGGATTGTTGACGGGCTTTTGAGTATATAGAACTTGGTCTTCTTTCCCGTCAACAAGATCCCCCAAGCTTAACCTTTGCTCATCCCGAGCACACAATCAAGGCTTGGTTCGATCGAATCAGGTATTATCACTAAGTTAACATCTTAATAGTACTAAGTGCACAACAAAGAACTTCTCCTTAAATGGAAAAATTAGCAATGCTAACACACCAATATTACTTTAGCACCCATGGGGCTTATAGCATTAACTCGGTCTTGGGATGTTGAGAGATAGAACAGCTTTGAGTGGACATCTACTTTTCTCATGCCAGAGGTATTTGCTAAGTTTTTTTTCAAAAGAAATCTTAATGTTCCTCATATGGTTTCTCTCAAGTCAATCAAGTGGTGTATAAATCCTTACCTAGGCATATGAGTAAGTTGCCTTCTCTATGTACTTTTACTATAATAAAGGCTTATGTGGAGCTCAAGGTAGGAACAAGGGGATGGTGTACATACATTGCATATGTTGTGAAGTCAAACATCAGATCCTTGGAGGAAGAGTAGTGTCATGCTCGAGATCAAGATATATATATGGAAAGGTGGTATGAGTATGATGGCTAGAAGGCTCCTTTATTTGGTTGTGCTCTCTCTATTTTTTTCTATTGAGACAAGGCTAGCATTTTTCTCTCTTTTTTTCAAGGACTTGATGATGTCCTTCCTAACAAGATGATTATTTTCCTATAGCCTTTGCTTTGTGACTCACCTAACATTTAGCTTTTAGAGAGAGAGATTCTACACTTAGAGCATGGAGCATCTATATTTGGTGGAATGGAATGGAATGGTATGGAACGTTGCATACTCCCAGTGTAGGAGCAGCAGATGTGTGTGGATGGTGTGGATCTTGATCTCATTGAGCATGACACAACTCTCAACCAGGGGTCAACTGGAGTTGACAACTCTCAACACAAGCAAGCAGCCTATGTGCTCGGTTTCTATCATGTAGAGCATATATGGCTTGTGGTAGGAATTTAACACCATTGAGGAACAATTAAGTTTTTATTCATCTTTTAAAAAAATTCTCTGGCAATCATGCATGCTTAGAACAATAGTATAGATCTCTTATCTTAGCTATATCATGTCTCACACCAACTTAGACTTTGTTTTAGCACTTGCAACCCACTAAGTGTTCAAGTTCATGATGGTTAAGAATGCTAAGTAGTCCATACTTAGAGAAATGCCAAGTTGTAAACAAATACTAGAAAGGCATTAACTAGCAATTTCATCATCATTTCCATAGGAAGGATAGCACACATGAAGCATATTTACAAAAAGGAAAAAAAGTAAATAAATATTTTTGGATTTTTTTATGCACGAAGAAAACAAACAAAATGCAATAAAACAAGAACTAAATTAGGGGGTTGGAAACTCACCTTGGACAAACTTACCTTAGTGGGGGAGAGAATCTCCCCCAAACTTGCCTTCTTGCTCACTGGGGTGGTTGATACCCGAACCACTGGTCCCATCGGTACTCACTCTCAGCTTGGAGGCTTTGGGCCATGTTCAAGTTCTCTTGCATGAGCTGCAAGGTGGTCTGCTGTCCGATGTTGATGTTCTCCATATCGCTGATGAGTGTCTCCATTTCGGACAGTGGTTGGCGCCTTCCCCTACCACGAGGGTGAGGGGTGCGTGTTGCTGAAGACGTCCTAGAGTGATGAGGTGTTTCCGTGTGCATGGAGTTCACCTCATCCTACTCTTGTGGTGCAGCATAAGAGGGACCAGCTTGCTGCTGAGCAGCACAGGACCGTGCTCTTATGATCCTGTCCGTCCCTGCAACAGGGTTGGCTCTATTCTCTCTTCCTAGCCTCAGGGTTAGTGATGAAGCATTATACAACTAGAGGTCCTCATTGGGGAGAGAGACCTCAATGGGATGGTTCCCATAAATCATTTTAAGGCCATTTCTGGGATCTCTCTTAATCAACTTAGCACTCTTAAACATCTGCTCACCTAAGAGAGATCTATCATCCTGGATGTACTCTACTTCATTTGTTTCAAGCAAACCCATAGATTCAGCAATTCTAGTGATAAGTGAAGTAAATCATAGGGGCATGCTAGGTGCAATGGAGGAAATCCAGAAATGTACTAGCCACATGATAGGTGAAAATTTGATTTTGTTTACCATGGCATAAAGGATTTGCAATTCTATACAGCCTATATCATCCATACTAGGACCAGGGAAGAGAGTGACTATGATCCAAATGTACATGAATCTTAAGGTTGGGTTATGGATTTGGACAGGTCTACGAACAGAGAGATTATTGGATCAAGTAATCAACTTCCAGAATTTAGCTAAGTCAAAATTTTGCAAAGCATGATCTGTGTCTAGCTCACAATCTTGATCAAAACCTAGACATGTACTCAGTTCACTCCAAGTCAAATTGTAATCTTTGTTGAACATGCGAAAAGTTACTCCCGCATCTTAGTGTGGCAAAAAAATCTTGAGAGAGTATTTTTACACCAAATTCAGGAACGTACTTGCCAAAATCCACCCCAACCAATGGCATAAAAGATAGTAGGAAAGTCGGTGCTCATACCTGATTGGTTCAAGAGTTGCTCGTCAAAGACAGCGGTGTGGTTGAAGCCGCAAAGTTCGAAGGGTGTAGAGCTTCCCTATCTCTTCATGAGTGAGCAAAAGGTTGTCATGGGGCTCCAGTATCCTATCAGCAGGGATGAAGGGAACGTGTGTGCAGTTGTTCCTACTCCAGTCTCTCATGGCTCCTATTCTCAGAGTGGTGAGAGCTCGAGGATGAGCCATCACCCTTCCTCTTCTTGGTGAGCTTGGTGGAGATGAATTTCTTCATGCTACCTTCACAAGTGAACAAACAAGACCAAGCTACCTACTATACTACTATGTAGAAGGGAAAGGTTTTTGGGTTTATAGCTACTACTACACTAAGCTTGAGAAGGCTTGGAACACTAAAGAGAAGAGAGAAAGCCAAGTGAGCTCGAGATGTTTCTCCTCGTTGTGGTGTGGTATTGAGCTCACATTGGGGTGCTATTTATAGGGGTGAAAGGGCATGGCAAGACCACCAAAGGGCAGGTCGGCCAACCGGGGTTCACCCCCTTTGAAGCATGCCTTCAACTTTAGACAGGGAATCTAGCCTCATGCTTGCAAAAAGTCACCAAGTGGGACCAAAAGCATGATCGGTCGACCAAGACTTTTGCCCCCCACCACTTTAATCATGCTATATTGGGTTGTCTGATAAAGATGGTGGTGGTGCTGACCTAAAGTTGCTGCTGGTTGCCTCGGATTCCCATGTTTAGTGTTTGGTGAAAGAGAAAAGGAGAAAGCAAAAGAAGGGACAAGCACCAAAGTGATTCCCATTGACCATGGGGACCCATTAAGCATGCATCGTTGCTTCCAATGCTAGCTTTGGCTATTGGCATGTTCCCTAAAGCATCAAAGTGCTTAAAGTAGCATTCTAAGCTAAAGTCATGAGCATTCGACCATCTTAACTCAAATTCTAGCTAGTGTGTTGAGCATGGAATCTTTTGACATCATCATTGGGAGGTAACAGGATGCCTGGTGGCACCAAGGCTAGGTCGGTCAACCAGCCCTTGGGAATGGGAGCCCCACGGCATCCATTGCCCCCCTAGGATTCCTACTTCTAGCCAGAGTCGAGGGAGAGGTGGTGGACCAACAAAGCCAGATCGGCCGACCTGGCAATGGTGTCCCCACCAGCTCACCTTTTCTCCAATCACTCTTCTCAAGTTTTATTATTTATATTTAAGTTATTTGGTCAAAATGAAAAATGCATTTTTTAAGTAAGCATGCAATTGAAAAGCAAAGTTTGAGTGCAGAAAATAAATATGAGATAACTACTGACATACCTGGTCAGCGGAGGGCTCCATGTTTTAGGTCTATAGAACAGGACCTCTCCATCGGGTTTCATTCTATGGATGCCTCGGTCGGTCCCAGAGACAGGGACCATGCAGGCATCTCCTTCTCTCGCCATTTCTTTTTGGAATATTCTGTTTGCTTGCTGGGTTCCTCCTTTTGTTCGACCTTTTTGGCCAACTTGCCTTTGTTATCCCTCTGTCGGGATTTGTCGCAAGGTTTCTCCTCTGGTTTCGTGTCCTTCGGCTGCATGTTAGTTTTATAGTGATTGAAAGGACATTTGAGCCTCTTACCTGCGAACTGTAGATGGATCTGGCCAGACCCGACGTAGATGACAGCATTCACCGTGTTCAGGAATGGCCATCCCAAGATGACGGGGACGTCGATGTTTGCCCCCATGTCGAGGATGAAGAAATCGGTAGGGGCATATTCATCTTGGATTTTAACCAAGATGTCCTTAGCGACTCCTTCTAGGAACCGAATGGTTTGGTCCGCCATCTGCAATGTC
The DNA here is from genome assembly GCF_000003195.3 of Sorghum bicolor. Classification (NCBI taxonomy): domain Eukaryota; kingdom Viridiplantae; phylum Streptophyta; class Magnoliopsida; order Poales; family Poaceae; genus Sorghum; species Sorghum bicolor. The sequence continues at coordinate 26,238,080 of NC_012874.2, forward strand.
ATAAAGGTAGGGAGCAAAAAGCACCCTCACAGATTTTCATAAATTACCTTGGACATGATGTTGACGCTTGATCCAAGGTCACAGAAGATGTTGTGGAAGTGTTGTGGTCCGATCTTGCAAGTGATGGTCGACATGCCTGGGTCGTCCTTCTTTGTGATGAACGGGGGATCAAGGAGATATCCCCAATTTGAATGGACCAGAGGCTTACCATACCTCGTAGAGACTATATTAATGGACTCAAGCAGGTTCTCAGGTTTCCCTGGGATCCTATCTTGCTCATATGACGGGACAGCTGCAGCTAATTGAGCTAACTGTGTTTCAAACATTTTATTAAAGCTCAATTGATTCTTAATGACAGTATTATGGCCATTTTCTCACTAAGGCTTTCTAGGATCTTGTCATTAGCCACAATTCTCTTATTGATACTATCATTAATTTTAGTTTGGCCTAGCACAAGATCTTTAAGAGAAGGTTGGTTACCAAAGGAATTACCAGAATTATTATTGTAACCCATACCTTGGCCTTGGTAGAAGAGGCGTGAACTCCATTGTTGTTGTTGGGGCCGGTTCCTGTTGTTGAAGTTGTTGTTGATGTAGTTCACCTCCTCATGGGTCTCGGGGTAGTTATTGCCCGAGTGATCATCTCCTCCGCATACCTCGCACCATGGATCCGTTTCAACAGCACGAACAGCGGCAGGGATCTGGATGGCCTCAATTCCCTTTTTAGTGGAAGATTCCTCTATTTTCTTCATAAGGAGGTCCATCTTGGCAAAGAGCATGTCCACCTCATTGAGGGCATGGACACCTCTCTTCTTGGACTGGAGGCGCTCCTCATTCCATCCTTGCTTGTTGACCATATTTTCAATGAGGTCCTTGGCATCCTTGACATTTTTCTACAAGAATGCCCCTCCAGCTGAGGCATCAAGGTGACTACAGGCCATGCCGGTCAGCCTATGGTAGAAACCTTGGATAATGAGCCATTCGTCTATCCCATGATGAGGACAGGCACGAATGTACTCATTGAGATGTTCCCATGCTTCAGGAATCGTCTCGTCGGACTGTTGCTGGAAGCTCGAAATCTTCACACGCAGGGCACTAGTCTTGCCCGCTGGGAAGAACTTCTTGAGGAAAGCATTGGCACACTTGTCCCAAATTGTCACTTCGCTCTTCTTGGCGTAGAACCACTGCTTCGCCTTCCCCAAGAGTGAAAATGGGAAAAGGCGAAGGCGGATGGCGTCCGTCGTGACGTTCTTGACGGTGAAAGTGTTGTACACCTCCAAAAAGTGTTGAAGGTGGTCATTGGCATCCTCATGTGGCTTCCCACATAATGGATTTGCTTGCACTATGTTGATGAGTGCAGGCTTTAGCTCAAAGGTCGCATCGCCCAAGTTCAGGTTTAGGCCCGTAGCGACAAAGTCAGCTGATGGGGACGAGAACTCAGCGATGGTCTTTTGGGCCATGACTGCCTCAACAACTGGTGTGGGGCTTCCTTCCACGAGCGGTTCGGTCTCTGGGATGAACCTTTGAGGAGAAACCTGACGGCGTCTAGTTCTCCTCAATAATTGCTCAGGATCTTCAACAAAGTTTGGCGGTAATTGAAAACCACTCATGCACTGTCTAGATTCACGATAACGAGAAACAAGACAAATGAAGGGTAAGCCCCTAACACTAATGCATACTTAGACCACGGATTCCAATCTATTAGAGATTCTTAGTACGACTCTTCCCCGGCAACGGTGCCAGAGATGCTTGTTGGCAAATCTTAACGCACACCAACTAGAGTAAGATGTGACAAGTATCTAGAAATGGTGGCACCTAACCAACATTACTTAAATCTGGGATGTTACTAGGATAGGGTGTCAGGCTACCCTGAGCAACGGCTCTAGAAATTCTAAGCAACGCTAAACTCTAGCGGTGATGCAAGATGTACCAAGGGTAACTCTGCAAGCGCACAGGTACTGCTGTAGCACTTCAAACGTGGAGAGTATCCGCGGTGTCGTAATTTATAGTTCGCTCACGGGAAGCGGACTAAGACTCTATTAATAAATATATGGATGGATATCCGTGGTTTGTGTCTACTCAATCTAAGTTCACTAGTGCTAATAGGGGGGTAAGAATAGCAAGATAGATAAGTCAGATAAAGGTAAGTAAAGATAACTGGTAGTGAGCTAGCTAGGTGGGAGGACAACGAGTGACTAAGGACTCCTATGTATCTAACTCTACTTCTGTGTTCTAATCCCAATAAATGTAAATGACTCAACTAGACTAGTATCCAAACAGTTTTGTGTGGTGGAAGTCGACTGCAATAGAAGGATGAAACTCCTATCCAAGCTGACCGTTGTCTTATGGGCGTCTACAGACCGTACCCGATGTGAATAGAACCTATTGGGAAGCAGAGGCCTGTCACGCTTCACTGTCACCTGCTAACACGTTTGATACGGTGGCATCCACTAAAAAGCGCTAGCCTAACCACCTCTCTTACACTAGTCTTATAACTTCAACTATCATGTAAATAGCCAAAGCCCCTAATGGCAGTGGAACACACACAAGATGTTGAAGACACTAATCTAACAAAGGCAACTACACTAATAAGGCCAAGACACAACACTACTACAAGTATAGCAATGCACTAAGAAATACTCAAAGTAAGGACTTGAAGTAAATACTTATAAAGAATATAATACAAGAGAAAAGGTACAAGAGCTATACTAGACTCTCTAGAAGACACCTCCGGAGACCCGAGCTTCGCTCAACTCGATCTAACTCCCACTCTAGACTAGACTACACTACACTTGATCTCCCAAGTGGGATTTGGAAATGAAATGATAGATGGAAGATGTGTCGTGGGAGATTGAGGACCCCTCCTTATATGGGGTGAGAGAGGGGTTGCCACGTCAGTGATCCGCGTGCTCCTTCCTTCTCCACCCTTGGATGCACCGACCTCTCAGGCGCCTTAGATGGACGGTTGGAGCATTGCCACACATGAGGAAGGTCAGTTGGAGTGAACCGACTCTAGATGGGGCCCACATGTAGGTCTTTCGACCTACCCTTTGGCTGACAGTGGGTCCTAGTGACCTTCTAGAAGGTCCTTAAGTCGATGGGAGGCTGGGTCAGGTGGCATCACCCAATTGGTCAGTCGGCCGACCGACCTTTGGTGCCCCTGGCCCACCACTGGCCTCCTGGTTGTGTCCCCACTTGTCATGTGAAGTGTTGTCCAAAATTGAGTCTAGTTGCACAGTTGCTTGCTTTCATGTAGGCCCAAGGATCAATGTGCTAAGTGTTTGAACCGTTGAGGGCAAGCACACTTGAATCCAAGGGATGGGATTGACTCCTTGGAGTATGCCACGGCTCATGCCATGGAGGGGAGCCCCTAGTGGGCCCAAACCCCGGTCGGTCGACCTAGGTTATGGGGCCCATAGGGCTCATATCCTTCTTTCCTGCATTGAACAAGCTAAGAGTAAAAGTGGAACTTTATTAGTGTTAAATATGTTCATGTGATGCTTATCTTCCTTCAATCGAGGACTATTGACGGGCTTTTGAGTATATAGAACTGGGTCTTATTTCCCGTCAACAACAACATGGGCGACGTACAAGTCGAACAAGGTGCCAACTTGCAATTGATGCAACTGAATGTCCAAATATTGCAAGTGATGCAAAAGGAGGATGAATGTCGTTGGGATGCATGGTTCCTACTCTATCCGCCACCACAGTGAGCAAGAGCCAAGCTTGGGGGGTCCTCTCCCCCACTAAGGTAAGTATTCTACCCTTGCATTTTATTTTAATTATATATTTGCATTGCTAAAAAAGAGGTTTGAAACTCCCAAAAATATTTGCTTGCTCACATGCTTCATGTATGCACATTCTCCTTATGGAAATGATGATTAGTTGCTTTGTCAATGTTTCTATAATACCTAGTTTACAACTTAGTATTTCTCTAAGTATGGATTACTTAGCACTTTTAAACCACCATGAACCTAAAACATTTGTGGGTTGTGAGTGCTATAACTATCTAAGTTTTTATGGGATATGAGATAGTGAGACAAGAGCTGCTATAATATTGTTCTAAGCATGATTGATTACCGGAGAATCTATTCTTAAAATGATCAAAACCTTAATTGTTCCTCAATGGTGATAAATTCCTACCACAGACATATATCTCTACATGTTTAAAAACCTTCCACATAGGCTATTTGCTTTGTGTTGAGTGTTGTCAAATCTTTTTGATCTTTGTTAAGTGATTTTTCATGCCTATAAGATCAAGATCACACACACGCCACATACATATGCTACTTCTACACTAGAAGTACGCAAAAATATGCATTTCATTCCCACACAAAAAAATAATAGGTTGCTCCATGCTTTAAGTGGTAAAGTATCTATCTAAATATTATTTAGAAGATGAGACACAAAAGAGGGCTAGGCAAAATAAGTATTCATAGACGGACACATATGAAAGTCCATGAAAAAACACTAAAAAAGAGAAAGCTAGCCCTTTCTCAATAGAAAAAATAGAGAGAGATATCATATCAAATAAAAGAGCAACCTAGTCCACCATAGACCACACACTTGCACATCTTGATCTGGAGGTATGACACTTCTCTTCAAGGATCTGGGCTTTGGCTTCACAACAAATGCAAGTAAGTATGCCATCTCCTTGTATTCCTTCCTTTAGCTCCACATATGCCTTTATAGAGTAGGATAGAATTAGGAAGGCAACTTTTACTATGTGCTTTGGTGAGGAATCATATACCATTTGAGCAACATGAGAGAACCATATGACGAACATTAAGTTTTATTTTGAAAAATATTGCAAAACCTCCAGTATGAAACTTGCTAAGGATAAGAAAGTTAGTGCTTAAGGAAACTATTCTATCTTTCAACCTCCAAAGACAAAGGAAAAGCCATAAGCCCAATAGAGTACTAAGGTAATATGGGTGAGTTTTCATAACTAATTTTTCAAATCAAGGAGAAGAAATTTGTTGTGCACATGGTACTATTGAAATGTGGGCCTAGTAAATTTACCTGATCCACTGAGGCTAAGTTTCATTGTTTGCTCAGGACAAGCAGAGGTTAAGCTTGAGCGATCTTGTTGACGGTGGATATACCCTAAAAATCCATAATCAAAACACCGTCAACATGCCTCGTTTCTAAGGAAGAATAGGATAACATGAACATAATTTATCAATAACTGGCTCCACTTGTATTCTTAGCCTTTGATTGTAGGAGATGTTGACGGTCCTTAAGTATCAAATTTAATTATCAAATAAATAAAGAAAAGGATCCAAATGAAATCAAGATCTAGACTTAGGGTTTTATCTAATAGAATTCCACGAGTTTTGGTGTTTTTCTATTTCTGCAGGGGGTTATCAGGAAATACGGAAGAAAGGCCCACATGTCAGGATTACGTAAAGATATTAACGTGCTGCGCAATTATCTTACATCTAGAAGACTCCAGAAGCCACAAGACCGAAGCGGAGGCGAAACGGGGCCAGAGGCAGGGCGCCCGCCCTGTCCTACTGGGCGCCCGCCCCCTGTTGGAGTCCAAACAGGACTCTGCTTTGCGGGAAGTCTCCACCGACCTAAAGGATGAATCTAAACCATACAATCTATGTCGGTTTGATCCAAGGGCCCATATTCACTTGAAGGGACTATAAAACCAGACCCCCTGGCCCCTGGAGGAGAGAGCCTCTCAACCCTAATTCATTGTTCCATCAAGGGAGAAGAAGCCTCTGATCAAGATTAGAGCCACCACATCAATTAGACATCTAGATTAGCATAGCTACATAGGATTAGAACTAGAAGGAGTCAATCTTCGATTGGTTTCCGGATCTGTCAGGAGAATTCTTGGTAATTCTCTAATTGTGCTTCTAATTGCTTTCTAATTATCTTTGTTCTTCAATATTATGAATATGACTTTGTTCTACTTCAATATATTGCTTATGACTTTGCTCTACTTGCTTATATTCAAGATTATATTGTTCATAGTTTATCATAGTTATGTACTTGGCTTAGTTAGATACGATCTATATACATGCTTAGGATCGTATAGCGTTTATCCATCGGATCCATGGGTAAATGATAGATATTGTGTAGGCGTGGTGCTTATACCGTATTTATCTGCGATTGTACCCAATATGCCAGATCGTGGGGTGGTTCGTGATAGTGACAGCTTCATTGATTCTTATATAGTCCCCCTCTCGTGTACTGGGCTAGCAGAGCAACATTATTACAGGGGAGTGATTGCTATGTTTCTCATATTCCTTGCTAATATCACTATGCATGGGCGTAGTCTTGTCTCACAATGATTGCTAAGTATGCTTGCACTAACTATGATAATGCTAGACTATATAGTTAAGAATAACTTAGGGAATATTATTGTAGTTCGTTCTAATACCATGCTAATGACTTTCTAGAGTAATTGAGGTGCTTATCATATTTATTATGTGGCTAGATCAGATTAGTTATCCTTGTCACTATTATTATTTCATATATCTTTTATGTGACACTTATCCCTGTATGAAGAGTTAGATATAATGTTCTCAATTATACATGCAATGATAGATGCTTAATCTCATATTCTATTCTGTAATCAATAGTGATGATTGCTAATCCCTTCCCAGTGGTAAAAATATAAATAACGATACCTGGAATACTTCCCGGTTAAAATGCTGCATCGGTATTAATCTGTGCGCTTGCAGATCCCATTCATTATTTATTTAGAAGAGCAATTGCATATTTCAATACCGCGTCTCTCATGTCATGCTGGGGATGACAACTTGGCTTAAGTGGTGTGAGGGATAGGTTTGGCATTTTTGGCACCGTTGCTAGATTTAGAACTTAGTCTACTTTTAGTAATGATGTTAAGAATACCCAACAGGAGACAACAAAATGCACCTTGGTGGGACCCAATAAGGGGGTCGGGCGACCCCATCATGGACCCACAAAGAGCTGAGCTTCGAAGTACAATCCAAGACAAGGTCTCTCATGTGCAACTTGACCCTTAGATCAACTTCCAATGGTAAAAGATGATTACACATGGATCCATGGGGCCACAAGGAAGCAAGCAACGTGACAACTACACAACTACTAATCAAGCCACTGCACATGACATGTGGGGACACCTTCTAGAAGACCCTGGCGGGCCCACCTCACAAGGAGGGGGTCGACCAACCCCAAGGTGGAGAGACCCAAGGAGCTACTACATGCAACCGACCTTGGGATCCTCTAGAAGGCTAGGGCTTGGCCCACTGCACAGTGAGGGTGACCCCCTATGGACCCCACTAGGTCGGTTGGCTCCACATCGGCTCAAACATGCATCCCACGTGTTGGATTCACCACTGCCATCCATCAATGGCGGTTACAAGGTCAGTTCATCCAAGGGTGGAGAAGCATAGAGCACATGGATCACTGATGTGGCAGCCCCTCTCCTTCGTCTGTAAATAGAGGCTGCCTCCACCCTGGAGAAGCATCCCCAAGCAATCCCCAATGTAGCCTCAACCATTTCTCTTGGGAGATCAAGTGTAGTTGTAGTTAGTTAGGATGGGAGTTAGAGTCGAGTTGAGCAAAGCTCAGGGTCTCCAGAGTTGTCTCTTCTGGAGAGTCTGGTAACGGTCTTATATCTTTCCTTTGTAAGTCTTTTCCTTTATTAATATAATATTCTTCATTTACTTTACTTAGTATTTACTTAGTACAAGTCTATCTTTATAGCCTTGTGTGCTTGTCTTAGTAATATTAGTCGACTTTGTTGGATGGGTTTCTTGTACCCAACTTCTTGTGTGTGTTTCATTGTGCTATCTTGCAAAGGAGCTCTAGTTATCTGATTGGTAGTTAGGGTTGTGACAGTTAGTGTAAGCGCGGTACTTAGACTAAGGCTCACCTTTGATGGCCACTGGTGTGGACGGATGGTAGGAGTGCACTGGCAGGACATGATAGGCTGTGCGCGGCATTAGGATCTCCTCACGTATGAACTAGTTCTTAAAAGGCAGGGCGTCCATAAGAGTATAGTCACTTTAGGAGGGGTTTTGTCTCCTATTTTCTCGACTATCTCCCTCACACAAGTAGTAAGGCGTCAGTCTAGTTGAGTCAGCTATCTATTAGGATCAAGTACATAGAAGTAAAGTAGGATAAATAAGAGTCCTTTACTCACTCGTTGTCTGCCCACCTAGCTAGCTCTCTATCATTTATCTTTAGATTAGGATCTGTGTGAGATCATTTATCTATCCTTATCATTTATCCTCTTACCCCTTTCTACACTAGTTGACACTAGATTGTAGTAGACACAAGGATCTCTTCTCCCTTCTATTAAACATTCCTGGCTCTGCTTTCCCTTGGGATACAATCAATGATGATACCTTAGAATATGCATCCTCGGTGAAATGCTACATCGGTACATTCTGTCCGCTTGCAGAATATTCATATCTTTATAGCAACACATAGAATTACCCACACTTTGCATCTCTGACGCTGCTGCTAAGGCCAGGCTCTCAGTCTAACTTTAGTGGTTGCGCTAAGATTTGCCAACAATTATCATGCTCTGAAGATCAAGATCACGTACACCCACATATATCTGCCATTCCTACACTAGAATGAACACAAACATGCCTTTCCATCCACAAAATGATTTACTCCTACAATGGGAGCAAACACAAAAAGAGTCTTGGTAGGATTAATTACGATAAGTTTTTTAAAGTCTTTCTCAATATTTTCTGGTTATAGAAGGGAGGTATGTGGCTATGCAAAATAAAGTATTGCAAAAAATGGACAACTGTTCAAGAAAGAAAAGAAGAATAAAATAAAGAGATAGCCCATACCATCCTTTGTAAAGATCATCAATGTTTTAGAGGAAGAAAGACATTCTGAAAGAGCAAAGTAGAATTAGGTTTAGCCACTATAAATTCCACACACATGCACTCCTTGATCTAAGAGTATGCTATTCCCCTCCATAGATCTAAGTTTGGACTTAGCAACATATGCAAGATAAGTATGCTATTTCCTTGAAATACCTTCAACTCCCTATAGGCCTATATAGAGTAGGATACATATAAGGTATAGATCATACATGCCTTGGTGAGTGTTGATATTTGGTAACGCAATAAGGAAATGATCCGCAAGCGCACGGATATCGGTGAGCATTTCACCCGGGAGGTTTTCCAGAGTTATCGTATTTATATTTTTACCACTAGGAGAAAGGGTGCATCTGACTAACCAAATCTATTGCTACTACCCCTTTAGGCTACAAAGAATGTGTCTCGATGTGAGTGATGTATAGAGACGACTGCAACCGTAGTCTCATTCTAACCTTGGTAAGGATGATCTAATGTTCTATTGGGGAGGCTCACGGAATCTAGACAACACAAAGGATGTTCGACCCGCACCTATAACCCTACCCATCCTGCTAACAAGATATGGGATACAAAAGTAACTCGGAAATGTCATGTTCCTCGCTACTACCACGGTCCAGCTAGTCACGGGATATCTATGAGTACCCTAGCCTAAACACCACGTTTACGCTAACAAGTGATTACTCTAATACTCAACCGGAAGAGGATTAAAGTAAACTCATAAACCAAAGAACAATAAAACAAGAACTTACTAGTAATTAGAAGTCGAATTACTGAAGAATATTAGAAGCAAGCCTCGGGTTAGGAGACTTGATCCCGTAGGTACAACTCGGAGTAGACACCGACAGGCCGGCCTTCCTCCGATCCACACCTCCACTCTATCTCTCTCAATCTAGTAGAAACTAGAATATCTATTTCTACTTTACATTGGTTGCTAAGCCTAAAAAGAAATATATCTAGAGAAGAGGTTTTCCTTCGAGGGCACCCCTCAATCTCTATGATAATTTCTTGTCTTCCTCCAGGGGCAGGGGCCTTGCTTATATAGTCCTCCTCCTCTGTGCGTTTTTGGTTCAGCAGGCGATGTGGTACTAAACTTTCCACCATATCTCATTAAAATGCACATAGGCCTTAATGGACCAAAATCTGATTTGGGCCCAATTAATCCCGCAGCTCTTTTATATGGAGTCCTTCTTTTATTAATATCTCTTGATTCCGAACTCCAAATATAGCAAATAATATATGCATTTCGATCACCTCGACGAGATCTTTGCAATAGTGTACTCTATTCTGTGATTGGTGGAAACACCTGGGCGGGCGCCCAAGGGGAGTGGGCGGGCGCCCTGCCCCCGGGCCCGTTCGGCCTCCCGTTCGTTCCCGTGGCTTCTGGAGTCTTCTAGATGATAGAAAATTGCGCGGCACGTTAATATCTCTATGTAATCCTGACGTGTGGGCCTTTCTTCTATATTTTCTGATAACCCCCTGTAGAAATAGACAAACACCAAAACTCGTGGAATTCTGTCAGATAAAACCCTAAGTCTGGGTGTTGGTTGCATTTGGATCCTTTTCTTTATTTATTTGATGATTATATTTGGCACTTAAGGACCGTCAACAGTGAGTTCTACAAATACCACTTACAATGAGTGATTTGAGTGTGCTACATGATGGAGAAGGGTAAGCTATGTTTTTCTTTGCAATAATATTATTATAAACTCCAAGTGATAGGACTGAAGAAAAAGGGAACTCTATTTTGTATTGTTCCACCCTCAGCTTCTCAAAGTTTTGTGGTAGACACTTTGAATCCCACAGTATAGGCATGACTTGGAATAAGTCTATTGGTGATGTCTTGGTTTGAGTATATTATTAAAATAATATATTCATTTTCCTCGAGGACAAAAGACAAGTGTGGGGGAGTTTGTTGACGGTAGATAAGTTCTAATTTTAACCACCAACTAAACATAAAAATGGATCTATTTGCAATCACTTAGTAGATATAGGGTTATCACTAATGGAATTCCACAAGTTTTGGTGAATATCTATTTCTATAGGGTGTGTGCTGAAAACAACCTAAGATGGTCCACATGTCAGATTTGCAAAGAGAGAATACGTGAATGTTAACTCAGGAATAATCTAGAAGACTCGAGGAGCCACCACCTGCAAGCTAGGGCCCACCTGACAGAGGCCAGGGGTGGGCGCCCCTGACAAGTGGGGCGGGCGCCCGTGGATAAGAACCAATCAGGTTCCACATCATAGATCCTGCCTCCATCGCCTTTGAGGAGTAATCTTGGCTGTCTGTCAAGGTTGGTTTGATCCGAGGGCTATGGTGCTTCCTAGGGAGCTAATTTTGAAACTATAATTCATATTTCTAGAGATAATTAGTCAGAGAAGGGTCCCTTGGATGGATCTATCTCTATAGGGTTATAGCAACAAGAGAGATTGAGAGAGTATAGGGTGGATATAGAAGTGGAGGAAGCTCGGCCTATCGGTGTCTTTTTCCTTGTATTTTCATCGTCAACTCTCCTAACCGGAGGCTTGGTTCTAGAATCATTCCGCAATTCAACTTCTAATACTAGTAAGTTATTGTTCTTTGGTTTATGAGTTTACTTTATTCACTTCGCGTAGGGGATAGAGTAATCATTGATTGTGTAAGCATGATGCTTGGGCTAGGAATACTCGTAGATACTCCCTATCTAGCCAGATTTGTGGTAGCATTGGGGGGAACTGACAATCTCCTTGTGTTTCTGTAATCCATGTCCAGTCAGGAGGTAAGGTAGGATTTATGGTGCCAAGGTTAAGCACTGTCTGAGGTGTCTCTTTTCTCTAGGTACTCCCCTTAGAACAATATCCACACAACTTACAAGTGGTTAGAGGAAGACTGACGAAGGAGTTCTCTCTATATCGCTCATATCTCACTATCTTATCTTGCTGCCTATAGGTAGCAGTTAAGACCAGATTAGTCTTTTGCACACTTTCTCCTAGTGGTAAAAGTATAAATACAATATGTTGACACTTACTAACACCACTTAGATACTAGGTTGTCATCCCCAGCATGGTGCCAGAGTATACAAAGGTATTTATAAATATGGAGGCTCTCTAGAAAATAATCTATTCTATCCGCAAGCGCATAGATAAAATACCTCATTGTAGCATTTCACCAAGAAAGTATTCCAGGTATCGTTATTTATAATTTTGCTTAAGAGGACAAGGGTGAAATGAAGATAAGGATTAAATCTATCAAGGCATAGACTAGAGATAAACTTGCAAGAACATGATTACTAATGAGGAACTCGTCACACAGCCACTTACTTTAGCAGGGGGTAAGCCATAATAATAATGATAATGAAATATAAGCTCATGGGTAAATAACACAGCGATTAGAAAATAGACAACTCCTCATATATGTAAGGTGACGTCGGATTAGCTAGAGAATGGATTCTAAGTTATGTACTATCTACTAAGTCACAATCTACTCTAGTTATCTACAAGATCATATATAGTATAAAAGACTCTTCATTCATGTATAAGGAACATTACTAAAGTAAATCAGAGCATCGCAAGACTTACTCCACAATACAAATTATGCCTGTCCTATCAACAGAGGGTGGACTATATAAGTATCAACGAAGCTGTCACTATCGCGAACTACCACACAACCCGGCCAATAGGATACATTTGCAGGTAAATAACATCTAAGCACCACGCCCACATGTGATCTACCACTTAACTCCCACGTGTCAAGAGCTAAGCGCTTTGCAAACTTATACGTAAACTCATTATCGATCATAACTATATCAAATATAGAACTAGAGCAAATTAAGAGCATAATAAATAGAGACATAATGCAATTAGAATAAAGTAGTAGAGAAAGATATGAAATAATACCAATCTTTATTAACGAAGATCCGAATCCAGAGCGTAGTGCTCTACTTCTCTAATTCATCTAATCAATCCTCTAAACTTGAAGGATTAGGGAGTAGCTAATTCTAGTTCTCTGTGGGAGAGAAGCTCTAAACCCTAACTTTGATAGCTACCTCTGATAATGATTTTTCCTCTCTCCCCCTGGGGTGGAGAGGCCTTAATTATATAGTCCTTTCAAGTGAATTTGGGCCGTCGGATCAAACCGACATTGATCGCACAGTTTTTCTCTGCCCCCGAGCCCGTCTGGTCTCCCGTTCGTTCTCGTTGCTTCTGGACTCTTCTAGATTAAGGAAAATTGCGCGGCACGTAATTATCTCGTTGTAAACATGACATGTGGTCCTTCTCTCCATATTTTCTGATAACCCCCTGTAGAAATAGATAAACACCAAAGCTCGTGGAATTCTATCAGATAAAACCCTAATTCTAGATGTTTGATGCATATTGTTCCTTTTCCATCTTAATTAGTTCTCTATAGTTCTATAGCATAGTTACATAGGAAAAGACCTAGAAGGAGTCAAGCCTAGCTTGGAGTCCAGATCAATCTTCGTTCTTGGTAATTTCTTATTTTTATTTATAATATTCATATTAGTTCTTCCTATTATGAAATTGACTTTAATCTATTTGATTATATCAGAATTGACTTTATTATATTTGCTTATGTTCTCAATTATATTGTTATTAGTCTACTTTGATTATATGCTTAGCGTAGTTAGATTAGAATTATGTTTATGCACAGGATCATAGCGCTTACTCGTTAGGCTGATGGGTAAGTGGTAGATATTGTGTAGGCGAGGTGCCTAGACCATATTTATCTCCGATTACCCCTTATAGTCCAGAACTGAGATAGATCGTGGGAGTGAGAGTCCTATTGAGTCCTTTGTAGTCCTCCTCCCGATTATAATGACTGCAGAGCACAATTATTATAGGGAAGTGATTTCTATGTTCATGATCTTTCTTAGTAATATTACTATGCTTAGATATTACCTTTTCTTATGATGATGCTAAGTGTAAGTGCACTAATCAATGTATGCTTTGACATTATAGTTAGAGTACTTAGGATTTATTCTTGTAGATCATCATAGTCCATGCTAGTGTTATATACTTAGAGTAATATATTGAGATAATTACCATATTTATATATGGCTATGTGCTCTCATTTATCTTCTGTCACTTATTATTCATATTTATTATTTATCTTATGTGACACTTACCCGGCATGATGAGAGATAGATAAAGACATGGTGAAGATCTCCATGATTACATATAGTGCTCATTGCTTATTATCCATTGGAAGTCCCTTTCAAGTGGTAAAAATATAAATAATAATACTAGATTACACCCAGTTAAAATGCTACATCGATATTATCTGTGCGCTTGTGTATCCTTTTGTTTATTATCTAGAAAAGCATATAGATTTTGTACCAGCACTTCTACATTATGCTAGGGATGACATCCTGGCTTAAGTGATGTAATGTAATTTTGACACTGTTGCTAGGGATAGGTTTAAAAGTCTATTTATAGTAATTGCGTTAAGAGGTGTCAACAGTGAGCACTTTTATGCCAAGTTTGGGAACCATCTGAAATCCTCCCCAACCAATTGCGTTAAAAAAGCATTAAATTCTATGCTCATACCTGTGTTGTCCAAGAGAACCGAATCAATGATGCCTGTGCAATGGAGACTGCTTGCTCGTAGGTCGTTGTATTTCTACAGCTCTTCTTAGTTCAGCATGAGGCCGCTCTCGGGCTCTCTTAGTCTTGATGGAGGCTCATAGTGTACAACTTGGTGGTAGCTCTCTTCCTCATCCTTCCTCCCATGGGTTTCTTCATCAGTGTGGTGAGAGCCTTGGGAAGAACTCTCACTCTTCTTTGACTTCTTGAACCGGGAGGTGAGTAACTTCTTCATCTAGCGTCACAAGTGAGACAAACCAAGCTCCTCCTCCTCCTCCTACTATGCAGGAGAGAAGGGGCAATTATTTTTGGGTTTTTTGTTTTGGGATGCTACTACTAAACTAAACTCGAGAGAGATCTTGCAGCAAAAGAGAGAAGAGAGAATGTGAGCTTGAGATGATTCTGCTGGTTTGGTTGTGGAGTTGAGCTCGCTATGCATGGGTATTTATAGGGGGGGAAGGGCGAGTGGAGAACACCCCATGTGGAGGTCGGCTGGCTCCCCATAAGCACCTCTAAATTTGAATTCAACTTTACATAGGGAATCTTCCTTTAGGCATCAAAACGTTTTTAGAAGTTGTCCAATGTGGGGGTCGGCCGACCCTCATGCTAGGCTTCCCAACACTTTCAACATTGTGTCATCAAGTGTCTGGTAAACTAGAGGCTAGGTGTGGACAAAAAGTAAAGTTACTTTTTAGAGATTCCCTTGTCTAGTGTTTGGTGAAAGAGAAAAATATGATTGGTTAAGTGAAGAGTTGTCTAAAGAGAATCTCATGGACCATGGGGACACTAAAGCATGCCTAGGTGACCACTTTGCAGATTTTGTCTTGTGGTGTGGTCCCAAAACATTCAAGATGAGAAAAAACATCTTATGTTTATAGTGATGAACAATGAGACCATTTCTTTTTAGACTTTGGCTAGAGTGGAATGCATAGGATTTCTATGTGTGGTGAGTGGGAGATAGGAGGCTCTAGAGGGGACAAGATTGGTGTTGGTCGATCACCACTTGAGAGCCCTGAGGGCACCCAAGTGCTAACTCAAAACCAAAGCATCTAGCCAAAATGAAAGGAGTTGATGTGGGCCTAGTGGTGGGGTCGGCCGACCCCACCTTGCATGATCCACCAGCTCAGAACATTAATGCAAAGTGTTCTCAAGTATTTTATTTATTTTGTCAAAAGATAATATGCAAGCTTACAACTAAAGAATGCAATTGAAAATGAAATGCAAGGATAGAAATATAGAAAATAAATATGAGATAACTACTAATTTACCTTACCAGCAAGGGCTCCATGTTTTAGGTCTATAGAGTAGGACCTCTCCGTCTTGTTCATTCTTTGGGTGCTTTGGGTGATCACAAAGATGGGGACTGTAGTTGCACCTCTTGTTCCGCCATACTTGTTTGACTTTGGCATGCGGTTTTGTGGGTTCTTCCTTCTTTACTTCAACCTTGTTGGCCGACTCACCTTGCTTATTCCTTCGGCATGGGTAATAGTGAGGTTTGTTCTTGTCCTTCACCTACATGTTGGTTTTATAACCATTGAATGGACACTTTACCTTTGTTGTTGGGAATTGGAGATGAATTTGGTCGGATCCCACGTAGATGACGGTGTTAACCGTGTTGAGGAAGGGCCTTCCTAGGATGATAGGGACTTTATTGTCGGCTCCCATGTCCAAGATGATGAAGTCGGTAGGGACGTATTTGTCTTGCACCTTGACTAGTATATCCCTCAGCAGTCCCTCAGAGAACCGAATCGTTTGATCGGCCATCTGCAAATGAACAAATGTTGGGAGTAATGACCCCCCTAGTAGGTTTTCATAGGTTACCTTGGCCATGATGTTAATGCCCAATCCAAGGTTGCAGGAGGCATTGTGGAAGACTTGTGGTCCAATTTTGCAGGTGATGGTTGTGTGGCCTAGATCGTCCTTCTTTGTGATGAATGGTGGGTGAAGGAGATAACTCCAATTGGACTGCACCGGAGGCTTACCGAATCTTGTGTTCACTAATTTAACACTTTCAATTGGATCCTCAGGTTTCCTTAGGATCATACCTTGCTCGAAGGAGGATTGCTTCTGTTAGTTGAGCTAATTGTGTTTCTAGCATTTTATTGAATCTCATTTGATTTTCATGGTAGAATTATAGCTATCCATTTTATCACTTCATTTTTCAAGAATCTTATCATTAGCCATCATCTTATTATTAATGCTATCATTTATTTTAGATTGGCCTAAGACAAGATCTCTTAATGAAAGTTGGTTACCATAAGAATTATTGAAAGTATTGTTGTAACTGTTACCTTGATTTTGGTAGAAGGGGCGCGAGATCCATCCTTGTTGTTTTTGGGGCCGGTACCCATTGTTATTGTTGTTGTTGATGAATCTCACCACTTCCTTTGTTTTAGGACAATTATTTCTCGAATGATCTTTTCCTCCACGTACTTCACACCATGGACTAGCTTTGACGGCTCCTGTGGTTGCGTAAGGTTGAATGGCCTCTTGTTCCTTCTTGGAACCTTCTCTACCTTTTTAATCAAGAGGTCCATTTTAGCGAAGAGCATGTCCATCTCATTGAGGGTGTGGACACCTCTCTTCTTGAGCTAGAGATGTTCCTCATTCCATCCTTGGTTTGCAACCATCTTTTCTATGAGGTCTTTGGCATCTTGACATTAGGTTGCAAGAATGCTCCCCCAGCACCAGCATCAAGGTGACTCTAGGCCAAACCGGTTGGGCCATGGTAGAAACCTTGTATGAGGAGCCATTCCTCTATCTCATCATCAGGATAGGCATGAATGTACTCCTCGAGATGTTCCCATGCTTCAGGAATTGTCTCATTAGCTTGCTATTGGAAGCTGGAAATCTTTCCACAAAGGGCGTTTGTTTTACCCATCAGGAATAACTTCTTGAGAAACACATTGGTGCACTTCTCTCAGGTGGTGACTTCAGTCTTGTTGGCATAAAACCATTGCTGCACCTTTCCCAATAGAGAGAATGGGAAAAGGCAGAGACGGATGGCATCTACGTAACATTCTTGATGGTGAAGGTACCTGTACACCTGACCTAGGCTTAATAGGATTAATAGGAGACTCATACCAACAAGTTGCAACTTCTTTTTCGGAAGCCCATCTCGAAAGAACTCTAAAGTTAAGCGTGCTTGGCCTAGAGAAATTTAGGGATGGGTACTTCCCGGGTGCGCGCGAGTGAGGACAAAGTGTGCAGAAAAGACTAGTGTTGGTCTGTGGGACTGACTATATCCTAGAAAAGCTAGCAGATGTAAGCGGGCCTAACCTCGTGGAGGCAGGATGTTACAAAATGGTATCAGAGCCGACTCTCGCGGTTCCACAGGCGCGTGTGTCGCAGTTGCATAGGCATGGTGTGCATGGCTGGTGTGGACCTAGAGTGGTCACACAGCATAGCACATGCGCTAGCACTGGATGCACGGACGTGGCCAAGAGGGGACATTCCTGGCTTGGGGTTGATCGACGAGGACGTCGATCTCTTAAGGGGGTGAGGATGTAACACCCGGCCCAGGGCTTAATAGGATTAATAGGAGACTCATACCAACAAGTTGCAACTTCTTTTCCGGAAGCATATCTTGAAAGAACTCTAAAGTTAAGCGTGCTTGGCCTAGAGCAATTTAGGGATAGGTGACCGACCTGTGTGTGAGTGAGGACAAAGTGTGCAGAAAAGACTAGTGCTGGTTTGTGGGGACTAACTATATCCAAGAAAAGCTACAAGATGTAAGCGGGCCCGGCCCCGTGGACGCGGGACGTTACAGTACCACACACCTCTAGGAAGTGTTGGAGATGGGTGTTGGCATCCTCGTGCGGCTTCCAACATAATGGGGCTTGCACCATATTGATTTGTGCTGGCTTAAGCTCAAAAGTTGCATCCCCCAAGTTAAGTTGCAGACCCATGGTGACATAGTCAGCTGACGGCACAGAGTACTCAGAGATGGTCTTTTGGGCCATAGCTTCCATGATAACTGGTGGGGAGCATCCTTCCTCGAATGGATTCAGGTTCAAGATGAACATTTGAGATGGAATTTGATGACATCTAATTCTCCTCAAAAACTACTAAGGATCTTCAACAAAATTTGACATCATTTGCAAACCGCTCATGCACCTTCTAGTTCCACGATAACGAGAAACATGATAGGTGAGGGGTGAGCCCCTACACTATTTGATAACTAGACTAATAGCAGACTCTAGATTCACTTTTATTAAAATTCCTAGGAAGACGCTTTCCCTAGCAACAGCACCAAAAATGCTTGGTGGTAAATCTTAGCGTCACTACTAAGAATAGAGTTTTAAATTTGCTCTCAGCAACGGCACCAGAAATGTCTGTATGGGTACTTCTTATGTCTATTGGATTATTCCATAAGCACATAGAATATACTGATATAGCACTTCACCGAGGATGAGTATTCCAAGTTATCATTATTTATTTTATCCCAAGGGAAAGCGTGCTAGGAATGTCTACTATAATCTAGTATCAACTAGTGAAGAAGGGAGCGTATGTGAATGTTAGGAAGGGTAGATAAGTAAGGTAGCAAAGAATCTAATCTAAGGATAACTAGTAGAGTGTTAGCTAGGTGGGAGGACAACGAGTGAGTATAGGACTCCTATGTATCTAACTTTACTCCTGTGGACTTATTCCTAAAAGATAATTGACTTAGCTAGACTGACTCCTACAACTTGTGTGACGGGGATAGCCAAGAAAATAGGAGATAGAACCCCTACTTAAGCGACTATACTCTAATGGGCGCCCTACCTTTTAGAGACCTAGTTTGTACATGAGGATAAATCCTAATGCTGAGCTGGACCTATCACTTCCCACCAGTGCGCTCCTACTGTCCGTCCAAACCATCGGCCACCAACGATGAGCCTTAGTCCAATCATCGCGCTTACACTCACTCTCACAACTCTAGCTAATGCGCACATAGCTAAAGCTCTTAGGCAATATAGGATGATGATACACACACAAGTAGTTGGTATAGGAAACCACTCCAACTAAGACAATTACACTAATAAGACAAGTACAAAACAAGACTATAGTACCTATAGACTTGCACTAAGTAAATACTTAAGTAAATACTAAGTAAAGTAAAGAAAGAATGATATATTAATAAAGGGAAAGTCTTACAAAAGAGGAAAGGTACAAGAGCTATACCAGACTCTCTAGAAGACGACTCTAGAGACCCTGAGCTTCGCTCGATTCGACTCTAACTCCCACTCTAGACTAACTACTACTACTCTTGTTACTTGTGGATCCTAGGGATCTTGGGACCTTCTTGGACTCTTGGGATTTTGGGGATTTTAGAATGCTTCTCAAGTGTGGAGTTAGCCTCTATTTATAGAGGAAGGAAAGAGGGTGCCATGTCAGCGATCTGTGTGCTCCATGCCTCTCCACCCATGGATTAACTGACCTTGCAACTGTCATAGATGGACGGTTGATGTAACCCATCAGGTGGGAAGCTTGTCCAAGTCGGTGAGGAGCCAACCGACTTAGAACCCAACAAGGTGGGGATCGGCCGACCCCCTCACTAATAGGTGGGCCCAGCTAGAGCTTCTAGAAGGTGTCCCCACCTATCAGATGAAGTGGCTCCAATAGTTGGTAGCATCTTGTTGACACCGTTTTTGGGCACGTGTCTGGGATGGCAGGATAAGGTGGCAGTACGATGTTTACAAAGTGGGTTGCCGATGAGGATGGTTGCCGATGAGGGAGAGGTTGAACGTGATTAAGTCCACAGGCAGTAATATGGTGCCGATGGCTAGATAAGAAAGTCTGCCGATGACTATGGCAAAGGGTCTGCCGATGATGCAAAGAGGGAGTCCGGAAGCTGCCGGTCGTTATGCGGAGGAGTTTCGGTTTGTCACGAGGGATAGTTTTATTATTTCCTTAATTATTTGCATCGTTTTGTATACGGATTCCGTGTAATTTGGAATTCGAATTCTAATCGTGTCTGGTTGTAGCTCTTCGAGCAGGGTATAAATGTAGACCCTAGGGCCTTGTAATAGATCATCAATCAAGAAATCAAACACATGTTTTTACTCATATTCCAGCATTTACTTTTCGATGACTTCGTCATACTTTTTCCTTTTGTTACGAGTTCTTAGGAATTCGTCGACTTAAGCTCGGCGTGTTCTCAAGTTCCGCGTGAGTACCTCTTAGCCGTGACATCCGGGTGCATCGCTGTTGTCAGGACTAAAGTATTCGAGTTATCACCTTTGCCGATAGCAAGGTCAAATCGGCTGGCACGCCTTAACGTTTGAATCGGGTATTAGCCCTTTGTGTTTGCAGACCAGTTTTGCATCAACACATCTTTTGGCACGCCCAGTGGGACCAGATTCAAGATCAAGATCAACATGTCGATCTCTGACCTCGATCAAGAGAACATCATCCCCGTGACGGAGGCCAACCTCAAGGATGAGCAGAAGCAAGCTATTGCCCAAGCCATGGAAGAGTTCAAGCAGCAATGCCTGAGGTCTTTCAGCATAAACAGGAGCGGCAAAGTGGTCCAGAAAGATGCACTGCCAGCACCACAGCAGGTTACCTTTGACGCCAATCCTGGCAAGCTTCAAGATATGGTTGACAATGCCATCAATCGAGCGTTGATTAACCAAGCTGGTGTACTGTCTAATACGGTTTTCAATGCCGTGGCAAGAACTTTCAAGGAAGGACAAATCCCACCAGATTATGTGGGCCCCTCCCATCATCAGCCAACGGCACCAGAGGTCACGGCTCCATCGGCTGCCTTGACGAATGCAAGTGCACAATCTGCCGTCCCTTCAAGTACATCGGGGACTACTGGTGCACTATCTATGCCGATGGCAACCAACCCACAAATTTCAGTTGGGCAGCATAAACTGACAACAGATATGTTGGCATCGGCAATGTCAGGGTTGACTCTTCCTCCCAACTGGTGGGGTTACGGTATGCCTCCAGAGTTGACGCCGGGAACATCACAAATAACTGACATGAGGGGCAAAACTCCTATGACATCGGCACCTCCCAATGCGCCGGTGAACCAGAGTCCTCGGTATACCACAACTACTACTGCAAGGCCTCACACTGGACATCCTCAAGATTCAATGTTCCAGGTGCCCAACGCATCGGCAGAGTCAATGCTGATGCAACAGAGGCCTATGGCCCAGTCGGGGTATGTCAATTCAACGACGGTACCCAATTACCAATCATCGGCAGCACCTATGCCGATGAACGCTAATAATGGATGGCTTGGACAGCAAGCCTTTCCACAATCGCCCCAGCAGAGTTACCAGACTACAGGGTTCCAGCAAGGGCAGGTCTATCCCGGGTTCCAAGGTCAGGGGATTCCCAACCAGCCAATGAATTTTGGACAGCAACTCGGAGGACAGCCAATCGGTGGACAGCAGTTTGGTGGTCCGCAGATTGGAGGACAGGTGATCAATACAATGTTCCGTGCAGATCACGTCCCGAACAGACACGTGGAGGTTCGCCACCAAGTGCCAGATCCGCAGCCGCCTCATCGGCAAGATGCCGATGCATATTGGGCCGATAAGATTGCTGAAGTAATGAGGGAACAATTTGGGATAAAACCCAAAGTCAACACTTATTCTTATCGGACACCGTATCCTCCCGCGTATGATTTGATCCCGCTTCCACATCGGTACAAGGTACCGGATTTTACAAAGTTTTCCGGACAGGACGACACGTCAACCATGGAGCATGTCAACAGGTTCATTATTCAATGTGGAGAGGCTGGTAACAGGGACGAATTGAGGGTTCGTCTATTTTCATCATCATTGTCTGGATCGGCCTTTACTTGGTTCATATCGTTACCTCCCAACTCAGTAATTACTTGGGCCGATCTAGAGAAGCAATTCCACAAATACTTCTTCTCGGGGGTTCATGAGAAGAAGATCACCGACTTGGTCAAGTTGAGACAACGTAATGATGAGTCGGTTGAGGGATTTGTGCAGAGGATACGAGAGGTCAAGAATAAATGCTATAGCCTGGTTCTGGATGATCGGCAGCTAGCCGATTTGGCTTTCTAGGGTTTGTTGCCACATATCAGGGATAAGTATGCCTCTCAGGAGTTCGAAAGTTTCAGTCATTTGGTGCAGAGGATTTCTGATCAAGACATCAAGCCTTTTGAGCCTAAGAGAGCATGGAATAAGAAAGTGTCATTTGTCGATGAAGCAACAAGCTCAGATTCTGATGAAGAACCAGTAATCGGTTTGGCAGAGTGGGTAAAAAACAAGAAGCCGATGTCTTGTCCTTTTGGGCAGAAGGAACCAGAGAAGTTTGCTTTTGACACCGCTAAGGCTGATAGGATATTTGACTTTCTACTTCAAGAAGGTCAGATCAAACTGTCACCTAACCATGTGATCCCATCGGCAGAAGAGTTGAAGAGGATGAGATATTGCAAGTGGCATAATGCAACTTCCCATGACACCAACGAGTGCAAAGTATTCAGACAGCAGCTGCAATCGGCTATAGAGTCAGGGAGAATCAAGTTTGACAGTTCCAAAGCCCAGAAGCCGATGAAGATAGACCAACATCCTTTCCCGACAAACATGTTGGATGCTAAGGGGAAGGCTAAGGTCTTAACATCGGAGACAGCTGAGAAGAGTGCATCGGTAGATCCTCAGCATCAAGTTACTACTGCCGATGCAAGAAGTAAGGGCTTGGTCCAGGAAGGAACTAGCTCAGGAAGGCTTCCTCGATCTGGTATCGTCATAACTCATAGAAGGCCTCGAGAAAAATGGCAACAACGGGAAGATCGGTATCGGCGCCAGCAGGAAGATTATCGACGGGAAGAAGAAAGACGCCGACAGGAGTGGAATCGGCACAGGGATCATTGGAATTGTCCATTCTTCATCCATTGTTGGGAGGAGAATATCAAGCTTCCTACTGTCAGAGACTGCCCTGAGTGCAACGGTTATGATCGGTACGATAGGATCGATCGGCATTATCATAATGATGAACGGTGATTTAATGGGCCGATCAGAGGAAGGGTGTCAGTTCATGACCGGCTAGGGGGCAGATATAGCGGGCACGACAGACTTAGTGACCGTGTCCAGTATTTTCCCAGGAACCAAGAAGAGCTCGAGGGAATGGCTGATGCGCGGGTTCCCGATGAATTCATATTTTGCAGGGATGCTAACACGCATCGTATGGAGTCAAGGGAGAACCGACGCCTGACGGCAAGGCAAAGGCCACTTCCTCCATGGTGCCCTGGAGGATTAACCAAGACATAGAAAAGGAGATTGCAACGTGAAAGGCAAGAAGAGCTAAACAAGGGAGAGAACTCTGGAAGTCGGCAGCCGTCAGACACTAAGAGGGAAGGTCCATCGGCAGGCGTCAACATGGTCTTCATGTTGCCGATGGAGTTTCTTGCACCAGCCAGTGATGATGAGTTGGAATTTTCTGATCAGATAGCTCAGTTGGCTCTGGATCCGATGACGGCTATCTTTGAGAAACCTGCTGATGACGAGAGGCAGCATCTTAAAGCTCTGTTCCTCAAAGGAAGGGTTGATGGGCAGCCAATGACCAAGATCCTAGTTGATGGTGGAGCTGCTATTAATATTATGCCGTATGCAGTATATCGGAAGCTTGGGAAAGGGGATCAAGATTTGACCAAGACCGATATGATGCTCAAAGACTTTGAAGGAAACGTGTCTCCAGTCAAGGGAGCGATATGTGCAGAGTTGACCATCGGCAGCAAAACCTTGCGGACAACTTTTTTCGTGATCAGCGGAAAAGGTGCTTACACTTATTGTTGGAAAGAGATTGGATTCATGCCAATTGTTGTATCCCATCTACAATGCATCAATGCTTGGTTCAGTGGGTAGGTGACAAGATTGAGATTGTCCCAGGAGATTCTTCTTATGTTATCGCGTCGGCAGAAGCGGATACTTATGAAAGGACCAGGTGGATTTTAGGAGAAGTTTGGGAGAAAGATTTTCTCAAAGTTGCCGATTATGAGATTCCACCGATCCAAGCAGTCGGTTCTGACGACGGTTTTTAATGGATAGATTCGCCGATGATGGAAAATTAGGCCAGGGATTCACATCGGCTGATGATTTGGTAGAAGTAGATATAGGTAGCGGTGATAAGCCTAGGCCTACTTTTATTAGTGCTAAATTAGATCCTGAGAGTAAGCAACAATTAACTAGTTTGTTAAAGGAATATAAAGATTGCTTCGCTTGGGATTATACTGAGATGCCTGGTTTAGACCGATCAATTGTTGAACATCGGTTACCCATCAAGTCTGGATTTCGGCCACATCAGCAACCAGCCCGCCGATGTAATCCTAACATTCTACCTGATATTAAGGCCGAAATCACCAAACTTATTGAAGCTAAGTTTATTCGGCAGTGTCGGTATGCCGAGTGGATTTCCAATGTTGTTCCGGTTTACAAGAAGAACGGGAAGCTTCGGGTGTGCATTGATTTCAGGAATCTCAATAAAGCTACGCCGATGGATGGATACCCAATGCCTGTCGCCGATCTGCTGGTTGATGCTGCGGCTGGTCATCAGGTCATCAGCTTCATGGATGGTAATGCAGGTTACAATCAAATATTCATGGCGGTGGAGGATATTCCAAAAACCGCATTCAGGTGTCCTGGTCATGTTGGGCTATTTGAGTGGATAGTCATGACTTTTGGGTTGAAGAATGCTGGTGCTACTTATCAAAGGGCTATGAATTTTATATTTCATGAGTTCATCGGCAAGCTCGTGGAGATTTATATTGATGATGTGGTGGTTAAGTCTGGAGATTTCTCAAAGCATCTTGCCGATTTACAAAAAGTGTTAGAGTGCACAAGGAAGCATGGATTGAAGATGAATCCCAACAAGTGTGCATTTGGTGTATCGGCAGGGCAGTTTCTTAGTTTCATGGTACATCAGAGGGGTATTGAAATTAGTCGAAGATCTATTGATGCCATCAATAAAATAGTGGCCCCTACCAACAAAACCGAGCTCCAATCCTTGATCGGCAAGGTAAATTTTATCAGGAGATTTATATCGAATTTATCTGGTAGGATTCGTGCTTTCAGTCCTCTTCTTAAATTGAAAGCCGATCAAGAGTTTATTTGGGGAGAAGAACAGCAGTTGGCTCTGGATGAAATCAAGAAGTATCTAGTAAATCCTCCAGTTCTAGTTCCACCTCAACAAGGGAAGCCCTTCAGATTGTATTTATCTACCGATGGATCGGTTATCGGTTCAGCTTTAGTTCAAGAATTTGAAGGGAAAGAAAGGGTAATTTATTATTTGAGTAGGAGGTTGATTGATGCTGAAACCAGGTATTCGGCCATTGAGAAACTATGCTTATGCTTATATTTTTCATGTATCAAGCTGAGACATTACCTGTTATCGGCCGAATGCACTGTTGTTTGCAAAGATGACGTGGTCCGATACATGCTATCTATGCCGATTATGAGTGGTAGGATCGGTAAATGGATTTTAGCGCTGTCGGAGTTTGATTTGCGTTACGAATCGGCTAAGGCAGTCAAAGGGCAGATTATGGCCGATTTTGTGACTCAGCATTGCGGTCTAGTGGAAACCTTGGAAATTGTACCCTGGACGCTCTTCTTTGATGGATCTACCTGTGACCGGGGGGCAGGAATCGGCATTGTATTAGTTTCCCCTAAGGGGAGGAAGTATGAGTTTTCCTTGCCGATTGTTGCCACATCAACAAATAATCAGGCTGAGTATCAGGCTCTGATCAAGGGATTGGAGTTGTTAAGAGAAGTTCGTGCTGATGCTGTTGAAATATTCGGGGATTCTATGTTGGTTATAAATCAATTGGCCGGAAGCTATGAATGCCGAAGTGAAGTTCTCATAACTTATTTCGAGAGAAGTATGCAACTGTTAAAGGAATTCAAGGATTTCCGATTGGAGCATGTTCCCCGATTGCATAATGAAGACGCTAATCGGTTAGCTCAGCATGCCTCGGGATATCAGCCAATGATTAATGCGACATCGGCAGTCGGTG
Source organism: Sorghum bicolor (assembly GCF_000003195.3). Lineage (NCBI taxonomy): Eukaryota > Viridiplantae > Streptophyta > Magnoliopsida > Poales > Poaceae > Sorghum > Sorghum bicolor. Next base: position 26,264,476 of record NC_012874.2, read on the forward strand.
CCGGTGATTGGAGGAAAGAAATTATTGATTATCTAAAAGATCCATCCAAAAAAGTTGAAAGACGGGTTCGATTTCAAGCAACCAAGTATGTGTTCCTTGAAAATGAATTGTATTATCGAACTATCGACGGAATTCTTCTCCGATGCTTGGGTGATGATGAGGCTAGAAGTTTGATGGGGGAAATCCATGAAGGAGTGTGTGGAGCGCATCAGTCAGCTTTTAAGATGAAGTGGATGATTCGAAGGAATGGATATTTTTGGCCAACCATACTTGAAGATTGTTTTAAATATTTCAAGGGATGTCAAGGTTGTCAAAAGTTTGGTAATATCCAGAGAGCACCCGCATCGGCTATGAATCCTATAATAAAGCCTTGGCCGTTCCGAGGATGGGCCATCGATCTGATCGGCCAGATTTATCCACCATCTAGCAAAGGGCATAAGTTCATTCTAGTTGCCACTGACTATTTCACTAAGTGGGTTGAAGCTATTCCTTTGAAGAAAGTCACATCGGCCAATATGATTGATTTTGTGAAGGAGCATATTATTTACCGATTCGGGATTCCCCAAACGATTACTACCGATCAGGGCACCATGTTCACATCGGGGGAGTTCGATGAATTCGCAATCGGTATGGGAATTAAAGTGTTGAATTCTTCTCCTTATTATGCTCAAGCCAATGGACAGGCCGAAGCGTCTAACAAAGGAATTATCAAGCTTATTAAACGAAAGATTGAAGAAAATCCTAAGCGGTGGCACACATTATTGAGTGAAGCATTGTGGTCTTATCGGATGGCTTGTCATGGATCGACCAAAGTATCACCCAATCAATTGGTGTATGGACATGATGCAGTGTTGCCTTGGGAGATTAAGACTGGATCTAGGCGATTAACTTTTCAAGATCAATTAACTTCCGATGGTTATGCCACTTTGATGACCGATGAATTGGACGATCTAGCAGGGCATCGGTTAAAAGCTTTAATGAGTATAGAAGAAAATAAGAAGAGAGTTGCTAGATGGTATGATAAGAAAGTGAAGGCTAAAGAGTTTGCCGATGGGGATTTGGTATGGAAATTAATTTTACCAATTGGGACCAGAAGTTCGAAGTTTGGAAAGTGGTCTCCTAATTGGGAGGGTCCTTATCGGATAAGTCGATCGGCTCCTGGTAATGCCTACATTCTAGAAACCCTCGAAGGAATTGAATTTCCCAGAGCATTAAACGGCAAATATTTAAAGAAGTACTACCCCAGTATATGGGTCGATGCATAGAAGTTTAGGTGCCGATAACACTCCTATCGGCTGGATCCAAATGCTTGGGGACAAGACTTGGTGTTTCAAAAGTTTAGGCGCTGATAACAGTCCTATCGGCTAGACTAAAAGTTGAGGAAGCAGGAAAGCGCAGATACAATGCCGATGGAAACTCTATGTGTTAAGCAGCGTCTGGATTGCCGATATAGCGCGTAGCCGAATTTGGTTGGCTGCTTCTATCTCCTTAATATCATCATCGGCAGAACCTTCTATCGGCTTTAGCTTCTTCTTCAGTTGGAGTGCTTTGCGACCATGAGCATTTCGCTCGCGCTCAAGAAGCCTGATGGTCTCTGGCAATTGGCTCTCTTCCTGTTGGGCTTGGGACAGAGCGTTCTCTACTTCCTTGAGCTCCGCCAACAGGGACTCTTTTCTTGCCGATAGATCGGATATCTTCTGCTTCAGCGCGTCTCCAGAAGATCTCAGGATACCGATGTTCTTGTGCTTCTCATCGGTCAAAAGCTTCTCTTTACTCATTTCATCGGAGAGTTGAGTCTGAGCGGCTCTATCGGCAAGCCGCCGAGAAGCTCTCTGGTACTGCAGCTGGCGACTCTCCGGATGAGCGGCTTGGAACAGGATTTCTTCAACATCGGCTGGGATTTGGCCTCTGAGAGTTCTGAACAGGGTCTTGGTAGGGTCGGAATCATCAACCAATTGCGCTGTGTCCTGGTGAAGGAGAGCTGACAATTCTTCCAGCCTGACCCTGACCTCTGCCGATGTGATGCCGACCGTCTGAGAAGTGCTTGCTTCTTCACCTTCTTCTTCAGAGAGATCGATGGCGAAGGAGAACAGGCTATCGGGAGAATCTTGTTCCTGGGAGGGAAAGCAAAATTAGCTCATACTTAGAGAATCGGCAAATAGTGCTAACGGTAAACGGTGACTTACTTGCTTCAAGGCGATCTCTTGTCTTTGACTGAGAAGTGCTGACGGAGCTGCAGGCTGATCGGCCAAAGATGCCGATGGAGCTACAGGTTGATCGGCTGAGATTGCCGATGGAACGATATCAACTGAAAGAAGACAAAAGGAGTTATGAGACTAGATAAGAATAAGTTCATTGGTAGCGATATTGTTAAAGTATGTTACCTGGAGGAGGGACAACGGTTGTCTGAATCGGGAGAACTGCCGATGGTATAACTGGACCCACCGGGCCAGTTGTTTGTTCACCCGTGTCAGCTGATGTATCTTCTGTTTGAGATCCTTCTTGTTGGGGTTATTCTATCTGTGGTGCTTCCTGCATAGGTGGGGGAGATGGTGCTTGCTGTGGCTGGGCTTCTGGAGAAGAAGGAGAAGACTCCACCGGAATTGGAGATACCGGAGGAGGAGGGGGAGTTGCTACCTTCTGGCGCTTTGTTCCAGTCTTAGCACCCGTGGTGCCCTTTCTCTTGGGTTGGCTAGACTGGGGGGCATCGGTACTCTCACACCTGGCTTTCGCCAATGCGCCGGTTTGCTGCAATAATGAACAAGAGTTTATAAGCATAGCCGATATAAAGATAGTCAGCATAAAGGAAAAGATTTGACAAATTGCCTTGAAAGCCCGCGCAAGAGTGGGAGCAGCAACCGTTGGTGATGTCTGAGTTCTTCTGGTGGTGACTTTCCTGAGGCGTACACCCCGATGCACGATGGAAGCTAGAGTGGGAGCATTGTGGCCGATTGAGGAAATTGGGCCTGATGGAAACAAGTCGATCGGCCTGCCACTCCTACTAACCAATGGAGGAATATTGTCAACCTGCAAAAGGAATACAAGGGTAAGCTGCCGATGGGGGTAATATTGAGAAAATGAAGCGTTGGTTTGAGTTACTTAAAGTGTCATCGGGAACTTCGTATTCGGAGTCAATCATGCCGCGGTATGAAAGTGCCGATCTGCAGAATAGATGCTCTTTCCATTCTGCCCACCATAACTTGTATGCCTGAGTGATAAAAGCAGCCGGAACCCATTCTGACAGATTTACATCTATATCGGCGTTTGGTGGTAGTTGGGCTGCTCGGGTCCACTCAAGAAGGTTGTTGATAGTTTCTCTGGGTCTTATAACATCGGCATAAGGAAGTGCAATCGGCAACTGGCCGAAAGCTAACTGGCGAGCTAATGCCGATGGATTGTAAAATTCGTAAGTTTGAGGGGAGGTTTTTGTGCTACCAAAGAAATTCACTGGAATGATTCTGGGAGTCACAATTGCCATCATCACCTCATTGTCCCTGTCGAGAGCTTCATCAAATGGATTGAAGGTCAGAGGGAGCATGCTATCTGGGTCATCATAAGCCAACCATGGTCGTTCGTCTCTGGTCAAACCCTCATACAGAGTCTGGAAGAATCGGCCGATCTGATCTGGATTACCCCCTGAACCAGGCAGAACTATGACAGCTTCGCCAAAGTTCAAGGGGGCGCGTGTTGCCGATTCCTCTTCACCCAATACATGGTTTTCAGCTATATCTCTTGGGAAACGCTGTGTGAACAGGTTGAAGTTGAGACGCTTGTGCAGATGCAGATTGAGCCACATGTTGACAAACCACCAGGGGCCTCCCAAGTTGCCAATGGATTGGCCGAGCAGAAGTTTCTGGGCTACTCGATGGAGAAGGTGGTAAGCAGCGCCAAGCAAGTATCGACCGAGAGGGAATCGGCCACCGTTAGCTAGTCTTTCTGCTGCCGATAGGTAGACAGAAGTCGGTCCTGTCGATCGACCACAGAATACAAACTTGTCCAGCCACATGTTCAGAAAGGTGGTTTGTTCCTTTATGGTGACAGATCCTTTCCCACGGTACTTCTGAATGTACCCCGACCAACCGCCGATAGCGCGAGTCTCCACTTTGGCACTAGGGGCAGTATCAAAAAAGTGGGTGCTATCGGCAGAAGATATATCTAGACCAGTAAGCATGGCTACATCGGCAAGAGTAGGAGAAGCAGGGCCGTGGCCAAAGGCAAAAGCATTGAGGGTGTCTGACCAAAAGTAGGATGCAGCTATCAGCAGTGACTCGTTTCTATGCATATCGGCAATGGACAATCTGATGCATTGGGCTAGATTCCTTTCACCCCACTGAACTTCATTAGAGTTGTTGACCCTCAAGAACCAGTCTTTCCACCCTACAGTTGGGCTGGGCCAAGAGCGGAAGGTGTCCTTCCACAGATCTAAGGAAAAATTTTCGGCTCTGAAGGGGATCCTGTTGGTTTCTGCGTTGATAAGGTCAGTTGGATCTGGGTCCACTAGAGGGCCGAGGCATTGAAGGTGTGGTTGATCGGTGGGGATGACAATTTTGTTGGACAATTACTAGTGATTTTGGGCGTAAAAAGAAATACAAAGAGGAAAGAAAAGGAAGATGTTCAGTAAAATGGATTGCGAGTGAACAGGGATATGAAGAAAAATACAGAAGACGGGCTGGAGATTTGACCTCAGGGACGACGAACCCGACGGCCATCTTGCTGCGAAGGAAGCGTTTGAAGGCGCCGGAGTTGGTGAAGAGGGGTACTTGTCAGAGACCTTGGGAGTTTTTGGTGGCGCCGCCGCTGGAAAAGTAAAGTTGGGTAGTAGAATGGTGTGATGGGGAAGGAGTACCCGAGAAGGAACTATTTATAGGACAAAATGGGCAAGGGCAAATCCGACTTATCTCTTTGCCGCATCCGAGAAATCCGAGGGTACTCAGGTGGATATGGTAACTATTCGCACGGTAATCCAGGGATTGTGCAGGTGATTTGACAAGAAGCGGTCATTATCTGAAGATATTTTACTGTGCGAGATCTCCTGGTCGGTCCATCGGCAATATTCTACAACGGTCATATTGCCGATGGGCGGATAGAGGGGAAGTAACCGTTTGTGCGAATATCCTGGTCAGAACATCGGCAGATCTTTGTAACGGTATTGTTGCCGATGTACGGCTGAGAAAAATGCCCGTTTAGAAAGTTGGGGATTTCGAGAAATCTGCGGAGGAATAGGATCAGAGTTGTTCAGATTGAGGTTGTCGGTTACCAGATTAGGAGCATTAATTGAGGGAAAAGGCATCATTACTGCAGAGAATTTCGGAGCATTAATAGTTTTATACTCCGAAACTGGGGGGCATGTGTTGACACCGTTTTTGGGCACGTGTCTGGGATGGCAGGATAAGGTGGCAGTACGATGTTTACAAAGTGGGTTGCCGATGAGGATGGTTGCCGATGAGGGAGAGGTTGAACGTGATTAAGTCCACAGGCAGTAATATGGTGCCGATGGCTAGATAAGAAAGTCTGCCGATGACTATGGCAAAGGGTCTGCCGATGATGCAAAGAGGGAGTCCGGAAGCTGCCGGTCATTATGCGGAGGAGTTTCGGTTTGTCACGAGGGATAGTTTTGTTATTTCCTTAATTATTTGCATCGTTTTGTATACGGATTCCGTGTAATTTGGAATTCGAATTCTAATCGTGTCTGGTTGTAGCTCTTTGAGTAGGGTATAAATGTAGACCCTAGGGCCTTGTAATAGATCATCAATCAAGAAATCAAACACACGTTTTTACTCATATTCCAGCATTTACTTTTCGACGACTTCGTCATACTTTTTCCTTTTGTTACGAGTTCTTAGGAATTCGTCGACTTAAGCTCGGCGTGTTCTCAAGTTCCGCGTGAGTACCTCTTAGCCGTGACATCCGGGCGCATCGCTGTTGTCAGGACTAAAGTATTCGAGTTATCACCTTTGCCGATAGCAAGGTCAAATCGGCTGGCACGCCTTAACGTTTGAATCGGGTATTAGCCCTTTGTGTTTGCAGACCAGTTTTGCATCAACACATCTTGTCATGTTGCTTGCTTCCATGTGGATCCATGGAGACATGTCAAACAATCTTTCACCATTGAATGGAAATATACTTTGATCTGAGGGTGGAAATGGACTGCAAGGATCATCACATGGATCATGCCCGAAGCTCAGCTCAAGTAAGCCCATAGTCGGCTCGCCTGACCCCTTATGTGGGACTAGTTATTGATAAAATATGTTCATGTTATGCTACTCTTCATTGAAACCAAGGCATGTTCACAGTGTTTTGAGTGTGGATTTCTATGGTATATCCACCATCAACATTGTACGTAGCATGTTCACGGGTTTGATTTCAGTAAGCTTTTATATGTATGTAGCATGTTCATCATTTTATAGAAACAGTATCAAGGTAGCATATAATCCCACAACCACATGATCAATGTATACAAGAATAAAGAATAATACATAAACAACATAATTAGATCATCATCATTAATCAGTGTCCATCTATTCTGTTAGTTTTCCAAGCCGCCCATAACTGTGGGCACGTCTAGTACAGTAGATTATTAAACTCTACTAGCAAGGAAGGTTGGCAGGGTTCACAATGAAGTCTTTAAAAGGTTCATCTAACAAGTTAGGTCCGCTAGGTTTCATTAGTCAGTCCATGTGATTCAACCAAGCACTAAAGGTTCACAAGGCAGACGAACTCGACTTTCACTACTAGCGTTTTTATTACACAAGGGAACACAAACTCCTATATCTTAAACTTAGTGTGATTATTTCCATGATGCATCTTTTGATTCTTCTGTGCACAAGACTTAACATAATGTCCTTCCTGTCGGCAGTGATAACACTTTCTCTAAGTTGGATCCTTTGTGATGTCATATTCCACTTAAGTGTTGCTCGATGTGTTATCAGCTCGCTGACTCTAAAGGTTTATCTTTGTCTAGTTAGCTTTCTTCCTACATTGGTTGATCCTTCGAGGTAGAAATTCTCTACAAGTGATTGTCCACCCTTCGATGCGTACCTCATGAGCAGTGGTGTTAGCTTGAGGAGTTTCTTCATCTCCAAGGTTTGGATTTTTTAACAAGAATTTGAAGCTAAATGTGACAACTTAGAATTTGAATGTTGATAGCTTTCCAACATAGGCTCTAGTGTTTTTGCCTTCCTCTTCTTATCCTCGTTTGTCACACAGTTGATTTCGTCTTAGCTTCAATTTTAGATGACCTATTTTGAAGATAGCAGAAACCATAATGCTTACAACAATGACATTGATCCTGATATCCCAACATATTACTACCAACGTATCCTTTGGCTCTCAAAGTTTCCAAGCTTCTGCCACATGTCTCTTCACTAGTCCAAAGATACTCTATTGAGAGTTCCCATTTTGAGTCATTCCCTCCACTACATGTTTTTGTAGGGCCAGAAGCTAGACCTTGTCAAATGCTTTTGCAGGTGGCATATCTGGGTCCTTTTATCCTTTCATGCCAGTGGTCTCCTTGTTATGATCAATCTAAATAGACAAGGAGGGAGGATATAGAATAGAGACAATGTTTTATAATAGAATAGGGTAGAGGTATGTAAAACTTTTAGCAATTATCAAGGTTAAAAGAAAAGCAAGAAGTAAGCAAGGATAAAAGCTTGCTAAAACGTCCAGTTCTAACTAGGCATGCATCCTACAGTCAGCATTACTCTAATATCACTCTGTCACACCTGGTTTTAAAGAACAAAACTAGGCTAGCCATACGTGTGCTCAGGAAGTCCACACATACAACAATGTAAGCAAAAGTATCATAAACAATGTTATATAGTGAAAACATACTTATAATTAACACTTACATCAAACTATTGCGGAACAATAACTAAACTTTAGACTCAGTCTTCACAGGGATAGCTGACTGGGGGCTGCGTATGCCAAGTACTACTGTTAGATTTTTGAGAATGTCCTTTGTGACTCCGTCACTCTCCTGATCAGCTCTTACTAGTAAACTGGAGGTGTTGTGAAACAGCAAGAGTGAGCACATATCGTACTCAACAAATATAACTAGGGGTTCATCAGGCTCAAATAGCTAACACTGGTTTGACTGCAATAAGCTTTTATATGTATGTAGCAAGTTTATGATTTTATATAAACAATATCAAGGTAGCATATAATCCAATAACCACATGATCAATATATACAAGAATAAACAATAATACATAAACAACATAATTCACCATCATTCATCATCATCATTATCATCATTAATCATTGTCCATCTATTCTGTTAGTTTTTTGGGCTGCCTGTAACTGTGAGCATGGCTACTATAGTAGATTATTAAACTCTATGTAGAGGTGTACAGTTTCACTATGAGTCATGATCCCTTTCGCATGAGGTGATCAGCCTCTTAACCCACAACCAAGGAAGGTCGGAAGGATTCACTATGAAGTCTTTCAAAGGTTCGTCTAATAAGTTAGGGCTGCTAGGTTTAATTAGTCAGTCCGTGCGATTCAACCATGTAGCGATCCACGGTCTTCTGTCCCCTATTTGTGCCACATGGGTAACCTCTAACAAGTTAGAAAAGGTACTCATACTTGACTAAAGCTATTGCCATATAGCCCTCATAGTTGTGCAAAATGTCCCAGCTCTTGCCAAGGGATAAGTCTTTATGGAGGGTGTTGACGGTAGATAAGTACTCTTTTTAATTGTCAACATAGCATGAGAAAGGACTAAAATCAGAATATCATCTAGCTATAGGGGTTATCACTAACAGGATTCCACAAGTTTTGGTGATTATCTACTTCTGTAGGGGGTTATTGGAATAAGTGCAAAAGGAAGTCCATAAGTTAGATTTACATAGAGAGACAACCCCGTAGGTAACTCAAGAACATTCTAGAAGACTTAGGAAGCCATGCCCTGGAAGCTAGGGTCCACCTGCCATAGGGTAGGAGGGGGCGCCCAGGAGGGCAGGGGCGGTCGCCCGAGGGTGTTGGCCAATCAGCTTTCACCTCACGGATCCTGCCTCCACCGCCTTTGAGGAGTAATCTTGACTGTATGTTTAACTAGGTTTGATTCAAGGGCCGTGGTGCTTCCTACATGGGTAATAAATATGACACTAGCACCCATGGAGAGGAGGAATTCATTATTCTCTGAGGAATCCAGATAGAGAATTCAGAGAAGCCTAGAGCCACCATCTCAATTAGATCTCTATAGTTATATAGCATAGCTACATAGGAATAGATCTAGAAGGAGTCAAGCCTAGGTTGGAGACCAGATTTATCTTCATTCCTAGTAAATTCTTATTCTTCTTTATGATATTCATATTATTTCTTGCTATTATTAATATGACTTTGATCTATTTGATTATATCAGAATTGACTTTATTCTATTTGCTTATGTGCTCAATTATATTGTTATTAGTCTACCTTGATTATATGCTTAGCGTTGTTAGATTACAATTATGTTTATGCATATGATCGTATAGCGCTTACTCATTAGTTCGATAGGTAAATGGTACGATTACCCCTTATAGTTTGGATCGTGACGTAGATCATAGGATTGATAGTCCATCGTAGTCCTCCTCCTGATTATAAGGCTTGTAGAGCACCATTATTACAAGGATGTGATTGCTATGTTCATGACCTTTCTTGCCAATATCACTATGCATTAGTATTACCTTTTCTTGCGATGGTGCTAGGTGTAATTGCACTAATCACTGTACACTTTGACATTATAGTTAGAATACTTAGGATTTATTCTTGTAGATTATCGTAATCCATGTTAGTTTTATAGACTTAGAGTAATCTATTGAGATGATTATCATATTTATATATGGCTATGTGCTCTCATTTATCTTCTCTCACTCATTATTCATGTTTATATTATTTATCTTATGTGACACTTACCCTGCATGAGAGATAGATAAAGACATGGTTTAGATCTCCTTGATTACATGCAATGCTCATTTCTGATTATCCATTCCAAGTCCCTTCCCAGTGGTTAAAATATGAATAACGATACCTAAATTACTCCCGGTTAAAATGCTACATCGGTATTACCTGTGCGCTTGCGGATTCTTTTATTTATTATCTAGAAAAGGATATAGATTTAATACCAGCACTTCTACATCATGCTAGGGATGGTAACCTAGCTTAAGTGATGTAAGGTAATTTTGACGCCGTTGCTAGGGATAGGTTTAAAAAGTCTATTTGTAGTAATTGCGTTAAGAAGTGTCAACAGAGGGTTAGAAACATCTAGCAAAGTCCAGAGCTCTTCTCACCCTTTTTGTTCATGTTATTGAAAAGCATCTTTTACTGTTTATTGCATATTCCAATATTCATGTCACAAGATCATGGTCATAAGTTCAGCACTAGCAAATACTACCCCAATGTGCATCCAAAAACGTATCAAGGTATTCAGGATATCAAACATCTATGATTTCACTAAGATTGTCAACATGGACACATGCATATGATTATGTATTAATAGTGTAAAGGTAACACGGATAGTCTCAAGTTATACTTGCCTTGGTCAAAGCTTTCCTGCTGCACCTAATGATTCTGCTGGTCGTCGAGGTACTGATCTTGATCACCGAAATACTGCTCACAGTCTATACCGGATCACTGAACATCAACACACAAGCAATCAAGACCAAACATACACGAAGCAAAAAGGCTATGATTAGAATAGTACACCAACAGTAGAAAGCAATAATAAAGGTTTATTAAATGACTCTACGTATCGCTATGATCACACAGACGTAAAGATCACAAAAATCAGGGCTACAACGGATAATATATGAATTTTCTAACATTTTATTTAGAAAAGTAATTAACTAAATAGGATCACAAAATTAAAGAGTTTGAAACTGGTGAAATAAAGTTAATAACTTGTAGTTCTCATGAATATGTATCTAACAGAATTTGAGTGGGTCAAATCAGAGTTAAAAAGAGTATTTTATGAGCAATTCAAATTAGTGGCAAAACTGTAAATACAAAAAATTGTATTGTGAACTTAAGCTGAGCTGTTTACGTTTTCAAAATAGGAATATGTATTTTCAACTTAAGGGCCTTCAGGACTACAGGTTCTATATTCAAAAACCTAAGGGTCTCTTTAGAAAAGTACAAGATGAAGGGGTATCAGCCATCATGGGCCGTTGGATTAGAAACAGGCGGCCGAGATCTGATCTAGGGAGGGAGTGGCGAGCGACTGCAAAAATAGAGCTCCTGTGGTGGCATCATTAGAGGACCTCACCAGAACTCGTAGATATGTCATTTCTGAGCACCAAACAGCAACAAGAAAACCACCAGTGATGGTGGAGCTTACCCCAGACTCACCTAGAGGACTTTTCAGGGTCAGGGTTCGGTCGAAGATGTCGTCCAACAAGGATTGGTGGACGGTGGGACTTCTACAAGTCACTGCATCTGTGCTGAAACATTTTTAGTATGGATATTATGTTTGGTTGTTTTACCTAAACTTAAAAATAGAAACTAAGATAGTCTTCTATAAGAAAGTTGTAGAGAATTTGATAAGTTTTCTAAAGGTATAAGCCATAACTCTATTAGATTAATAGAAAAAAGGAGTTATGCCTGTTCTACTACACAGTTGTTTTTCATATCGCGAGGAAAATTTCTGGATCCTTGTTTATTCTCTTACACATAAGCTCTTGGGATGTCAGAAGTTCACAAAGCTACTTAACTTGTCTAGAAATGTGCTAGCTACCCTTCTTGTGTCCCCTAGTTGACCTTTTCTTAAGCAGAGTAGCCTAGATAAAGGAGTTACCTGAAGAAGGATTGGTTAATATTTGATCATCTATAAGGACATCAAGTGTCTGGTATGTTTAGTTTTATTTCAAGATATTGTCGCATTTGGAGAATATCAATGGAACTATATGTCATGGCTGATACTCATAGATTGAGAGTTGTGCTTATGGGGATCAGATAACACCAAAGTCTATAGAGTTATATGTGCAATGTGAGAGTGAATCAACTCGATTGTGATCTCCTACAACTAAAAAGAAAGAAATTAAGACTTTGATTTGGTGCGACATTCTCTTCGTTCCGTTGGTCCGCTTCTCTCCCTGCAATCCCCGCTTCATCGCGAGCTGCGCCCGCACCCTCGCTCCGCCCTCGCGACGCCTCTTCTCGTGCGACGCCCTTGCCAGATCGGGACACCGCGGCCTCCTCGCGACGCTACCGCTGCAGCCTTGTGCGACACCCTCGCGACTCGTGATACCTTGCGACACTCTAGGGTTTGGCCGCCGCCATGGCAAGCTGACGCCCTACCCCCACACACCCCATCCATCTCCCTAGCTTCCTTCGCTGCTTTGCCCCATCGCACTGCGGATCCATTCTCCTAAAGCCGTGCTCACGACTCCTTCCCATGGCAGCGGCGCTCGGCCTTGCCGCGCCGACGAGTGCCTCCTCCGTCGCGAACACCGGCAACAGAAGGCCCCCTGCCATCGATGAGTAGGTGACCAAAGGATGGGTGCCGCCATCACATCCATCATCGGCGCCGCCATCATCGCTCGTCCCCCTCCCTTCCTACATCGGCCAACAGTGGCACGCACAACATCTATGCCAATCCCATCTATTCCCTGTGTGAAACCCTTTCGATCTGATCTAATTACATGTGTATATATGAATTATGTCTGCTAACTTTCGATCCCTTTCAAAGGTATCATGGATACATGCGCACAGCCATGCCCTTTATTGGATCCGTGCCTGCAGATCTATGTTCTTTGCACTGAGGATGCTCTTCATCCTCCCTACCTTATCTTTACCTTTAATTTTTTTGTCATGTGCCATGTGTTGCAGGTTAAGCAAACATCTACTGTTCGGGCTTCAGTGACTGTTAGCCAAGTTGGAAGCCATCCATGCTCCTGCTATAGGTACCTCCACAATCCTCTCCAATTCAGTTTATATTCTATTCGGTTGACTGTCATGGACAAATTATGTATGAATTGTAATTGGAATCGACTGTCCAGGGTGATGTCAACATGAGTCAGCTTTGGTACAGATTTTCTTTAGTTCTAATAATCCAAATTACTCATTCGACTATGTTTCTCTTGCTCATATTATTAATGTGTTTTAGTACTTGATTAGCAGACATTCTAGCAATGATGCATCATCTCATTCATTGCTGCATTGCTTTGCAATTGTCTGTTATGCAGAGTGGTTCATACCAACCCACAGAGGGTGCAAATGGTATCCCTCTATACTGTTCTTGTTCTATTGTTAACTATGACATGCCATCTACATGTTCATAACACGACTCTGTAGATGCTATAAATTCCTTCGATGTAGACACTAATGAGTGGTCAGGAGTACAGAGATTGCAAACAAGGTAAATTTTGCATTAAGAATAACTGACCAACCATCTACATGTTCATAACCTTTTTCTTCTCTAGATCCCTCTCAGGAAACATATAATGGTAAAATGAGGTGGTTTATTATCAGACAATGCTTATCGTGTTCCTTTTTTTTGGCAGATATATTGATATAATTTAAACCATGAATTCTGAGCTTTTGGATGGATATCTTGAATGCGCAGATGCTTTATCTATAATGTGCTTATAAGAATGAACAAGTTCAGGCAAAACTGAATAAATTAGACCAGAAATCTAAGCAAAAACTGAATGCTTTTGTTCTCTGGGCACTAAGGCCGAGATTTGTAAGTAATCTGAGAAACTATAGATGACAGGGACCATATATGCCTGTGCCATTTATATGTCTAAAATATGCTAGCAAATAGCCTCTATGGTTTGTAAGTTTTTGATAGAGAAGCTTTTGCCCTAGGTAGATCAGAGAAGCTTTGATAGGAATCAGAAAATTTTTTCATCTAAAAACATTCATTTTTCAATTTTTATTCCCTGATTCAGGCTGCCCTGGGTGTGGTCTATACTGTACCTAATGAGGAATACCTGCAGAACCATTCAAGGTTGGAGGAGAATGTGGAAGCTGCTTGAAGACAACTACCTTGAGTTCCTTGCCAAGATGGTAATGGCTTGATTCATATTTGCAATTGAATTTGGAATTGTATAACTGCATGATTAGGATTCAACATTGCCATAGTAATTTGAAAATTTCTTTGGTACACTGAAAACTTTCAGTTTCATGATATTGCCATTGAACTTAAGAGCTGAACTTGCTATTTTGTATCATTCTAGAAACAGTTTTATAACTTTTCTCATTTACCAAAATTTGTTTCATGTGCGGAGGAAGATCCTTCAGCAAAGGTATCCAAAGTAGAAGGCTTGTTATTATGCCTAATTCGCTAGGCATGGCATTTCCTCGACAACCAGCTTATGGTGTAGCACCTCCCATGTATATTATCTATTTTCTCCTTTCTACCTGCACCAATTTAATATTTGTGTTCCCCATTCTGTTCCTTCTATACAAGTTATTGATTTCCATGTATGAAATTGTCATCTATGGTAATTGGACTATGGTTGCCGAGTTAGCTAGAAGGTGTTGGTATTTCTTTTACATTTTTTGTTCTTGGACACATATAATCCTTCTCACTTTGATTTTGCAATCCCTTTGTGTATGTGCCATTGACAAGATATGGTTTGCCTATTTCTAAAATTCTTGTTCGTATAAACAAATTACCTATGTTAGACCGAATTAATATTTTTTTACAGTTCATTTTGATTGTCTCACTTAATTAATTTATTTATTTTTTGCAGGGAGTGCCCTCTTGATCCTGGTGGCTACTTTATTGTCAAATGAACTGAGAAGGTAACTAAAACCAGTGATGCAAATTTCTCCATCTTGTCAATTGAGTGGTTGGTGTCCCACGGTTGCTAGCCAATTGGAACCCACAAGTATTAGTAACTGACAAGTGCTTAGATTTGTCATAGAAATTTCTGCTTGTTTGGTGTATATGTATAAATAATAATCTTTTGATCTGTGTTGATTTTTTGGTGATTCTAATACAAGAATAGCTATCAGAGAATCATATTATTATTGACACTGACAATAAAAGAAGGTCCTGCATTTGACCGAGTAACTTATTTAGTTAATGTATCTACTATTTCTCCTACAACTAAAAAGAACAAAAGTAAGACTATTTCATCGTGCGACAATGCATCGTTCCATCCGTGGGGCAGTTTGAGGATCTCCACTCGAGCAGGAGCACCAACTTGTGGAGGAGGAAGTGAGAGCAGGAAGAGGAGCACCATCTCGCAATTTTGTTTGTTTTATTTACAAATATATTGTCCCACTAAAATGTTGTCACCACCTACAGTGATTAGATTATGCACTAATGACTGGTGGAGATGTTGTATCTTTGGACCACAAGCAGTCACCAGCGAAGAAATCTGATAGAGGTTTGCTCCTCTTCATAAATGAAACAGGTGCTTTCTTGTGCGAGTAAGTGAAAACAAAATCTTCAGTACCCATCTCTGAGTCATAGTGTTCTTGGATATGCCATAGTTCTGTTTACACGAGAAAATATCAGTTTAAATTATATGTGCCTTTGTGAATAAAGATAGCTTGGTCACATCGGTGGAACATGTCCTTTTTTGTTTCAGTTTCAAAATTGCTCTTCTTTTAGTTAATCAAATACAGGTTAATCGTGGACTGTTGTATACTTGGATCATTGGATGGCAATACCTCCACCATCTCACCTCAAGCTATTTGACATTTCTGTTTCATGGTTTCCCTGCTCCAGCTCTGATCTCATTTGTGTTAGCGAGCTGATGTCGCTCATGTTTTACTCATAAATTGGTCAGTACCTTCATGATCAAATGTTTGTCCTGAATTAAATTGCTTTGCGGCCTGCGTTGTAAAGTTTTAGCTTATTGAATTTGCAGGTAATTAAATCTATATAGTTTGCCACTGCGACGAGGTAATCTACCATCATAAGGTATGCTCTTGTCACAGTGCTTTTTGTTATTACTGAATTTTCTTCATGCGCACCTTATGTGTCGACACCATATATGTGGATCCTATTTTTTTTCATGCAACATGAAAGATTTGTGGCATGGTTCAGTGTGCTCATGTTGAAGAGAAACCTCAAACCTGATAAATGCAACATGAAACCTATGAAATGCTTCACTTCTACATCATGCTTATTTGAGTACTCATAGTATTTTGATTTCTTGTGATGACTTCCAATGTTATGCATCTGTACTGTCCATCAAAGACTATATTTGCTATGCATAATGAGATGCTTCTGTATCTCACCATGGACTAATTTATTTATTATTCAATATGATATGCAAATTGTTGAGATACCGGGATATATGGAAAATTAAGAAACAAAAAAAATCTATTCATGCTTTAACATGATGTCTAATGGTCCTTCAAATTTCCTTATATTTTCTGACCTGTCAAAAAAATTTGAGCATTAATTAGTTCTCATGCGTTTAACATGACCCTTTGTGGGATTTATGTTGTGTAATGGGGCATGAAAAATTAGTAATTTCAGTTTTCTTTGGTTTATACAGATATCAGATCAGAGTGATGACCATTATGTGTGCCTTATGATTTAGGTGTGTTGACCTTCATGCACATCTCATATCTATTTTAGAATTGTGAAGTGTTTTCTTTATAATTTACAATTGGTAGAGACGGAGCTTGATCATAAATATGCATTTGGAGGTAGACCAAAGCTTTACAGTATATATATATATATATATATATATATATATATATATATATATATATATATATATATATAGGGAAATTCCTTTGTACACGAACGTGTAGTTACTCTCATCTTCAATAAACTACATTATGTATGTATTCATACTTGTTTATCGGTTTGAGTATGTTTATATACTCATATTAGGATACTCTAGATCTTACCACGCGAAAATTTTTCAAAAAAAAAATTATATTTTAAATATATTACTAAAATGCCACTACTATATTACATACAATAAGTATAACCATATACTCTATGTATGCATGCATACTTAACATACATATCACTCTAGATGATCTAGTATGATCATATACTTTGTCTATATACATTTCATCCGGTCATATACACCTTAAATCTAGAGATATATAGATGAGAGTAACTACACGCGCGTATAAAAGAAACGCTATATATATATATATATATATATATATATATATATATATATATATATATATATATATATTCTATATTTACAGTATATGATACATGCATCTTTTCAGTACTGCAACACATGATACATGGTTTGTCATGTAGCCACTAGCCAGCATACAACATTAATCATTTTAGGACCATCTCATATGAGCACATACGCACCATTCATTTCCTTAACTAGCTGTACAAACATAGGTTATTGTTTTTTTTCAGGTGTGTGGAGCCGAGGAGCAACTGAGGAGTGAAACTTGGAGCTGGAGGTGCGAAGATGGATAGGGAAACTTATTTTCTTTGAATTAATTTATAAACTAAAAACTCTGCTAAACCATCCTCTTGATGAGAATATAATGCATGGAACAAGGCTGTAATCTTTGTTCTGCATACTTGAATCATGATCCAATTACTTTCTCAGACTAGGTGAGTTCCAGTGTGTATGAGAGTAGTCATGAATGGTTAATACGATTTTTTATCACAAATGTGTCACCGCTGATACATAAATTTCATCTACCTCAGTGCATGAGCAATCACGATATAGGCACGTGTATGTCACACGCGCATGTTTACTATTTACTTCATCTCTAAGAAACATAGTCTTTTTTGTTGTTTACCGTAATGTTAGCTCGGGTATGATTTTTTTTCATTTGGTAATTTTCAACTGCATCCATAAAATATCATGGTGGCATTAGCATGGACACTCTATTCAAACTTGTATACATGATGATATGGAGATATGGTGGAACTTATTCATGAATTTATTGGCGCATGAAATAAATAGATATCAAAGGTTTCTTCCTGTGATATAAAATATTATCTTAGCCACACTATGGAAATGACTATAAAGTAGATTTTGTGAGCATGCAACACGGTGCACTCCATGATCGTGTTAATTTCATAAACTTTATTTTTTGGATTAAATATCAATTAAATGTTGGTATTAATTTTATAGTATTGTTATTTTATCGTGTGATCCATGTATTTTTAGTATAAAATTTTAGTTACCCTGTAGCAATTCACGGGCATACTACCTAGTAAAGGTATTAAGAGTTAGAACTTAGTGATGAAACCAACCTTGGATTAAGAGACTCGATACAGTCAATTTAAAAGACTATATGGTGGGTAGCACCTAAAAAGGTTATGAGAACTAGTCCCTAGTGTTCTCCAACTAATCTTATCATAATGTAGGTTGTACCTTGATATCATGTGTGGATTCCTTTTAATTTATTGAAAAGTGAGAGTTGTCTCTTGAAATACCTCATGATTATGATTATCCATCGTGGTCCATGTTACTGACGTTGGTCACTTGCTAACAGAGAGTGTAGTACCCCATGACTTAGGAGCCCTATATGACACCTCTCACTAATATGTGGGAAGAGACTGATGATGATGCCTTTGAAGGATGTTATGAGTATAGCGAAGATGACTACGACCAAAACGTACAACAATGTTGAAGAGCAAGTTCGGAGTGAACCAAGTCAGAATCTATAAGGATAGAAGCAAAAAAGGAAAATTCATAAGAAGCCTACTCGTGGAAGTAAAGAACAGTGGAACTATGTTAATGGAAGATTGAGCAATGTGAATAGATATAACATTTAGGGAGCTACCAAAGAGGTGGGTGGCTATATTCACGTAGACTCACTACAAGTTTTTGCTCTGACCTTAGTGCTTCGCATTCCTTCATTTCTGCCAACATGGTAAAGTAGATCTAGAGAGTGAAGTGTCCAACTAGGAAGCCTTTATTAGTTCATACCTTAAAAGGATTGAGTATCACGGTTGTTAACTCCTACCTTAAAAGGCAAAAAGAGATTAACTTTCCATATCTCTTTGGGTTGTAAGTCAAAAAGTTATTAGTCAAGATCGACTTTGATCAATTATGAATAATATTCATTCAATGGAATTTTTGTTCACCAGACGTGACCCTGAGACATAAGTGTATACATTTGCTATCCATGTTGTAAAGTCTATCACACTCGGTTTTAAAGAACAAAACCAAGGTGCCTAGGAAGTCCACACATACAATAATAGAAGCAATAGTATCAGAAACAATGTTATGTAGTGAAAACATACTTATAATTAAAACTTACATCAGGGTATCGCGAAAGAATAACTAAACTTTAGACTTAGCCTTCAAAGGACAACTGACTGGGGGCTGTGTATGCCAAGCACTTCTGATAGTTTTCTGAGGACATCCTTCGTGACTCCATCACTCTTCTAATCAACTCTTACTAGTAAACTGAGGTGTTATGAAATATCAAGAGTGAGCATACATCGTACTAAACAAATATAACTAGGGGTTCATGAGGCTCAAATAACTGACACTGGTTTGACTACAATAAGCTTTTATGTGTATGTAGCATGTTTATCATATTATAGCAACAATATCAAGGTAGCATATAATCCCATAACCACATGATGAATGTGTACAAGAATCTGGAATAATACATAAACAACATAACTAACCATCATTCATCATCATCATTATCATCATTAATCAGTGTCCATCTACTCTGTCAGGTTCCAGGCCACCCAAAACTATGGGCACGACTAGTATACTAGATTATTAAAATCTGCAGAGAGGTGTACACTTCCATTGTTAGTAATGATTCACCCTTTCGCTCAACGTTATCAACCTCTTAACCCACTACCATGGAAGGTCGGTAATGTTCACTATGAAGTCTTTCAAAGGTTCGTCTAACAAGTTAGCGCCGCTAGATTTCATTAGTCAGTCTGTGTGTTTCAACCACGTAGAGATCCATTTTGCGCCACATGGGTAACCTTTAACAAGCTAGAAAAGGTACTCATACTTGACTAAAGTTAGAGCCATATAGCCATCATAGTTGTACAAAATGTCCTAGCTTTTGCCAAAGGATAAGTCTTTATGGAGGGTCAGAAACATCCCACAAAGGCCAGAGCTCTTCTCATCCTTTTTGTTCATGTTACTAAAGAGCATCTTTTATTGTTTATTCCATATTCCAATATTCATGTCATAAGATCATGGTCATAAGTTCAGCACTAGCAAATACTATCCCAATGCATATCGAAGAAGGTATCAACGTATTCGGGATATCAAACATCTATGATTTCACTAAGGTTGTCAAGGTGGACACATGCATATGAAATATGTATTAATATTGTATAGGTAATAAGGATAGTCCCAAGTTATAATTGCCTTGGTCAAAGCTTTCCTGCTGCTCCTGCTGATTCTGCTAGACGTTAATGTACTAATCTTGATCACCGAAATACTTCTCACCATCTATACCTGATCACCTAACATCAACACACAACCAATAGGGACCAACCATATAGGAAGCAAACAAGGCTATGATTAGAAAAGTACACCAACAGTAGAAAATAATAATAAAGGTTTATAAAATGATTCTACGCATCGCTATGATCACACAAACGTAAATATCACAAGAATTAGGGCTAGAATGGAGAAGATATAAATATTCTAAGATTTTATTTATAAAAGTAATTACTTAAATACGGTCATGAAATTAAAGAGTTTCAAACTGGTGAAATAAAGTTACTAACATATAGTTCTTGTGAATACAAACTAACACAATTTGAATGGGTCAAATTGGAGTTAAAAGGAGTATTTTATAAGCAATTGAAATCAGTGGAAAAAATATAAATACCAGAAACTGTATTTTGAAATTAAGTCAAGCTATTTACGTTTTCAAATAGGAAATACGTATCTAGAAAGGCCCTTCAGGACTGTAGGTTCTATATTCAATATGGTTAGGGTATTTTTAGAAAAAGCTCAGGCTCTATATTCTAGAAAGGCCCTTCAAGACGAAGGGGTATCAGCCACCGTGGGCTGTTGGATTAGAAACGGGTGGCTGAGATCTGATCTATGGAGGGAGTAGCTGGTGGCTGGCAGGAATAGAGCTCCCACGGCCGCACCATTAGAGGACCTCGCCGGAGCTCATCGATATGTCATTTCTGAGCACTAATCAGCAAAACACAACCACTAGGGGATGACAGAGCTTACCCCAGACTCACCTAGAGGACCTTTCGGGGTTGTGGTTCGGTTGGAGATGTCCTACGGCAAGGACTGGTAGATGGTGGGTGTTGACGGTCCTTAAGTACCAAATATAATCATCAAATAAATAAAGAAAAGGATCCAAATGCAACCAACACTCAGACTTAGGGTTTTATCTGACAGAATTCCATGAGTTTTGGTGTTTGTCTATTTCTGTAGGGGGTTATCAGGAAATATGGAGGAAAGGACCACACGCCGGGTTTACATAGAGATATTAACGTGCCGCGCAATTTTCTATCATCTAGAAGAGTCTAGAAGCCACGGGAACGAACGGGAGGCCGAGAGGGCCTGGGGGCATGGCACCCGCCATCCCCCCTTGGGCGCCCACCCAGGTGTTTCAACCAATCACGTTCAATCTCGTGGATTATGCTCCACCGACCTAAAGGATCGAGGAAAATAGTGCGATTGATGTCGGTTTGATCCGACGGCCCACGTTCACTTGAGGGGACTATATAAGCAGGCCCCCTAGCCCCTGGAGGAGAACATAACATCATTATAGAGTTGAGAGGTGCCCTCGAAGGATAACCTTTCCTCTATATAGAATTAGGGCTTAGCATCCAATGCGAGATTAGAATTAGTTCTTCTTTGTTCTTCTAGATTGAGAGAGATAGAGTGGAGGTGTAGATCGGAGGAAGCCCGGCCTGTCGGTGTCTCCTCCGAGGTTGTACCTGTGGGATCAAATATCCTAACCCGAGGCTTGCTCCTAGGATTCTTCAGAATTTCGACTTCTAAATTCTAGTAAGTTCTTGTTCTTATTGTTCTTTGGTTTATGAGTTTACTTTAATCTCTTTCGGTTGAGTTTAGAGTAATCATTTCTAGCGTAAACATGGTGTTTGGGCTAGGGTTCTCATAGATATCCCCTATCTAGCTGGACTGTGGTAGTAGCAAGGAACGTGACATTTCTATGAGTACCCTAGCCCAAACACCACGTTTACGCTAGAAGAACTAATTCTAATGTCATAGAAGAACTAATTCTAATATCACATTGGATGCTAAGCCCTAATTCTATATAGAGGAAAGGTTATCCTTCGAGGGCTGCTTATATAGTCCCCTCAAGTGAATGTGTGCCGTCGGATCAAACCGACATTAATCGCACGGTTTTCCTTAATGCTTTAGGTCGGTGGAGCATAATACGTGAGACGGGACCTGATTAGTCTCTGTAGCAGGGCGAGCGCCCAAGGGTGGAGGGCGGGCGCCCTGCCCCCGGGCCCGCTCGGCCTCCCGTTCGTTTCCCTGGCTTCTGGAGTCTTCTAGATGATATAAAATTGCGCGACACGTTAATATCTCTATGTAAACCCGACATGTGGGCCTTTCCTCCATATTTCCTGATAACCTCCTGCAGAAATAGACAAACACCAAAACTCATGGAATTCTGTCAGATAAAACCCTAAGTCTGGGTGTTGGTTGCATTTGGATCCTTTTCTTTATTTATTTGATGATTGTATTTGGTACTTAAGGACCGTCAACAACTCCCCCAAGCTTACCTCTTGCTCGTCCCTGAGCAAGGATGGACTCAAGAGTTCATCACTTGTGTCTTGAGCAGTTAAAAGATAGAACGGTCAAGTCAAGCGTCATGTCTCTTATTCTTGATCAGCTATAGCTTTAGAGTTTTTGCAGATTTTCAAATAAAACTCAGAGATTCCTTGTATGACTCTCTCAAATCTCTCTTTTGTGGTATTTCTGGATCCTTTCCAAGGAAGTAATGGTATATGCCTTCTCTCGAAGTATGTGGTATTTTTGGTATGAGGGATAGTGATATTGCCTTCTCTCTCACCCTACTCTAATAAGGTTTTGATATCTGGAGCTCATAGGTGGGAGATAAAGCATACATACTTACAAGACATTTATTGCATAGTCAAACCATGGATCTAGAGAAACAATTCAATAAGTCAAATCAAGATGTGCATGTGTGGCGAATGAATGGTGTATGGTGATAACAATGGTGGAAGTCTAATTTTACTTTTGCTCTTTTAAGAGGATACATACCTTTCTTGCATTTTGAAGCTTTTTTGAGGAGAATGAGATGCTCTATATTTATTATTATTATTTTTTTTCTTTTATCTCAGGTGGGTATCTTGTACCCGTAATTCTACTGTCGGACATTTGTCCATTTTTACCTCTTGTCTCACTTTTTCTTTTCTTCGAGGTTCCGGGCACTTGCCCCTTTTTATTTCCTCGTATCCTTTCTCTTTCTCTTTCTTTAGAGCACTCATCTCCTGAAATAATATAGCAAGTGGTAGTAACCAAGATAACTCGAGCATTTATTTCACAGGGAAAAACAGAAATAGAAGAATGTTTTTGGCTATTCTCTCCCAGATTAGGAGTAGGATACTTTTGGGTGGCTCTGGAGATGGAAGTGAGTGGATGTATGTGGATGCGTACTTCCGGAGTAGAAGCAGCATGTGTGAGTGAACTTGCAAGTGAATCTTGATTTTAACCGGATGACAAGCTCCTAAGGGTTTACACAGCTTGACCACACTCAATGCTCATAAGCAGTAAAAAGTAAATGTGTGGCTCAAAGTCTAGCAATCATTTTATATGGCTGTGGTAGGAATTTAAACTCTTATCATACAGGAACTCGTCATGTGTTATTTTAAAGATTTTCAAAGATAAAATTCTCCAAAATTCTTGCAACTCTAGGAACAAACAAAGAGCAGCTAAACCTTTCCATATCATATCCGTTAACGACTTACACTTTAGATCAAGTACTCTTCCCAAAAGTTTAGGTTTAGAGCAGGTT
This sequence comes from Sorghum bicolor, assembly GCF_000003195.3. Taxonomy (NCBI): domain Eukaryota; kingdom Viridiplantae; phylum Streptophyta; class Magnoliopsida; order Poales; family Poaceae; genus Sorghum; species Sorghum bicolor. The sequence continues at coordinate 26,288,332 of NC_012874.2, forward strand.
TAAATTATAACAGTTATGCCTAAACTTGAGAGAGAGTTCAAACTTGAAAACTAGGTACATGATAGAGCAACTATTTATCATATCCATGTAAGAGTTTATCATTTAAGTTCAGTTTGGCCTAGACACTTTATTTATTTATTTAGCAAACTAAGCAAAGATATTTATAAGCACAAAATTTTTATTTGGGTTTTCATGATTATGCATCTTTTTATTATTTGAGTAAAGTATAAACGCGAGTAGAAACGCTTAGCTGGATAAATGGGGGTGCTCTCCCCTAAGCTAGATTTTGACATAATTTCTTCTGATGTAGCTAGCAGGTGGTGGAGTTGTATTTGAATGTCGGCAGCACCCTGACAGCGATTAGAATGTCCTCCGTCTGCTAGTCTTCTTGATCCTTGAATTCTGTGGAGCTCAAATAGACAACAAAGCTTTGTGGAACTGATTAGGTGTCAGCATAAAGTCTCTTAGCCTTTATCATACTGATTAGGTGTTAGCAGGATCATGCACTTATTATTTCTATATTTTTATTGTAAGATGAAAATATATTTATTTTATGCCACCACAGTCAATATACTTATGGGTTTTAAACCACAAGTCTACTCACATGGGGCTTTAGGTTTTATGATGCAGTGCAACGAACAAATATTTTTGTTTTCTTTTCTAATGCTAATGTGGAAAAGTAAATATGCTAATGCAAGTGATGGAATAAAAAGGAAAAGGAATGCAGAAAAGATAAATATGGATAAATACTGATTTTACCTTCCGGGAAGGATCCAATGTTTTAAGTCTTCTGGACAAGACTTCTCACCGTGTTCATCCTTTAGGTTCATCATTTGATTAGGTTTGGGCCTTGACATCTGCACCTCTTGATACGGTGTCACCCATGTTCTTCGTTTGTCCAGCAGATCGAAGTATGACGTTGGCAGCATCTTGCTCAGTGTGTTTGTGCTCCTAGATCCAAGTTCTTCATTTGGTGGAATCTGGGAGTTGTAAAACTCCTTCAAGTTTTGCTCGAAGTGTACCTGCTCATAGAGACAAGGCAGAGATCAAGTGTGTGGGCCCTGTTGGTGAAAAACACCAACAGAACCAATAGTGTATATGTTCTTCTCTAACCTTAAGCATAGTGAGCAAGACAAAGTTGATGGATAATAAGATCATGAGTGTAGCATTTAAAACTTTTGTCAGATGAGATCGCTCAACCTAATGGAAAGATAATCTATCTATATTTATTTTTTTTAAATCTTCCAACGATTGAATGTGCAACATTTTAGAGTATATGATTAGGAGTGTGGGATCACGAAGGTAGTACTAAGAACAAAGATTAAAGGACTAAACATGTTGAATTAGTTGGGTTGGTTAATTTGGAGTTATAAATCATACATGTTTGTCTCTTTATTTATGTGAACGCCGGAACCAAGGAGAAGCTTATAAAAGTGATAGTCACATATCTTAAGATGTTACCTTAATTGAAGAGTGATGGTACCATCTCACCTTGCGGAAGCTTCAAATTCGTAATGGTTGTGTATCTTGTTTATGTACTTTGTCTCCTTCTATAGATCATCTCTCTATGATGAATGAGCTATGTTCTTCTTGTGCAAATTGTTAAACTTCATGTGTCTCTCTCTTTGTATCTGATGTGAGTTTATCTTAGGACTTCCCTAATCGATATTTAAAGTTTTTATGCAGGGGTTAGTCCGACAAAATATACCAATGTCTACACAAACAATTTTTAGTTCAATAACCGAACTAGACTCCATGTCTAATCAGATTAAGGAAGGCTGTTTAACCTAAGCACCATGCTTAATTTAAAAGCCAATAGAAGTATGTGTAGTACCTCCAAACTAACACTTACTAGGATAAACAAAGGTAGCGCGATGGCTTTTATAGATATCTACTCAAGTGGAGATGAAGTAGTGTGATTAGTATTTAACAAGTTGAGCATGTCTCAAAGGTAAGGACAACAAACATAGCAACATGGCAAATGATGTTTTTATGTAAGGTATTTCCCCCAAGCTTGAATTTTGCAAAGTTCAAGATTGGATGAATTTAATTCAATGTTGCATGATGATTGGTTGGGCATACCTTGTGCTTGTCATTCCTCAGATCTTCTTGCTCTAATTCTAGAAAGGTTAGTGACACGAATACCCGAAGGAATATTTCTACAATTATCTTTATATGCTCGATACATAAGGCAATGTTGCAAATAATTAAAAGTTCATGTTACGATCTGATAAGTGCTTGTTTTAGGACACTAAGCATGTCCTTGGGAAACCATCAAGTTATGTTGGTGAAGTGGTTTCCCTCCAACACCAATCCAAGTGTGCCTATATCAAGATCGACTCAACGGTATCTGCAATATTTATTATAGACATATGCATCGATAACCACCCCTTTAAAGTTTTTATAAGTAGAAAGGAAGAGGGAGTTGGAGATCTCAAATGTGGTAAGGTTGGAGAGACCAATTGATTGGGGAGATGTTTTATATGAGCAAGGACTTGGTGAGGTATTTATGAAATAACTTCCATGCTCACTGTTGTTTCTCTCATTCTCAAACTCCAAGGATGATTCTTCATAAATGCTTAAAATTCCTCTCAGATTGTCTCTCAAGTTTATTTTATCCATCCATTCAATGGTGATAGCACATGGATTTTTAATGCCCTCTAGCCATTGATGTTGCTCTTCTCGATCCTCCTTGTGGTCTTGGTGACTCTTATGCATGGGATGTCTAGAGAGATTCATAGGATCATCGGGAGGTTCAAGAGAAAGAGCATAGGAGAAATTATTAGGCTCAAGGATGGGTTTAAAGATAGGTTCGAATGAGTCATCAAAAGTGGGCGTAGAAGGGGAGAAGATGAGATTGTCTTCTAAATGGCTTCGCTCTCCTTCTATTGCATCACTTAAGATGCCATCCTTAGTCTTTCTAGATGTCCATCAAAGGGATTGGATTTGAGATGCTTTCTAAGAGATCCCTTCTTAGGAAGGTTCAGACCATATGCACTCAAAGGTCTCTTATGAAACAGGAAGTTTAAGCTCATCCCAAAATGAATTTCCAAAGGTAGAATTTCTTCTTCCCTTAGATGATTTTGGAGCACTACTTGTTTGGGTTGGATAGCCGAATCATGGGATTGAAATGTTTGGAAATCTCCTATTGAAACTTCCTTTCCTCATTTAGGAGATGATTCCTTCTCTATCTCTAGGATTTTTTTATGAAGACTAGTGCAAGAAGGATGTCCACGAATGAAGACATACCTTGCTTTACTAATAGATAAAGAAAGAAAAACTCTACCAAAGGTTATATGATTAAGACCAACGTGAAAATATCGAGGAAAAACATGGTCTTGTAGGGCTAGGTCTAAACTAGAATTTATGGAAAGATTAAAAGATTCCCTAGGTGTAGCTAAAAGTTCATTATCTTCTTGACTAAAAGATAGGACCTCGGCTATAGAAAAGGGTTGGTTTTGACCTATTGCATTCAACTCCAGACACCGATCATAATTAGGGGCAAATAAAGGACTTGTTGACTCCCATGGTCTATGGCTGGTCTCCAAAGGTGCAAAAAAATCGATAATAGGTGTGGAATTTGAGTTATCCATAAAGATGGAAAAAATAAAAAGATAAAAGAACAAAAGTATAAAAGTATAATACAAGATAGTAGCAAGACTCAAAGTTATCTCAGCAAACCGTCTTTCTCCCCGGCAATGGCACCAGAAATGCTTGTTGATATTTGTTAATGCCATCAGGAAATGATCCGCAAGCGCACGGATATCAGTGAGCACTTCACCCAGGAGGTTATCCAGAGTATCGTATTTATATTTTTACCACGGGGAGAAAGCGTGCATCTGACTAACCAAATCTATTGCTACTACCCTTTAGGCTAGAAACAATGTGATTCGATGTGAGCGATGTATAGAGAAGACTACAACCGCACTCTCGTTCTAACCTTGGTAAGGACGATCTACTGTTCTATTGGGGAGGCTCACGGATTCTAGACACCACAAAGGATGTTCGTTCCGCACCTATAAACACTACCGATCCTGCTAACGGGATGTGGGCTACAAAGGTAACTTGGAAATGTCACGTTCCTCGCTACTACCATGGTCCGGCTAGACAGGGGATATCTATGAGTACCCTAGCCCAAACACCACGTTTACGCTAGTAATGATTACTCTAAACTCAACCGGAAGAGATTAAAGTAAACTCATAAACCAAAGAATAATAAGAACAAAGAACTTACTAGAATTTAGAAGTCGAAATACTAAAGAATCCTAGGAGCAAGCCTCGGATTAGGAGACTTGATCCCGTATGTACAACCTCGGAGTAGACACCGATAGGCTGGGCTTCCTCCGATTTACACCTCCACTCTGTCTCTCTCAATCTACAAGAACTTAGAAGAACTAATTCTAATCTCACATTGGATGCTAAGCCCTATGAGGTTGGAACCCTAGAGGGACCTCTCTCTCTGAATCCTCTCTGGGAAATATGCTAATGAATAATGGGATTGCCCTCCTCCAGGGGCCAGGGGGCCTGCTTATATAGTCCCCTCAAGTGAATGTGGGCCGTCGGATCAAACCGACATTAATCGCACGGTTTTCCTCAATCCTTTAGGTCGGTGGAGCATAATCTGCTAGATGGGACCTGATTGGTCTCTGTAGCAGGGCGGGCACCCTGCCCCCGAGCCCGCTCGGCCTCCCGTTCGTTCCCGTGGCTTCTGGAGTCTTCTATATGATAGAAAATTGCGCGGCACGTTAATATCTCTATGTAAACCCGACATGTGTGCCTTTCCTCCATATTTCCTGATAACCCCCTACAGAAATAGACAAACACCAAAACTCATGGAATTATGTCAGATAAAACCCTAAGTCTGGGTGTTGGTTGCATTTGGATCCTTTTCTATATTTATCTGATGATTATATTTGGTACTTAAGGACCGTCAACAATGATGAGAGTTTAAATTCCTACCACAGCCATATATACATGCTTGCTAGATGTTGGGTATTCTTAACATCATTACCAAAAGTAGACTTAGTTTTCTAATTCTGATAACGGTGCCAAAAATGCCAAACCTATCCCTCATACAACTTAAGCCAAGTTGTCATCCCCAGCATGACATGAGAGACGCGGTATTGAAATATGCAATTGCTCTTCTAAATAAATAACAAATGAGATCTGCAAGCACACAGATTAATACCGATGTAGCATTTTAACCGGGAAGTATTCCAGGTATCGTTATTTATATTTTTACAACTGGGAAGGGATTAACAATCATCAGTGTTGATTATAGAATAGAATATGACATTGAGTATCTATCATTGTATGTATAATTGAGAACATTTATCTAACTCTTTCATATAGAGGTAAGTGTCACATAAAAGATATATGAAGTAATGAATAGTGACAGAGATAATTAATTTGATCAGCATAACTTAGCCACATAATAAATATGATAAGCACCTCAATTAGATATTCTAGAAAGTCATTAGCATGGAATTAGAACGAACTACAAGAATATTTCCTAAGTTATTCTCAACTATATAGTCTTGCATTATCATAGTTAGTGCAAGTATACTTAGCAATCATTGCAAGACAAGACTACGCCCATGCATAGTGATATTAGCAAGGTAAATGAGAAACATAGCAATCACTCCCCTGTAATAATGTTGCTCTGCTGGCCCAATACACGAGAGGGGGACTATATAAGAATCAATGAAGCTGTCACTATCATGAACTACCCCATGATCTGGTATATTGGTTACAATCGCAGATAAATACGGTATAAGCACCACGCCTACACAATATCTATCATTTACCCATGGATCCGATGGATAAACGCTATATGATCCTAGACATGTATATAGATCCAATCTAACTAAGCCAAGTATATAACTATGATAAACTAAGAACAATATAATCTTGAATATAAGCAAGTAGTGCAAAGTCATAAGCAATATATTGAAGTAGAACAAAGTCATATTCATAATATTGAAGAACAATTAGAAGAACAATTAGAGAATTACCAGGAATCCTCTTGACAGATCCGGAAACCAATCGAAGATTGACTCCTTCTAGTTCTAATCCTATGTAGCTATGCTAATCTAGATGTCTAATTGATGTGGTGGCTCTAATGTTGATCAGAGGCTTCTTCTCCCTTGAGGAATAATGAATTAGGGTTGAGAGGCTCACTCCTCCAGGGGCCAGGGGGTCTGGTTTTATAGTCCCTTCAAGTGAATATGGGCCGTTGGATCAAACCGACATTGATTGAACGGTTATCCTTGATCCTTTAGGTCGGTGGAGATTAGTCCCGAAAGAGAGTCCTGATCCAACTCCAGGAGGGGGCGGGCGCCCAATGCCTAGCCCCGTTCGGCCTTCGATTCCTTCCCGTGGCTTCTGGAGTCTTCTAGATGTAAGATAACTGTGCGGCACGTTGATATCTCTATGTAAATACGACGTGTGGGCCTTTCTTCCTTATTTCCTGATAACCCCCTACAAAAATAGACAAACACCAAAACTCGTGGAATTCTGTCAGATAAAACCATAAGTCTAGATGTTGATTTCATTTGGATCCTTTTCTTTGTTTATTTGATAATTAAATTTGATACTTAAGGACCGTCAACACTAGATGTTGAGCCACACATTTACTTTTTACTGCTTATGAGCATTGAGTGTGGTTGAGCTGTGTAGACCCTTAGGAGCTTGTCATGCGGTTAAAAATCAAGATTCACTTGCAAGTTCACTCACACATGCTCCTTCTACTCCGGAAGTACGCATCCACATACATCCACTCACTTCCATCTCCAAAGCCACGCAAAAGTATTCTACTCCTAATCCGGGAGAGAATAGCCAAAAACATTTATGTTTTTCCCTGTGAAATAAATGCTCGGGTTATCTTGGTTACTACCACTTGCTATATTATTTTAGGAGATGAGTGCTCTAAAAAAAAGAGGATACGAGGAAATAAAAAGGGGCAAGTGCCCGGAACCTTGAAGAAAAGAAAAAGTGAGACGAGAGGTAAAAATGGACAAGTGTCCGACAATAGAATTAGGGGTACAAGATACCCACCTGAGGGAAAAGAAATATAAAATATAGAGCATCTCATTCTCCTCAAAAAGCTTCAAAGTGCAAGAAAGGTATGTATCCCCTAAAAAGAGCAAAAGTAGAATTAGACTTTCACCATTGTTATCACCATCGTCACCATACACCATTCACTCGCCACACATGCACATCTTGATTTGACTTATTGACTTGTTCTTCTGGATCCACGGTTTGACTATGCAATAAATGTCTTGTAAGTATGTATTATCTGTCTCCCACCTATGAGCTCCAGATATCAAAACCTTATTAGAGTAGGGTGAGAGAGAAGGCAATATCACTATGCCTCATACAAAAAATACCACATACTTTGAGAGAAGGCATATACCATTACTGCCTTGGAAAGGATCCAGAAATACCACAAAAGAGAGATTTGAGAGAGTCATACAAGGAATCTCTGAGTTTTATTTGAAAATCTGCAAAAACTCCAGAGCTATAGTTAATCAAAGAACAAGAGACATGGCGCTTGACTTGACCGTTCTATCTTTTAACTATTCAAGACACAAGTGACGTTTGCAAGGCCCATGGTGAAAGGTAAAATGAGTAAGTTTTAAGTCTTAACAGTTTACTCTAACTCAGGGATGAGATCTTGCTTGAACGCATGTGTACTTTGAAGGCATGAAACCACTAGAAAAACTCTTGAGTCCATCCTTGCTCAGGGACGAGCAAGAGGTAAGCTTGGGGGAGTTGTTGATGGTCCTTAAGTACCAAATATAATTATCGAATAAATAAATAAAAGGATCCAAATGCAACCAACACCCAGACTTAGGGTTTTATCTCACAGAATTCCACGAGTTTTGGTGTTTGTCTATTTCTCCAGGGGGTTATTAGGAAATATGGAGGAAAGGCCTACACGTTCAGTTTACATAGAGATATTAACGTGCCACACAATTTTCTGTCATCTAGAAGAGTCTAGAAGCCACGAGAACGAACGGGAGGCCGAGCGAGCCCGGGGGCAGGGCGCCCGCCCTCCCCCCTTGGGCGCCCACCCAGGTGTTTCAACCAATCACGTTCAATCTCGCGGATTATGCTCCACCGACCTAAAGGATCGAGGAAAATCGTGCGATTAATGTCGGTTTGATCCGACGGCCCACGTTCACTTGAGGGGACTATATAAGCAGGCCCCTTGGCCCCTGGAGGAGAACATAACATCATTATAGAGTTGAGTTGTGCCCTCGAAGGATAACCTTTCCTCTATATAGAATTAGGGCTTAGCATCCAATGTGAGATTAGAATTAGTTCTTCTAAGTTCTTCTAGATTGAGAGAGATAGAGTGGAGGTGTAGATAGGAGGAAGCCAGACCTGTCGGTGTCTACTCCGAGGTTGTACCTACGGGATCAAGTCTCCTAACCTGAGGCTTGCTCCTAGAATTCTTCACTATTTCGACTTCTAAATTCTAGTAAGTTCTTGTTCTTATTGTTCTTTGGTTTATGAGTTTACTTTAATCTCTTTCGGTTGAGTTTAGAGTAATCATTGCTAGCATAAACGTGCTGTTTGGGCTAGGGTACTCATAGATATCCCCTGTTTAGCTGGACCGTGGTAGTAGCGAGAAACGTGACATTTCCGAGTTACCTTTGTAGCCCACATCCTGTTAGTAGGATCGATAGGGTTTATAGGTGCGGGTCGAACATCCTTTGTGGTGTCTAGATTCCGTGAGCCACCCCAATAGAACAGTAGATCATCCTTACCAAGGTTAGAACGAGAGTGTGGTTGTAGTGTTCTCTATACATTGCTCACATCGAATCACATTGTTTGTAGCCTAAAGGGTAGTAGCAATAGATTTGGTTAGTCAGATGCACACTTTCTTCTAGTGGTAAAAATATAAATACGATACTCTGGATAACCTCCTAGGTGAAATGCTCACCGATATCCGTGCGCTTGCGGATCATTTCCTGATGGCATTACCAAATATCAACAGTGGGGCTCCTACAAGATTCAGTGATCAAACAAGATCAAACGAAGGCATAAAAAACATTAGAGAAAAAGTTCAGTGCAACCGCAACCACAGTGCTAATCTCGGCAAAGAGCTTACGGAGGCATAACGTGATGGATTTGACGAACCAAGATCGGCACGGTGACGCTAGGCTTATGATGGTTCTACTAACTTGATGCAAGGGCAAAATGACATGCTAGGTCTCGGAAAAAGGGCAGCAGCGCGTGGTGCAAGCCAATCCGTTCTGTGGGAAGGCACACAAAGACGCTAGTGCTCATCTCCAACACTTCCTGGTGATTTGCAGCACATTTACTATTTTAGAAGTTCCCAGAGATGACATACTACTTCGCCTCTTCCCATTCTCACGGTTGTTGAGATCGAAGCAGTGGTTCTACGCAACAAAGGAGAAGAATACTACGTGGGCACCCTGCTCCATGAACTTTCTGGCCAAGTTCTTTCCCAAGGGCATGACCATTGCTCTCCGTGGGAAGATTACAAGTTTTCAGCAACAACATGATGAATCCGTTCTAGAGGCATGGGAGCGCTTCCAAGACTACATCCTAGAAAGTCCCCATCATGGAATGGAGAGCTGGCTGCTTATGCAGACGTTTTATCATGGCCTCAGCAATAGTACCCGTGAAACCATGGATGCTGCAGCTAGAGGAGCATTCCTGTCACTCACCATATCACAAGCCACAGCCCTTGTGGAGAAGATGGCGTCCAACCAAGGTTGGAACGAGGAGAGGACCCAGACACGCAAGAAAAGTGGAGGTATGCACCAGCTCAAGGAGGTAGATATGCTGTCTGCAAAGCTGGACCTGCAAATGAAGAAGTTTGATGATAAAGCTGGAGACAAGAAAGAAGTCATCCACATCTACAACTCTCACATGACTTGTGTGGAGTGTGGAGATACTGGACACTCAGGCAATCCCTGCCTTGACGTGCATGAGGACGTGAACTACATCAACAACAACAACAACTACTACTACAACTGTCCTCAACAAAATCAAGGTTGGAATCAACAGAGGCCTAACTACTCAGGTAACTATCAAGGTAACAATTCATACAACAATAATAATAATTTTCCATCCGTGAGAGAGTTAGTGTCTAATCAAGAAAAGCTAATGGATAACATATCTAAGAAATTGGCATCTAATGATAAAATGCTAGAAAATATAAATAATAGAATGGATAATTTTTCTACTGCCATCAAGAATCAAATTAGCTTCAACAAAATGATTGAATCTCAGCTGAATCAAATAGCTGCTGTTGTTCCTCCTACTAACCCCAGTATACCATCACAACCGGAAGGATTAGAATCTGCAAATCTTGTAGACATGTTTGATGCAGGTAACTACTAGAGTAACCCCATTGGAGAAGTACATAATGACCTTCTGCCAGTCAAGAGAGGTGATCCAGGATGTCCCATCATCCCGATCTCCATCGGCATGGTGGACTTCCCAGAAGCACTCTGCGACTTTGGCTCCAGCGTCAACATTATGCCTGTGGTACTCTACGAAAAATTCTTTACACGTCCTTTATTGGATACAACCATGTGTTTGCAGCTTGCAGATTGGACACTGAGCTTCCCAAAAGGAATATTGAAGAATATCTATGTCCGAGTTGGTACTTCGTACGTCCGAGCAGACTTCGTGGTGATAGAGACCGGTGCCAATGAGAGGTCACCCATCATCCTAGGGAGGCCATTCCTGAACACCTCAGGAGCTATCATCTATGCTAGTGATGTGAAGATCAACTTAAACATCAAGGGGAGGAAGGAGATGTTTTCCTTCAAGAATAAGACAACACAAATCCCAGAGCAACCCCAATATGAACCAAGAAAGAGGACCAATAGGAGGATCAAGAACAAGAAGCAAGTGTGGACCGAATCAGCTAAGATGGTCACTGCAATTCACAGAGGTCAAGATCGTCGACTCAAGTCGCCTACCTGATCAAAAGGGACGACCCTGGTGTTACGACCATCGAGTGCACAATCAACGGATACTATTTTCAGAAGACACTCTGTGACACCGGATCTGGCGTCAACATAATGGCGGCAGTCACCTATCAGCTCCTGTATGGAACCATGCCCCTACAACCAACATACATTCAGCTCTAGATGGCAGACCAGACATTACGAAAGGTCGAAGGTATAGTAACTGATGTCCTTGTCAAAATAGACAACCATTTTGTCCATACAGATTTTTAGGTCATTGACATGGAAGAAGACGAGTATGATCCACCCATCATCTTTGGAAGACCGTTCCTCAGCACTGTCAAAGCTATCATCTACATTGGAACCGAAGAAGTCCACATGCACTTCACCTCTGAGAAGGTATGTTGCTACTTTAACGACTCTAATTATATAGTTGAAGATTCTAAGCAGATCAGGATGAGAAAAAGGCGATGCAACCACAACCAGAGGAGACAAATCATCAAGGATGGATGGGCAGACTATGAAGGAGAGGTAATAAGGTCCAAAGATATACATCTTGAACAGGATTGTCCTCAGGAGACCTTAGCACCAAATCAGGTGTGGAAAGAGAAGAGAGTTGTAATAGAAGAGGAGGCGCCGTCGGAACCACCGTCTACACCATCCAGCGAATTTTAGGACTACTGAGAACACAAGGAGTCCCGTTCAGAGGTCTTAAAAACACCGAACACCGTGCCAAGAGGTAAACTTGGTAGTTATCCATTTTTCCCTTCAATTATTTATTTTTCTTAAATAGCTTGTTTAGTTAATCAGGTTCATACTATCTTGAAAAGAAAATAAAAATGTTAAAAATAAGTAAGCCCCATGTGAGTATGCTCATGGCATAAAACCCGTAAGTACATTCACTGTGGTGGCATAAAAATAAAAATATTTTTCTGTTCCATAAAAATGAAAATATAAAAAATAAGACTGTGATCCTACCAAAGAGAGTAACATTTATTGAGGAGGCTCAACATGATAAAGGCGAGATATTTATGCTAACACTTAACTAGTTCCACAAAGCTTTGTTGTCTATTTGCGCTCCACAGAATTCAAGGATCAAGAAGACTAGCAGACGGAGGACATCCTAATCGTTGTCAGGGTGCTGCCAACATTCAAATACACCTCTGCCACCTGCTAGCTACACGAGAAGAGATTACGTCAAAATCTAGCTTGGGGGAGAGCACCCCCATTTATCTAGCTAAGTGTTTCTATCTACGTTTATACTTATACTTTGTTAAAATAATAAAAAGATACATAATCATAAAAACCAAAATAAAGATTTTGTGCTTATAGATATATATATACTTTTGCTTAGTTTGCTAAATAAATAAATAAAGTGGCTATACTAAACTGAATCTTAATAATAAACTCTAGCATGGATATGATGAATAGTTGCTCTGTCCAATTTTTAATTTGAACCTCTCTCTCTCTCCAGTTACATAACTGTTATAATTTAAAGCTTGTTCTAAACCTGAACTTGTCGGAAGAGAACTTGATCTAAAGTCTAAGTCGTTAACGGATATGATATGGGAAGGTTGAGCTGTTGTTTATCTGTTCTTAGAGATGCTAGAATTATGGAGAATTTTATCTTTGAAAATCTTTAAAATATTGCATGATGAGTTATTGTATGACAAGAGTTTAAATTCCTACAACAGCCATATATACATGCTTATTAAACTAAAAACCATACATTTACTTTTTGCTGCCTATGAGCATTGAGTGTGGTCAAGCTGTGTAGACCCTTAGGAGCTTGTCATGCGGTTAAAATCAAGATTCACTTGCACGTTCACTCATACATGTTGCTTCTACTCCGGAAGTATGCATCCACATACATCCACTCATTTCTATCTCCAGATTCACCCAAAATTATTCTACTCCTATCTAGGAGAGAATAGCCAAAAATATTATCCTATCCCTGTTATTCCCTGTGAAATAAATGCTTGAGATATTTAGGTTACTACCACTTGCTACATTATTCTAGGAGGGTGAGTGCTCTGAAAAAAAGAGTGAATACAAGGAAATAAAAAGGGGGCAAGTGTCCGGAACCTCGAAGAAAAGAAAAAGTAAGACGAGAGGTAAAAATGGACAAGTGTCCGACGGTAGAATTAGGGGTACAAGATACCCACCTGAGAGAAAAAGAAAAAGAAAATATAGAGCATCTCATTCTCCTCAAAAAGCTTCAAAGTGCAAGAAAGGTATGTATCCCCTCAAAAGAGCAAAAGTAGAATTAGACTTTCACCATTGTTTTCACCATCATCACCATACACCATTCATTCGCCACACATGCACATCTTGATATTGACTTAATGACTTGTTTATCTGGATCCATGGTTTGACTATGCAATAAATATCTTGTAAGTATGTATACTTTATCTCCCACCTATGAGCTCCAGATATCAAAGCCTTATTAGAGTAGGATGAGAGAGAAGGCAATGTCACTCTGCTTCGTACCACAAATACTACATACTTTGAGAGAAGGCATACAACATCACTGCCTTGGTAAGGATCTAGAGATACCACAACAGAGAGAATTGAGAGAGTCATACAAGGAATCTCTGAGTTTTATTTTGAAAATCTGCAAAAACACCAGAGCTATAGTTGATCAAAGAACAAGAGACATGGTGCTTGATTTGACCATTCTATCTTTTAACTGCTCAAGACATAAGTGTCAGTTGCAAGCCCCATGGTGGAAGGTAAAATGAGTAAGTTTTATGTCTTAACAGTTTACTCTAACTCAGAGATAAGACCGTGTTTGAAATCATGTGTACCGTCAACTTTCTAAGGCATTGCAGCAACTTCTGATCCATCACTAAGTCTATCCTTGCTCAGGGACGAGCAAGAGGTAAGCTTGGGGGAGTTTGTTGACGGTCTTTAAGTACCAAATTTAATCATAAAATAAATAAAGAAAAGGATCCAAATGCAACCAACACCCAGACTTATGGTTTTATCTCACAAAATTCCACGAGTTTTGGTGTTTGTCTATTTCTACAGGGGGTTATCAGGAAATATGGAGGAAAGGCCCATATGTCGGGTTTACATAGAGATATTAACGTGTGCGGCAATTTTCTATCATCTAGAAGACTCCAAAAGCTGTGGGAACAAATGGGAGGCTGAGCGGGCCCTGGGGCAGGGTGCCCGCCCTCCCCCCTAGGGCGCCCGCCCTATTGTCTCAGCCAATCAGGCCCCGCCTCATGGATTATGCTACGCCGACCTAAGGGATTAAGAAAAACCATGCGATTATGGTCGGTTTGATCCGACAGCCCATGTTCATTTGGAAGCGCTATATAAGCAGGCCCCCTGGCCCCTGGAGGAGGCATTCTCATTCTCAAACCCGAATTCATTCATCCATCCATCCGAGTCTCTGATCAAGCCCTAGAGCCACCACATCAACTAGATCTCTTTAAGTCTTGTGAGTCCAACAGAAATAAAAGGATGAATAATAATTTAAAATCAACAACAAAATACTTATCTATATATTAAGGTGTGATCATAGAGTGTTACTACAGTCAGTCTAGTTTAGAGTCAAATAAAAATTATAGAATATTAAAATTTTGTCTTAGAAATGATGAATAGTTGCTCTATAGTAATTCCTTTCAAGTGCTTAGTTTTCAACCATGAATTCTCCTAAGTTTTAGACATGATCACTTTGATATAAGAATTTACTCTGAACTTAAAATTTGTGGAGGCATATGTTTAAGCTGAGTCTAGGTAACTGATGTTATACATAAAGGTCTAAGTAGCTGTTTATCTTATTCCTAGCATTACTCAGTATTGGAGATTTATTTTGAAAACCCAAAATCTTACATGATGAGCTCTTGTATGATAAAGTTTAAATTCCTACCAAAGCCATATATGATACATTTAGAGTTAGGAAAATGTTTGCACATTGATGCTCCTTGCTTTACATTGAGTTTAGTCAACCTTTGGAGTATACCTTATGAGAGTCGTATCATGCTTTAAAAATCAAGATCACTTACGCACTCCACCCACATATGCATTACTCCTACTCTGGGATGTAAGCGCAGTCATTTCACTTTCATTCATATCCACCTTAAAAAGATGTTTTCTCCTACACTAGGAGTGAACACCCAAAAATATACCCTATATGACAGCCCCCATTTAATTGCTCTAAGTTTTTGTCATTATCTCTCAAATTATTTATATTGAAAGGATGCATGTGGCTATGCAAAAGTATTTTTTTAAAAAAAAAAAGAAGAGAAGAAAAGTGGGAGTAAAAGATGGACAAGTGTCCCAACAATTAAAACAATGGGTACATGGATGCCCGCCTCCCGCAGTAATGAAAAAAAGGAGAGTGACAAAGAGAGAATAAAGATAGCACATGTTTTCCTATGAAAAGTTCTAAGGAGGGAGTAATTTTCAAAGAGCAAAAGTATAATTAGGATTTGCCACTAAATACTATATATACACCTATCCACCATATTCCATACACATGCACATCTTGATTTGATTGTATGCCTTGATTCTTTATGGATCCATTGTTTGACTTTACAATATATGAATTGCAAGTATGCTCATCCTTGTTATTCCCACTCCTATAAGCTCCACTATATATATCCTTAGTTGTAGGAAGGCACAACCTCATTAATGAATCAGCAAGATCCATAAATACTACATAATAAGATACTTGAGGGTGTCATACAATCATGCTCTGAGCTTTATTTTGAAAACTTGCAAAACTCCAGAATATTGGTACAGTGAAAAATTTGAGACATAGTGCTTGACTTGATTGTTCTATCTTTTGATTACTCAAGACTTATGCAAAAGCTGTAAAGCTCCATGGTTAGGTAAAATGGGTAAGTTTGAAAGTTAGACCAGAGGACAATTTATGTTTAAAAGCAAGTGTACTTAAAAGAAATGAAAGTATTCTAGCAACTCCTGATCCAACTTTATTAATTAGATCTAGGTTGTTTTCCAAGGGACTGGCAAAAGGTAAGCTTGGGGGAATTGTTGATGGTCGATAATGTCAAAATTTATTAGAACTATAGACACAAGGGAACACATGAAAACAAATTAGTATAGGGTTTAATCTAACAATTTCCACGAGTTTTGCATATTCTGTATTTTCTAGTGTTTATTTCACAGAGAGCTGAAAAGAGGGATTCTAGTGCATATTTGCAACAAAACTCATCCGTGATGGAAAACATCACGAGAAGACCCAGGAAGGGTCTAGAAGACACCCGAATGAAAGAGAGCCACGGAGGAGAAAAGGTGGGGCCAGCCGGCCCCACCCTAGGGCCGGTCGGTGTCCTATTTTGCCCGATGGCTGCCGCCTTCTGGAGACTTCCTCCTATGCCTCCTTGGAAGCAAAGCAAAGTATCCCTCCGTCGATTTTAAGTTGGTTTGATCCGATGGTACACACAAGATGAATATGCGGATCGCTGACGTGGCGCTTCCTTGCCCCCTACTCCACATTGGCCTATAAATGACGCCCAAGGCTCCCCCCAAGAGGCATTCTACACCCAGTACTTCATATTCTCTACATAATTAGGGTTAGGGTCCCTCTAGTTCATATAGTTCTAGTTCATCTAGTTCTAGTTCATCTAGATGTAGCAATTAAAAGAGACTAGTTCTTCTAGATCTAGTCTTGTTTAGATATTTGAGAGATTTGAGTAGAGGAGTAGAGATTCTGGAGGAGTTTTGGCATATTGGTGCTTCTTCATGGCTGTATTCTTCTGGATCCAGTTCCCTCGCCCGGAGCTGCTTCTGAGGTACTTTTGTACTTACCATTCTGATTTAAGTAAGCAACTTGTTCTTATTCATTCTTTGGTTCACAACTCATATTGAGTGCTTTGATCGGTCATTACTTGGTTGAAGTAGTATTTCGTAGTGTAGGTGTGGTAGTTCGCATAGTATTACTTGGTTGAAGTAGTATTACTTGTGGATGTCCTCTGATTTGCCAAACTGTGGTAGTTCGCATAGGTGACTTTATAGCTGTGTTGATTCCTCTGTAGTCCACATCCTATTGATAGGACCGATAGGCTTATAGGTGCCTGGTAGGAGATTACTCTGTTTCTTCTCCTATTCGGGTTACTTGCCCAATAAGACGATACTATACAAAGTTTACTGGAGTCAGAACCTTAGTGCATTAGCTATTTCCTTTTTCTTGATATCATCTAGCCTAATTGTAGGGTTAATTCTATATACTTTGTCATCACCACAACTGTTCCCTGTGGATACGATATTTAAAACCTCAGGGTAAAATGTGACACTGGTATGATATTTGTGCTCTTGCGGATAATCCTACTTAAAACTTATTTAATGGAGTGTACTTAATTTATACCAACAAGCATTTTTGGCGCCGTTGCCGAGGATAGGTTTTATCTCTATTTTTAGCAATGACATTAGAAGTGTCAACACCCCGCCACGGGTGCCCTAGGCTAAGACGAGCCAGCTTCAAAGGCCCTATTGCGAGACTTAGACGCACTATAGTTGTTGTTGTTCTCTTGAGTCAAGGAGTCACTGATGTAGGTGTTGGAAGTGGTCAGGGTTCCAGTTCCCATTGTCTTCAGCATCTTAGGGCTCAAACCCCCCCCTAGAAACTAGTGATCTTCTTAGCTTCAGTGTTCACGCACTCTAGAGCGTAACGAGCAAGATTGTTGAAAGCATGCAAGTATTCCTTCACGATCTTTGTAACCTGGCACAACTTCATGAACTCAGAGACCTTCATTTCCACCAAGCCTGGTGGGATGTAGTTTCCTCAGAAAGCAGTGGTGCAGCGATTCCACGTGATAGAGGTTCCCTCGGGATAGGTGGTGCGATGGTGAGACAACCAAATCCCAACGGCCCTTGCAGTTGATGTGCTGCATATTCCACCTTTAGTTCTTCTATCATCCTAACCAGACTGAATTTCTGCTCCATCGTATTGATCCATTCATCTACCTGCAACGGCTCTACAACTTCCTTAAATTTTGGTGTCCATGAAGTCTTTAAAAGAGTAGTACTGACTAACTTCATGACCACCTAGGTTAGCCCCACGGCGGGTATTGTCGGCGATGTTGCATAGAGCAGCTTCCATGTTTTGCTGCATATGCTCCATGTTGTGTTGACTAATGAGAAACTGCACAAAGAACGTCTTTGCAGTGTATGGAGGAGGAGGAGGTGGTGGCACTTCCCGGTTCTCATTCTTGCGGTTATGCCCTCCGCCTCCTGACGATCCTTCTCCTACCACTCGGTTGCGATTACCATGGGTTTCCACCATCTGCATGCGTCATTGGTAAGCAATCATTAGGAGTCACCACACCACAACCTTTAAATAGCTATGGACAATCCGTTGCTGAAAGGGGTGTACAATGATGGACAGTCCGTTGCTAAAGGCTATAGCAACGGATCTCTGCCGTTGCTAATGTAGCCGTTGTTGTATGTATACAACAACGGACAATACATTTAGCAACGGACAATTCAACAGTCCAAAGTTTAGCAACGGACAGCCTGTTAGAGCTTTCAGCAACAGAAATTCATTGCAATAGAAACTTTCAGCAACGGACAGTCTATCGATCTCAATTACATAGTAAAAAAATACTACATGTATTTAAAACTGGATTAAACATTCAGAACTAATACAATATTGAATTGCACACACAGGTGGGTACATTAATCATACTCTCATCCATCTATATCAAATGAGAACATATAATCCTTGTCTCGACATATCTCATGAACAAAAACAAACTAGCACTCGCTATCTATGGAAGCCACCAAAAATTAGGTAAACGCTCAAAATACACAACCATCCTCTAGTGTGAAATGAAATCACTAAACTGTACCATACCGAAGTGTTCAACATCTTCTGAAATGTGCAACTATCGAAGCTAAGGACCCACTACATGGATAGGAAGAGCACCTGCACAACCAAAATAGATAGAAACTGAATGAGAAAGTACTAAAAGTTTTATGCTTTTGTACACAAGTCTTACTTTTATAGTTTTGTACACATGTATAGCACTAAAATATATGCAAACTAGCAGGAACCCCAATAGTGAAGAATAAGCACCAAGTAACAAATGGGACAAATAAATGCATGTACAAAATGAAACTAAGTTCATAGTTTAAGATTCAATAGCAAGTATAGAAGTAGGGAAAATATTCACAGGAATAGCCGACAATCTATCATAGCTATTTCCTATAAAAACAATGTACCACAACTTACAACATGGAAGTCGTGCCCATTATAGTACTATCCTAGTTTTTGCATTGTATAGGTATAACTTAGCTTTTTATATACATTTCTAGATGCAAGATTGACAGAAGCAGCAATGCTGCTAAGAACTATGAAGGTTCACCACTGTATCATACTCACTTTGCAGCTCCACCCAAAGATACCAACATTATAATTGATAATACATGAAAAAATTAGCAATGGTAATGGCAACTTCATGAGGCATAGTCAAGCAATCACCATTTTCTGTTGCCAATATTTTCTAACCAATACTGTGTTATTATAGATAACTGAAAGCCTTAGTTCAGAACTGAGAGCATCAGACAAAGCTGGTTTGGGTTTTAGTGTTAGATGTATTGTCTTTGCTACTTGCTTCATATCTGAAAGTACATCTGACTATAGTTACACTACTATCTTTACTACTGGCATCTTAATCTAAGTATGGTATATGATGAGATGATGTAGCCAGTGTTTTTTGAGTTCCATATTGTTTTCCTCGAACAAGAAGCCTATAACAAATCATTTTCTAAGAATCTGATACTAACATGTTATTCCCTAAACTGGAAATGGTTTAGTGCTCCTTATCTAATAATTCCTGCATTTCTCAGTGTTAATAGATGTTTTACTATTTAAACTGTAAAAATCTCTAAACGGTACTTAGCATGATATTTCTATGATATACTAGTTGAAGCAACATTACATAGGCCAATATACCTATGATATATAGTTAATCCCATCGATGAAGTTAATGCCTAGAAGCTGAAACGTGAGAACACAAAGGTTCAGACAAGGAATCTGGAATGGACGCTGAAACGTGATGCATTATATTATCTATAATAAGCTGAACATCATAACACAAAGGTTCAGACAAGAAATTTGGCAAGGAAAACTGAAACATGGAGTTTGGTGTATACTGCCTTTTCATGTCACTAACTACAAACTGCCAGCACATCAATATGGCATAATGTCTGATAAAGACAGGTGAAACCAAAATTTACTGTTAAAGAAGATTAACTGCAAGATTAACTCACATAAATTTCAAGCCTACAACATCAGCAGACCAGTACTGGAATGCATGTATAGATAAAATCAAATTATATGTATCATTGGCTACATCTTTCTTACACAAGTGGCTACCAATACTCAAATTTTCTTCTTATTGATACATTAAATTAATAACTTCAGGTCTATTTTAGATAATAAATTCAGGCTATTTAAAATATGAGATGTCGTCCATATCAGGAAATGCGAGATTTACACAACTACATATTATAGGCAACCTTTCTTAGTGCTGAGTGCAAGGAATCTCCACAAGCAGTTTTGTTCAGACATTTGAAGCTTATTGTATTATTAACTCAACCCTAAAAAAGAAATATGCAAATGTTACCTTGCTTCCATCCAGACTTTATAAGAACACAGCAGAATAGTAGAGGCACTTGACGGAATAGCAAAGGCACTTTGGCAAATTTCTTGTCGGTGTTTTGCCCCCGGGGGGTAACACCAACGAGTGAATTTGTGTGCGTGCTCCCTCTTTCGGATGGTGATGCAAGAATAACACAGCGATTTATACTGGATCGGGCAAGAGAAGGCCGTACGTCCAGTGAGGGAGGGGATTTTGTATTATCTTGCACCTAAGTGCTTGTACAGGGGTGAATACAGACTGATGTAGCCAAGGGTTCTAAGTTCTGGCCGATGGTGGTGCGTGGATCGTATTCTACGGGTCGTCTGTCTTGAATCTCGCCCTCGGTGTCCCCTTTTATATTTCCAAGGGGAGACCTAGGTTATAGGGTGTAGGCATTAGAATAAGCCTCGATAGGGGTATGGTGCACTAACTCACTCGAGGCCTCCGTACCGGCGTGGCCTCGAGCCATGTTGTTACAGCGTACTTTGATGATGATGGCGCGTGCGCTTCTGGATTCAGCCCCTGTACATCATCTTGGATTTGCTCAGGCATAAGCATGCTTGTACATTGTGGCAGTAGTCACGTCTAGGGTTGTTAAAGCGCTGACTTTCATCGCCTGATCCTTCCCAAAGAAGGGATGTTTCTGCTCGAGGGTCAGGCGCACGAGCAGCTTTGCTGCGTGGGAACGCTGACTTCGGGTGCCTTGAGAGATACCGTGATGGGATATCACGTCTGCTATACTGTGTCGAGTTGTACTTTTGCCCATTTTGGGGGATAAAACTGGAAAAAGTGGAGATTTGACGGGTGCTTGTTCCCTATCACGTTTCCTGTGATTGTCGGGTTAGGTGGGAGCATGGCAGACACATTAAATGCCCTGGCTTCCATACCCGCGACAGGCGGTGGGAGGCGCTTTTGCGCTCGAGACCCATCGATGCACTCGAGCCACTTTTCGTACTGGACGGTCGCAGTTCATCGAGCCTCTGTTGATTCGCAGGACCTTGCTCCCGTGTTCGAGGCCACGGTCGACATCGAGCTCTGGCGATTATAGGTTTAGGTCAGATCGTCGAGTTAGAGTCTCGATTTGCTCACGGATCCCCCCGTTATTGATGTTGGTTGGGATACCCCCTATTGGTATCATTGACAGTAGCCCCCGAATCTCTGCTTGAGTGCTTGTGCTCGAGTAGAGGCTCTTCCGTTGGTCGAATTTTCATGGGGGTCGCGCGAGTGACCCCTGTGGGGGTAGCCCCCGAGCATTTTGAGGGGTCTTTGACTCCTTCGAGGGCTATACTGCTTTTTCTGGTGGGACCACTCCCAATCTCCCCTTTCTCCAAAATGCGTTTGCTCTGGAAGGGGGCTTCCGACCCTTATCGGCCGGCCTTACCCTTTTGAGGCTGGGATCATGACGTACTCCGGGTGGAGCGAGCGTCATTGCCCAAGGTGATTTCCTATCGGGTGATCCAAGCGAGAACCCTTGCCCCGTTCGAGGGGGTTGGCTGCAGCCTGGAGGCGTCCTCATTAAAGCGGGGCTAGTGTGGTCGGGATGCTGGTCTCGTTCGACAAAGTCCAACGGCTCGATGCCTCCCTTCGTGGGGATTCCTCTCGACATTCTTGCCCCTGCCTTGGATACTCCTAGCGAATTTTCGAGGCAAGCCTCGTTTTCGACCCTTCGCTTGGTGTCCGTGACTCTGGTACTCGAGGGTGACCGTCGAACCAGTCTGGCGGGACGGTCTGTGCTCCCTCAAGATTCTTATGGCGGCGGGCGCGTGTCTTACCTTGCAATGGAAGGAAGAGTCGTGGCGGTTCATTTTCTTGCTCGTTGGGCGTGCCTTTTTAGGAGGGAGTCGTTGTGGCACTGTGCCGTTGCGGAATCCGTAACGTCCTATTAGGGGGAGAAAGAAGACCGTTAGGCGGCACATTTACTAAGGAGGTTACCGCATTTGTTGGATCTGCCCGTTGGGGTTGGGCGTCTATAAATATCACTGGGTCTCTTAGCTGCTGTCTCTTCCACATTCGACCATTGCTCTCGCCGTTGCACCCCATTGCTATCTCTTCTTTAAGCGAAGCACACCCTCGAGCCAAAAAGACCCATAGAACCGCCTTTCTCCTTCCGCCAGGATGCCTGTGAGACTCGTCGCCCCTGACGATTGGCGTCCATCGTCCATGACAGAGCGCTGATTGAGGGACCTGGAGAAGGAGGGGCTCCTGCGCTCCCATACTTCCTCGTCACGGCCTGAATGGATCGCGCCGCCGGTGGACCACCGGGAGCCAAACCCACCAAAGGGTACGTTGTCACCTTTGCCAAGTTCCACCGTCATGGCCTCGGTTCGCCCCCAAGCCACTTCATGAGGGTGCTCTGCCACCACTACGGCGTGGAGCTTCAACACTTCTCTCTAAAAGCCATCACCACTTCGGCGATCTTTGCCGCGGTGTGTGAGGGCTACCTAGGTGTGATGCCGCACTAGGACCTATGGCTCCACCTCTACCGGGGTGAGCTCTTTCGTGCTCTTGGTGGAGCCACAAGGGTGAGGAAGCCAGTGCAGGCTGGGTGCCTCAACCTAGTGCAGAAGACAGGCCAAGCGGATGAAACACGAGAGTACATCCCGATCGGGCTGACGTCGAGCCACGCCCATTGGGACTCCCAATGGTTCTACCTCCGCAACGACGACGACCTTTTCCCCGCCTATACCGGGCGGTTGATCTCGGAGCGTCCAGAGAACTGGAATTATGGCGTCGTCAAGACCCTCCAGTCCCGACTCTGCCCCCTCCTCGACGCCCTAAAGACGTTGCACGAGGAAGGTCTCACTGCCGCGCTTGTTCTCTCGGCGGTCGACCATCGACGGGTACTCCCGTTGATATCTCGACCACTTAGGATGGATGAGATGGACCCTAGTGTCTCGTCTCGGGACCTCGATGCATGTCTGATGTCCAACGAGGCGCCCGCGGATGAGAAAGTTGCCGCCAGGGTTATGTAGCTGTCGCGGGCGACTTCTAGCCGGCGCAGGTCAATGGCTTTCCCATGAAGCTCGAGGAAGGCTGCCTCGATCTGGTAAGTACATGGAGCCATCTCTATTCACCTTCTATTGTTTGGTTCTGTCATTCTTCTCCCCGTCTTTCCTGCATTTATGCTTGACTTTTACAAGGGGACGAGCGACTTTCTGTCCTCAAAGCCTCCAGTGAAGGAGGATAATGTCGACCGTGCGAAAAGGCATGCTTCCGCCGAGAAGTAGAAATCCGTAAAGGATGCGGAGAAGAAGAAGACAAAGAAGAAGAACCTCGAGCGACAAGCGCTCGAGGTACGTCGAGCCAAGTCGAGGCATGGGGGGGAGTCTGAGGAGGACTCCCCTGACGAGGACGACGAGAGTGATGACAGCGACGATGGCGAGGATTCTGAGGGGACGGCGGCTCGCCTCAACAGGATCCTAGAAGACTTGCCACGAACCGACGTCGATACATCGCGTGCGGGGGCTTCCAAAGGGCCACTAGGTGGGCCCCGCGACGGGTGCCAAAAGGAGGCGTCGCCATGCCGCTCGCATGCCGACAACCCCCTGCGCCCGCGCAGGGTCGTGTCATTCCTCAACCGCAACCCCTTCCAGTGTCCGGCCCGAGCCATAGGGTCAAAACCTTGGCGACGGGGCCGTTCACTCGCGGCCGTGCTGCTGTGGTGACTTTGAGCCAAGGGGAAGGGCACCGTATGAGTGCTAGTCTCGGCGTTCGTCAGGTGGGAAGCATGGAACCGAGGCCCGTGCCTACCCAGGAGAAACCAGGGGTCACAACGAGGGGTGGCTCGAGACCTGCTGGTCGAGGTACCGCTAGGAGGGTCGTCCATCCTATAGGGTAAGGTCTACGTGTTTTGATTTTGATTTTGATGTCTTGTTCGTCTGTCGGTTTCCACCTCTTTAATCTACTTCTTCTTTGCTCAGGCTGAAGAGGCCATTGGAGCAGGCCCAGCCCTCGATGCCCAAGAGGCTCAAGGCGGGGGCAAGCTCCAAGGCCTCGGGTGAGTGACTCGTTCCTCTTTTCATGGTTCTGGGGTTAGCTTGATTTAGCGCTAAGTCTCCTTCTGACTGATGTGTCGCTTTGGGGCGTATGCAGGTTCTCCCGACCCTCGACCACCAGCTGGTGACGATAAGACCCTGCCTCGACCGTTGGAGGGGGCGATGGCTCCAGAATCGTCCTGCTGTCCCCTAGACGGTCCCATGGTCAGGAGAGAGCCCCCAAGCCGCCCTAGTCAGGGGGAGTGGGCGACCCCATCACTATCAGTGATGAGTCTGGTGGTGGTCCGCACTCGACAGAAGCTCATGCCACGGTCAAGGGGGTCGAGACCCCTTAGGTTGAGGGACGGACACCATGGCCCATCGGGCTTCACTCCGTCGAGGAGAAGAAGAAGGACGAGGAGGAGCGGAGGGAACAAGAAGAACTGCGTCGACCGCAGGGGCAGCTGCCGCTTCAGCAAAAGGCGCAGGCACAGCAGCAGCAGCAGGCGCAGGAGTAGCAGCAGCATCAGCAGGAGGAGCGGCGGCAGTAGCAGTAGCAGGAGAAGGAGCAGCAGCAGGAGAAGCCACAGCAGGAGGCGTCGGAGCGTCCGCAGCAAGAGCGGGGGGCGCAAGTGCATCTCGAGGAGCAACTGGAGTAGTGTCAGCAGCAAGAGCTACAGGAGCTTCAGCAGCAGCAGCTCGAGGGGCTGTTCGAGCAGCAACCGCAAGGTCTGCACGAGCCACGGTCGCCACTGCTGCAAGGGCCCAAGACCGGGGAAGGGGAGCTGCCGGTTTATGGTCTCCCGACTCCCGTGTGGCTCCATCCTGGGGGGCCTGTTACCATCCCGGCCGAGCCACGACGGGAGGACGGTGTCATGGCGCTAGCATGCGCCATGCGCACACCGGCGGATCCCCAGTTCGAGATCAAAGATACATCTCTGATATCGAGGGGATCGCCCCAGGGTTCCTTCACGGCCAACGGCCGTGGGAAGATCTCAGCGCCGGCGGGGGAGACGAGGCTAGGACCTTTGGCGGCGGCAACGCAGACGAGGCCGGGACTTGGAGGTCACTGGATCATGACGGGCAATTTCCTTCCCTTGTCAATTTGTTCCTACGCCACGGAGGCTCGCTCAAGATAGTGCAAGATCTCATCCGAGGCGTTAAAGCATGCACGGAGGAGGAGATGGAACACTGGGGGCCGGGAGGATCCGTCTTCGAGCCTCCACTTCTCTGGATGAGCCCAATATCATGATGGATGATCAGAAGGAGACAGAGAAGTGGGAGCACCTAGAGGAGCTTTGTCTTTGGATGAAGCATGTCGTGGGCCAGGCTTTCTTTGTAAGTAGCTTTGGACTTTTGTTACTTGGGAGCTTTTGTTAGGCTTGCGTTCTTACTGCCTTGTGATCTACTGCAGGATTTGAAGGAGACCTCCCGCCTGAAATCAGGCTTTTTTCACGCGACGAGGGGCGGTTGGGAGTAGCTCCCTCTTCTTAAGGATCAACTCCTCGAGTCACAAGAAAAGCTCCTCCAGGCCTACAAGGATCTTACGGCGGCTTTGGAGGAGAAGAAGGAGAGGGAGGCTGCTCTGACCGAGGCTAAGAAGACCCTATCTACTATGGACAGCAAGGTCTCCCGAACGGAGGAGGATGCCCAAGTCGCTCGGGAGGCCTCGGAGAGGGCAAAGGAGGAAGCCGCGCAATCGAGGGAGCGGGCCGTCTTGGCTGAGGATGCGGCTACCAAGGCACAGGGGGGGGCGTGTGGTATAAGGGCGCGGCCGCCGAGCTAGACAAGGAGAATAGCCTCGTAGAGTCAGATATTGTCGCCACCCGGAGCACCTACCGTGGAATAAAAGAGGAACTCCTGAAGAGTGAAATTGCTCGAGGTGTAGCAGAGGAGGCTGAGAAGAAGGTGCGCGAGGACTTCCAGGCAGACCGGATCCGCTCTCACGGTCTTTCTGAAAACGTTGATCGTTTGAAGAGGATGCTGGGAGAAAAGGAGGAAGCCATCTTACAGTCGGGTAAGATGATCGAGGACCTACGGGTCAAACATATGGATCTGTCTCACTCTTACAAGGAGATCGAGAGAGCTAACACTGACTTAGTTGGTGAGAACACGGCTCTCAAGGAAAAGATTCGCGGTATGTTTTTCGTGCTCTTGTGTTTCTTTTTGTCGGGTTTTTTTTTGTATCGTCTAACTCTCCTATCTCAATCTTTGTAGGGCTTAAGGATGATCTGCTGGCCGCCCAGGTCGACGCTCTAACCAGAAGAATAAGGACTGCGATAAATGACCTCTCGATCTCCTGGGAGCTCGAGCCAGCGGATGAGTCGAGGTAGGCGGCTCGAGGCGACGCTCTAGTCGACTAGTTGTGTTACCTGGGTGCCACTCTAAGGGATCGGGTGCGGGACGCGCTTCATACTGGGGTGAAGTGGGCGATGGTGGTTGTCTGCTCGGGCTTCTCCTACGATATGGAGGTGGTGTCCCACGGTTTCATCACCGACATCTCCAAGACTGATGCTGAGAATGAGGAGAGGCTCCATGCCTTGATCAACGATGTGGAAGTTCGTGGCGAGAGGTTGGCGAAACTGTTCGAGCCAGTGGTGCTGCCCCCTGGGACCGACGTGGGTGTAGAAGACTAGAGGCGGAAGGGAAGACTAAGGGCCTACGAGCCTAATCTGGGTACTTAGACCCATTGTAATATATTTGGCATCTGTCTTGGTTGAATGCTATGGCTCGAGTGACCTTAAGACTCGTGGTTTTTATGTACATTTGCTTGCTTTTATGCTTGAATTTGCTTTGTTTCCATTACTTCTTAAGTTTGTATTCATCGTTCGATCTATTGTTAGGGCGACCTTGATTACCTCGAGGGTGAGGGAGTGAGTAGAGTTACCATAGCCCGGGGGCATAGGGGTTCTCAGGCTCGTCGTCCCTTGACCCTTGAGGGGCTCGAGGTACCTTTATTACTCGATCGTGTTAGGTTTCCTTAGATCTTAACAAGGAAAAGAAGGTAACGCTTGAGCCTTTGAGAAAATCATTTGGTTTTTAAGAGCCTGTGGGGGGGTGTCCCCCTATTAGCCCCCGAGGGAGTATCGACTTATGATGGGTCATGGTCGATACTTCCTCTCTAACATTGAGGTTTAGCTGGCAATAAGAGTATATTACTTGAAAGTGTACTTTCATTTATTCAAATATTCATTCACGGGGTCTTGGTACAATATATGCATGAAAACATAAAGCCTCGAAGCTCTAAGGGTAGAAGCGACGTAGTTGTTCGATGTTCCATGCGTTGGTGACACTGTCCCCTTTTCATCTGCTAGCTTGTATGTCCTTGGCTTCAAGACCTCGGCCAATATGTATGGGCCCTCCCAAGGTGGAGTTAGCTTGTGGCGTCCTTGATTGCTTTGCCGTCGATGTAGGACCAGGTCGCCTACGTTTAGATCTCTCTTGCGCATGTGCTTGTCGTGGTAGCGTCGGACCTTCTGCTGGTACCTTGCTGAGTTGAGGAGGGCCATGTCGCGAGCTTCCTCGAGCTGGTCGACCGTGTTTTCTCGAGTCTCTTTGTTTGTTTGCTCGTTGTAGGCTTTGAGTCGAGGTGACCCAAACTCGAGGTCTATTGGGAGCATGGCCTCAAAGCCGTAGACCATGAAAAACGGGGTATATTTTGTGGCTCTACTTGGCATTGTTCTTAAGCTCCATAGGACCGAGGAGAGTTCCTCGACCCACTTCTTGCCGAACTTCTTCAACCGGTTGCAGATTCTAGGTTTGTGCCCTTACAAGATCATGCCCTTGGCTCGTTCGACCTGGCCGTTAGTTCGAGGGTGAGCTACTGCGGACCAGTTCACACGGATGTGATGCCGGTCACAGAAGTCCAAGAACTTTTTGCCGGTGAACTGCATGCCATTGTCGGTGATAATGACATTGGGTATCCCGAACCGGTGGATTATGTGGGTGAATAAAAGGACCGCCTATTCGGAGAGGATGTTTGTGATGGGTCGAGCCTCGATCCATTCGGAGAACTTGTCGATGGCTACCAGCAAATGGGTGTATCCACCCGCTGCCCTTTGGAGAGGACCCACGAGATCGAGGCCCCATACTGCGAATGGCCAAGTGATGGGGATCATCTGTAGAGCATGAGCGGGGAGGTGGGTTTGCTTGGCGTAGAATTGACACCCATGGCACGAGCGAATGAGCTCGATGGCGTTCGCAATGGCCGTTGGCCAGTAGAAACCTTGTCGAAAGGCATTTCCCATGAGGGTCCTCGGAGCCGCATGGTGGCCGCAAGCCCCCGAGTGTAGGTCCTCAAGGAGCTTTCGACCTTCTTCTATGGTGATGCAGCATTGTAGGATCCCCATTGGGCTTTGTCGGTATAGTTCTTTGCTTTCGCCATAGATTACGTATGATTTGGCCCGTCGAGCGATACGGTGGGCCTCAGCTTGGTCTTCTGGTAATTCACACCGGATCAGGCAATCGAGGAAACGTGTGTGCCAGCCAAATGGTCAACCGGGGAGTTGGGGAATTTGCTCGACCTCCATTGCTTCTGCCACCGTTAATACGGCCTCGACTGTGTCGGTGGGCTCGGGAGCGGAAGTTTCGGTGCTAGCCAATGTGCCTAGGTCGATAGATGGCTCGTGCAGGTCCCTTGAAATTGCATGTGGCAGGACAGTGCCTCGATTGGACACAATCTTGGCGAGCTCGTCGACCGCTTCATTGTATCGTCGCGTGATGTGAATGAGCTTGAGGCCATGGAACATGTCCTCGAGCTTGCGTACTTCCTTGCAGTAAGCTTCCATCTTTAGGTCGTGGCAGCTCGAGGCTTTCATGACCTGGTCGATGACCAGCTGAGAGTTGCCTCGAACATCGAGGCATCCAACCCCTAGCTCGATGGTGATTTTTAGCCCGTTGATGAGGGCTTCATATCCTGCAACGTTGCTAGACGCGACGAAGTGTATTCTGATGACATACCACATGTGGACGCCGAGAGGTGAGATGAACATAGGCCTTCCTCAGCTCCTGTCTTCATGAGGGATCCATCGAAGTACATCGTCCACAGTTCTGCTTGAACCTGAGCTGGGGGGAGTTGGGTGTCCGTCCATTCTGCGACAAAATCTGCCAGTGCTTGGGACTTGATGGCTTTGCGAGGCGCATAGGTGAGGGTCTCACCCATGAGCTCGACTGAACACTTGGCGATCCTCCCGGTGGCCTCTTGATTCTAGATGATCTTGCCCAAGGGGAAGGACGAGACCACCATGATCGGGTCACCACGAAGATAATGTTGCAGCTTGCGTCGAGCGATAATTATGGCATAAATAAATTTTTGAACCTGGGGGTATCGTACCTTTGTGTCCGATAGCACTTCGCTGATGAAGTAGACTGGCCGCTGAACTGGTAGTGTGTGACCTTCTTTTGGTCTCTCGACTACCATGGCCACGCTAACGACCTGGGTCGTTGTTGCGACGTATAGGAGCAGAGGTTCTGCGGGTCGAGGGGGCACTAGGATCGTAGCGGTGGTCAGCGTCCTTTTCAGATTGTCAAGGGCTTCCTCGGCCTCGATAGACCAGGTGAAGCGTTTGGCTTTCTTGAGGAGCCTGTACAATGGCAATGCCTTTTCCCCTAGCCTTGAAGTGAAACGGCTTAGTGCTGCTAGGCAGCTCGTAACTTTCTGCACACCTTTAACGTCTCAAATTGGCCCTATCCTGGCAACGGCTGAGACCTTTTTGGGGTTAGCCTTGATGCCACGTTGGGAGATGATGTATCCTAGGAGCATGCCTCGAGGGACGCCAAAGACGCATTTCTCGCGATTGAGCTTCATTTTATTCGCGCGTAAACAGCTAAATGTGATCTTGAGGTCCTAAATTAGGTTGCCCTGTCTCTTTGACTTGACGATGATGTCGTCGACATATCCCTCGGCTGTCGACCCTATGTGCTCCCCGAATACATGAAGCATGCACCACTGGTACGTCGCCCCAGCATTTCAAAGCCCAAAGGGCATGGTCACGTAACAATACATCCCAAAAGGTGTGATGAAAGATAATTTGATCACAATACATACCGCGAGCTGGTCTGAGTCTTTCATCTTTATTTGATGGTAGCCGGAATAAGCATCAAGGAACGAAAGGGTCTCACATCCCGCGGTGGAATCGATAATTTGATCAATGCGTGGTAAAGGAAAAGGAACTTTTAGACATGCTTTATTCAAACTGGTATAATTGACACACATCCTCATTTTTCCATTCGTTTTCTTAACTAATACAGGATTTGCTAACCAGTCGGGACGATGAACCTCCTTGATGAATCTGGCTGTCAAAAGCTTGTGGACTTCCTCGCCAATGATCTTACGCTTCTCCTCGTCGAGGCGGCATAAGCGTTGCTTCACAGGCTTGGAACCAGCTCGAATCTCCAAGGAGTGCTCGGCGACTTCCCTCAGTATGCCAGGCATGTTCGACGGACTCCATGCAAACATGTCGGCGTTTGCATGGAGAAAGTCGACGACCACGACTTCCTATTTGGGGTCGAGGTCGGCGCTGATCGTCAGCACCTTGTAGTCAGAGCTGTTGGGGTCGAGCGGAATTTTCTTCGTGCCCTCTGCTGGCTCGAAGCTGCTCGCATGATGCTTAGGCTATGGAGCCTTAGCGGCGAGGGCCTCGAGCCTCGAAGTGAGTTCGACAGAGGTCTCAAAAGCTTCCCCATACTCAACGCATTCAACATCACATTCGTATGCGTGCTCGTAAGAGGAGCTGACGGTGATGACCCCCTTGGGCTCGGGCATCTTCAGCTTCAGGTAAGTGTAGTTGGGGATCGACATGAACTTGGCGTATCCCGGTCGTCTGATGATGGTGTGGTAAGTGCCTCGAAAACCCACCACTTCGAAGTTGGCTGCTGTGCCAAAATAGATTGGTAGGTCGATTCGACCCACCGACAATGGCTTCTTTCCTGGCACAACGCCATGGAAACCACCCACGCTGGGTTGGAGCTACGCCCTCTCAATGCCTAGAAGGTCGAGGGTCTCGAGGTAGATGATGTTGAGGATACTACCGCCATCCATCAATACCTTCGAGAGTCGGGTGTTGACGATGATGGGGTCGACAACGAGCGGGTAGACGCCTGGAGCGACCACCCTATCGGGGTGGTCGTCACGATCGAAGGTGATGGGGGTGCTCGACCAGTTGAGGTACTGAGGCACTGCCATCCTTGCCGCGAAGACCTCGCAGCGTTCCCTCTTATGCTGTCTCGTGGTGAGCGGCGTCGAAGGTCTGCCATAGATCATGTAATAGTCGTGGATGGCAGGGAACCCTTCATCTTCTGTGTGTTCCCCCCTTGTCGTCGCTCTTGTCTTTCCTCTGGTCGTCCTTCTTCAGCCCCAGGCTGTCGAAGTACTTTTTCAACATGCGGCAGTTCTCGAGCTTGTGACTGGCCCCTCCCTTGTGGTAAGGGCAGGGCTCTTGAGCATTCTGTCAAAGACGGCCCCCTCTGAGGGCCTCGAGGCTTTTTACGCTCAACGATGGTGATGAAATCATCGTCGAGAGCCTCGCGTTTGATCGGTCGTGATTTCTTCTTCTTCTTGCTCTTCTTGGATCCTCTACTAGGGCCCTCGTCATTGTCTACTGGTGCTTTCCCCTTGCCGCCCTCATGGTTGAAGAAAGCACCGACCGCCTCTACACCAGCGGCGTAGTTTACCACCACATCCATCAGCTCGTCGACGGTCTATGGTCGGCTTCGACCTAACACTCACACCAAATCCCTACATGTGGTGCCTGGTACAAAGGCCAAAATGATGTCATGTCGGGGATGTGCGGGAGCTCGGTGTGCTGCGTCGAGAAGCGTCGAGTGTACTCTCGGAGGGATTCTCCTGATTTCTGCTTGCATTTGCTGAGGTCCCATGAATTGCCGGGGCGTATGTAGGTCCCCTTGAAGTTTCCTTCAAACACCCGGACCAAATCAGCCCAGTCATGGATCTGGTTGGCGGGGAGTTCCTCGAGCCACAAGCGAGTGGTATTGGAGAGGAAAAGTGGCAACAAGCGGATGATAGCTCGATCGTCCCCTCGAGCACCTCCCAACTGGCATGCCAGCCGGAAGTCCACCAGCCACAATTCTGGCTTGGTTTCGCTATTGTACTTGGCAATGCTGGTTGGGGGTCGAAACGGGCTTGGGAGCGGCGTGCTGTGGATTGCCCTGCTGAAGACTCGAGGGCCTGGCAGTTCTAGCATCATTCGGTCTTCGTCGCTATCATAACACCCACCGCAGTGAGCGTTGTAGCCGTGTTCCTCCGCATCCCCATGTCTGCGGCGGCGATGCTCGTTGATGTCACGTCGAGCGTCGTGCTGCCCTCGATTGTCGATGAGGCGCTCCTGGGCAGGTATTGCTTTCCTACCTTGAGGGGGCGGTTCTTGATGCACCGACGCCTCCCTCTCGTTCAGGGCTAGCTCGACACATTTTTCTGTGGCTGCCCCTCAACGTCGAGAGGCTAAGCTCTTGGCTTGTTGTGCTGCCGCCACGTGGAGCAGACTCTGTACCTCATCTCGAATGCACCGTGCCTAGGAGTTTGAAGGCTCAGGCATGTTATGTAGCAGCATGGTCGCTGCCACGATGTTCTGGCCCGCCCGAGGGAAGCGACTGACGGGTGGCTCTGGCTCCTCATCCCCGATGATCTGCTGATACACTTCTCGAGCACGACCACGCGCGCCCCCGCCGTGCGGATGTGGTTGGTCTCGCTTGAGAGCCCGCTCAAGTTGAGTGAGGCGCTCGTGATCCTCATCAAGCTTGGCCTTAAGTTCTCACAGTTGCGCAAGTTGCGTAGCTTTGTCATCTTGGGGTGGGAGGTTGACTTGTCCGTCATTCCCAGGTGTCCTGGGATCTTCCCTTGCTATGGGTGCTCGACCACCGGTGGCGGTGTCTTGTGCGTCGTCCATGGTAGCCACGTCCTCGTCGATGTTGAAGCACTCCCTCGTGGGGTCGTAACTGTCAGATTCGGAGTCGGGATCTGGCTCGGCGGTGTAGAAACATCCATGCCCCTCCTCCACCAACTGCTGCCTGAGCGAGGTGATGGTGTACCGCCCGGGTCCTAGGCATCAAAGCCCACGCACCCAGAAAAAATCGGACTGCTCAACCATTTGCTGAGCTTGTTGCCATGTCCCGGCGTCATACGGGAGGACCAGTGGTCGCTCCATGTATGTCCTGACGCTCGAGCATATTGCCCTGGTGAACGACGTTGTGGCGCTGTCTAAGCCAAACAGGTATGTCCGCCTAGCAGCAAACAGACTGTGTGGTAGCAGCGCGGACGGAGGTGAGTGTGCGCGAGGCACGCTACCGCCCGACGCTGTCACGTGGCTGTCCTGACGTTGGGTTGTCGTACCCGTGGCCTTGGCGCGTGGGGCCGTTGGCTCCTGCTCCGTTGCCCGCCTCGCACGAGGTGGTGATCGCACAACGGTGGTGGGGCGGTGGCGATGCTGCCCATGCCTCCTCTTAGGCGGGGAAGCATGGCGGCGAGGCCATCTTGGAGCCTTTGATCATGTGGGCATGATACGAGCCCCTCCAGGTCCTTTGATCGAGAGCAGTGTCATGTCGTAGCCGAAGCCAATGGACATGAACTCGAAGCTCCCAAACCAAATCACCGTGGAGCGTGGGATCGGCGAGACGAGAGTGGTCATCTAGAAGAATATGGGAAATCGGTGGTAACACGCAGGACCACTACCTGGCGCGCCAACAGTCGGTGTTTTACCCCCAGGGGGTAACACCAACGAGTGAATTTATGTGTGTGCTCCCTCTTTAGGATGGTGATGCAAGAATGACACAGGGATTTATTCTAGTTCGGGCAAGAGAAGGCCCTACGTCTAGGGAGGGAAGGGATTTTGTATTATCTTGCTCCTAAGTGCTTGTATAGGGGTGAATACAGACTTATGTAGCCAAGGGTTCTAAGTTCTGGCCGATGGTGGTGTGTGGATCGTATTTTATGGGTCGTGTGTCTTGAATCTCGCCCTCGGTGTCCCCTATAGTTCCAAGGGGAGACCTAGGTTACAGGGTGTAGGCATTAGAATAAGCCTCGATAGGGGTATGGTGCACTGACTCACTCGAGGCCTCCGTACTGGCGTGGACTCGAGTCGTCTTGTTACAAAGTACTTTGATGATGATGGCGCGTGCGCTTCTGGATTCAGCCCCTGTACATCATCTTAGATTGGCTCAGGCATAAGCATGCTTGTACGTCGCGGCAGTAGTCACGTCTGGGGTTGTTGAAGCGCTGACTTTCATCGCCTGATCCTTCCCTGAGAAGGGATGTGCTTGCTCGAGGGTTGGGCGTATGAGCAGCTTTGCTGTGTGGGAACGCTGACTTTGGGTGCCTCGAGAGATACCGTGATGGGATATCACGTCTGCTATACTGTGTCGAGTTGTACTTTTGTCCATTTTAATGGGTGCTTGTTCCCTATCACATTTCCCGTGACTGTCGGGTTAGGTGGGAGCATGGAAGACGCATTAAATGCCCTGGCTTCCGTACTTGCGACAGGCGGCGGGAGGCGCTTTTGCGCTCGAGACCCATCGATTCGCTTGAGGCACTTTCCGTACTCGACAGTCGTAGTTCGTCGAGCCTTTGTTCATTCGCAGGACCTTGCTCCCGTGTCCGAGGCCGCGGTCGACATCGAGCTCTGGCGATTACAGGTTTAGGTCAGAAGGTCGAGTTAGAGTCTCGATTTGCTCACAGACCCCCCCATTATGGATGTTGGTTGGGATACCCCCTATTGGTATCCTCGACATTTCTCGATAGATGAAATCTACAAAAAAAATGAGGGATTGAAGAGGGCAGGCATCTCCAGGTGCAGATCAAGATTGAGAATATGATGGCTTCCTATTGAGGATAGGGCTCATGAAGATTTGGTCATCTGGGTGCCTACGGCAAGTAATCCGCCTATTGCACGGCCGTTGCTGGCCTCATCGCCACATAGAGCGGAGCTGCAGACCGAAAACCTAGTCGACGGCACACTGAGGGTGAGTCACGTAGGGCCTGGTGTCGGGGATGGAGAGCCGGTGGTGTTGGGCGGCCGGGTGATGGGGTAGATGTCGGGGCACGGGCTAATGGTGGGGGTGGCCGGCCAGCCAGCAGTTGGGCTCTGTCGAGGCACGCGACGGTGCGTGTAGGTGCCATGTAGATTGCAGACGGGCACTGTGGGACTGGACCAGAGAAGTGACGTGTGTATTGGGAAAAAAGAGGCCTCAAGTGGTGACTTAGGGTTGCATCTCAGTATTGGGCCCAAATTAATTGGCAGAAACTGGCCCAAAACATTCCGCCAATTGATATCTATATTTAGCAACGGATGATCTGTCTCAATTAGTGCAAAATAGCAACGGATAATCCAATGCAAAAGTAAAATATCTATAGCAATGGACCATCCATTGAAGTATTGAATTTTAGCAAGGGAGGATCTGAGGGGCACCTTTAGCAACAGACCGTTCAACGATAATTTTTACCTTTAGCAACAGATGTCTCAAGCTATTTTAGTGTTGTGGTGTAGTGAGTTGTCACCAAATAGTAGGTACATATAAAATCGTGCCATACTGAATTTACTGACGAGAATAAATCCACACAATAAATAAAGGAACAATAATTCATCATCCATACACAACATCACTAATAAGATTACTTAGCACATTGTCAAAGGCATGTTCGCGTACATCCAAAACTTCCAGCATACATACACTAGACTTTTCAAATGTCAACATCACCCAACCACATCAAGTACCACACACGACCAAGTCTCGACCTAGATTTGGGTTACATGCCATGCAGAGATAACAACAGCAAAAGAGAGGACTAGCAACTAGAACACTATCATCTACTCGCTGTGATCGCCATCCATGCCTGAACCTTCACCTTCCTCATCTTCGCTTGCTGCAACCTCCATCTCTAGATTCTCATCTTCTTCTTCCTCACAGTCTACCTTAGCTGCACCAGGAGGATGGTATGGGTGGAGCTGATTATGCAACTAATGAATCTCCTCATGCAAGTTCTCATTGTACTCCTCAGTGTTAGCCAACTGCTGCTCAAGCTCTAACTGTTGGGCCCTAAGAGTATCTTCCTCATTCTAGGCTTCATTCTTTTGTCTA
This sequence comes from Sorghum bicolor, assembly GCF_000003195.3. NCBI lineage: Eukaryota > Viridiplantae > Streptophyta > Magnoliopsida > Poales > Poaceae > Sorghum > Sorghum bicolor. The sequence goes on from NC_012874.2 coordinate 26,324,965, forward strand.
GGCACATGGATCAGCATACGCTCACTATCCCTATTGGCTGCCGCCAACCTATTGTTGGCATTTCTTAGCTTCACTACTAAAAATAGACCATAGATCCATCCTTAGCAATGGCACCAGAAATGTCAGGTGTTGGCATACCGTAACTATTGCTACATCAGAGAGATAACCCAAGCAACTCGAGGGTGCCGGCCTTAGCAGTGCAGTCTAGTTACAATAATTTGGAATGCCGGAGTGGCCTTCCTAACCAACCTTACTTGCGATATGCAAAGCTATGGCACTACGCTTGAAAGTGCATAAGGATTACAATCTTAAGTAACGGTACTTAGGCACGTCAATCGATAGTTCATGAATGAAGATTGAATATTATTCATACCAAGAAGATCCTTTCTTCCAAGGAGACAAGCTCTACTTGTTAGCTATTGCCTTGCTCTACTACTAATCTAGACTAAAGATACAAGTGAGAGGTGTGAGGTAAATTGACTCCAAATGATGTGTGTGTTGAAAAGGGGGGAGTGCCTCTCTTTTTATAGTGGAACTAGGACGGTTCATCGTATCTAAATTTGGTAGTTGGTGAAACCGTCCTATGCAGGGCGGCATGCAACCGCCTGAGAAAGATGGGCCCGGTTTGCCGCCTCTAGCGGTGTTCCCGCACCAGTGTTGGTCCCCCTAGCCACCACCTTCACGTGGTTGTTGACACCGTTTTTGGACACGTATCTTTGGACGCGTATCTGGAGTTAATGAGGAGTGGATCGGCAGGTAGAAAAGTGGTGACTAGTTGATAGAAGAGTTGCCGATGGGGGTTGGTGCCAATGAGAAAACGTCAGAATGTGGCCAAGTCCAGGAGTGGTGATGGATCTATGCCGATGACTGGTGCTGATGGTTGCCGATGGCTACGAGAGGTGGTTCGCCGATGGTCACAAGGGAAGGCGCAGGAATTATCGGTCAGGTCATGGTGGTGTACCGATCGGTTGTGGAAGATAACTTAATGTTTCCATAGTTATTAGAGTTTGTTTTGTATACGGATTCCGTTCAATTTGGAATTCGAGTCCTAGTCGTGTCTGATTGTAACCCTATTGGGCCGGCTATAAATATGAGACCCCGTAGCGATGTAAGAACATACACAATCAATCAAACACAAGTTTTTACATCTATTCCAGCATCTACTTTTTCGACGACTTCGTCAACCTGCATATTTTTCCTTTTACTACGAGTTCTTTGGAATTCTTCAAGTCAACCTCGGTGAATTCTCGAGTTCTGTGTGAATACTTCTTGGCCTTGACATCAGGGCGCATCGTTGTTGTCGGGACCAAAGTATTCGAGTTACCACCTTTGTTGATTGTAAGGTCAAATCGGCTGGCACGCCTTAACGTTGGATCGGGTATTAGCCCTTTGTGTTTGTAGATCTACTTTTGCATTAACACATCTTTTGCCACGCCTAGTGGGACAGAGATTCAACATCAAGATCAACATGTCGAACACCAATTTCGACTTGGAGAACGTCATCCCCGTGACGGAAGCCAATCTTAGAGATGAACAGATGCAAGCTATGGCAAAAGCTATAGAGGACTACAAGAAACTATGCCTGAAATCCTCTAGTATCAATAGGAGTGGCGAGGTGATCCAAAAGGAAGCATTGCCGATGCCTCGGCAAATCACTTTTAAAGCTAATCCTGGTAAACTAAAAGAGATGGTTGATAGTGCTATCAATCGTGCTCTAATCAATCAGTCTAGTGTGCTGTCCAATACAGTTTTCAATGCTGTGGCTAGAACTTTCAAAGAAGGACAAATACCACCATCTTATGTGGGCCCTGCCTATCATCAGCCAGGATCATCATCGGTTACAGCTCCATCGGCTACTACGGCCATTGCGGGTATGGAGGTTACTTCTCCTCCAAGCACATTGGGGATGACTAATGCGCAATCTACACCGATGATGACTAATCCATCAATATCAAAGGGACAAGTCAAACTTGCTACAGATTTATTGGCATCAGCAATGTTCAGGTCTGTTCCTCCGAATTGGTGGGGATATGGAATGCCCCTAGAATTTATGGCAAAAAGTTCTAGGATGTCTCAAGTGGCTGACACGACAGGCAAGGCTCCTATGGCATCGGCACCCACACGATCACCGATGAATCAGAATCCTCACTATTCCACAACTACCACTGCAAGACCCTTTACTGGAAATTCTCAAATACCAATGTTCCAGATGCCTAATGCATCGGCAGATCCCATGCCGACGCAGCAAAGGTTTATGACACAGCCAGGGTATGCCAATTCAATGATGATGCCCAATTATCAGCCATCGGCAGGGCCTACGCCGATGCATGTTAACAATGGATGGACAGGGCAGTTTGTCTTTCCATAGACACCTCAGCAGAATCATCAGGCTATGGGATTTTTGCAGGGACCAATGCAACCTGGATTTCAGAATCAAGGGTTGATCAACCAGCCGATGAATCTTTGTCAGCAAGTTGGTGGCCAACAGGTGGTGGCTAATCCTATGTTCCCTGGAGATCATGCACCGCAGAGACACGTGGAAGCTTATCAGCAAATGCCAGATCCACAACCAGCTTATCGGCAGGATGCCGATGCTTACTGGGCTGATAAGATAGCTTAGGTGATGAGAGACCAATTTGGAATAAAACCCAAAGTCAACACTTACTCTTATCGGACACCGTATGCTCCTGCATATGACTTAATTCCGCTTCCAAATCGGTACAAGGTGCCAGATTTCACCAAGTTTTCTGGACAGGATGATACAATGCCATGGAGCATGTTAACAGGTTCATCTTCCAGTGTGGGGAAGCTGCTAATAGAGATGAGCTAAGGGTTCGTTTATTCTCGTCATCTTTATCTGGATCAGCCTTTACCTGGTTTATTTCATTACCTCCAAACTCAGTAATCACCTGGGCCGATCTAGAAAAGCAATTCTACAAATATTTCTTTTCTGGAGTCCATGAGAAGAAGATTACCAATTTAGTCAGGCTGAGGCAACGCAATGATGAATCAGTTGAAAGCTTTGTGCAAAGGTTGCGAGATGTTAAGAATAAATGTTACAGTTTGGTTTTGGATGATCAGCAGCTCGCTGATTTGTCTTTCCAAGGATTATTGCCACACATAGTATGCTTCTCAAGAGTTTGAAAGTCTAAGCCATTTAGTGCAGATGATTTCTGATCAAGATATCAAAGCTTTTGAACCCAAGAGGGCATGGAACAAAAAGGTATCATTTGTCGACGAGGCAACAAGCTCAGATTCTAATGAAGAGCCAGTCATCGGCTTGGCAGAAGGGGTGAAAAATAAGAAGCCGATGTTATGCCCTTTCGGGCATAAGGAGCCAGAAAAGTTTGCATTTGATATCAACAAAGCCGGTAGAATTATTGACTTTCTGCTTCAGGAGGGGCAGATTAAGTTGTCACCTAACCATGTGATTCCATCGGCAGAAGAATTAAAGAAGACTAAGTATTGCAAGTGGCATAATGCAACATCTCATACTACGAATGAGTGCAAGGTTTTCACACAACAACTACAATCAGCTACAGAGTCTGGGAGAATTAAGTTTGATAGCTCCAAAGCTCAAAAGCTGATGAAGATTGACCAACATCCTTTCCTCACAAATATGTTAGATGCTAAGGGAAAGACCAAAGTATTAACTTCAAAGGCAGCTGAAAAAAGCGCATCGGTGGATCCCCAGCACCAGATTACTGCCGATGATGCCAAAGGCAAGGGTTTGATCTAGGAAGGAACCAGCTCAGAAAGGCCTCCTCGATCTGGTATTGTGATCACTCATAGAAGGCATTGGGAAACCTAGCAACAACGTGAAGATCGGTATCAGCGCCAACAGGAGGATCGTCGTCGGGAAGAAGAAAGATGCCGACAAGAGTGGAATCGACATAAAGATCACTGGAACTGCCCGTTCTTCATCCACTGTTGGGAGCAAAACATCAAGTTACCAACTGTTAGAGAATTCCCTAAGTGCAATGGCTATAATCGGTATGATAGGCCGAATCGACAGTATCAGAACGATGATCGACGTTTTGATGGGCCGATTAGAGGAAGGGCCTCAGTTCATGATCGGCTAGGGGGCAGACTCAGTGAGCGTGTTGGATATTTTCCTAGAAACCAAGAGAAGCTTGAGGAGATGGCGGATGCGCGAGTTCTCGATGAGTTCATATTTTGCAGAGATGCTAATACTTATCGGGTGGAATCAAGGGAAAATCGTCGCCAAGCAGTGAGACAGCCGCAACTTCCACCATGGTGTCCAGAGGGGTTAACTAGGACACAAAAAAGAAGGCTGCAGCGGGAGCGACGAGAAGAGCTGAGTAGAGAAGAGAATCCCGCCAAGTCTGGAGATCGACAGCAGTAGGATCCTAAAGGAAAAAGTCCATCGGCAGATGTTAATATGGTGTTTATGTTGCCAATGGAGTTGCTTGTGCCCTTCAGTGATGATGAGGAGGCGGATTTTCCCGATCATATAGCTCAGTTGGCTCTGGATCCGATGACGGCTATCTTTGAAAAGCCCGCTAATAATGAGAGACAACATCTTAAAGCTCTGTTTGTCAAAGGTAGGGTTGATGGGCAGCCGATGACCAAGATACTTGTTGATGGTGGGGCTGCTATCAATATTATGCCATATGCAGTCTATCGGAAGTTTGGGAGAGGAGATCAAGATTTGACCAGGACTGATATGATGCTAAAGGATTTTGATGGGAATGTATCTCCAGTCAAAGGAGCCATATGTGTTGAGTTAACCATCGGCAGCAAAACCATGCCGACAACTTTCTTTGTCATCAGTGGAAAGGGTGCTTATAATTTGTTATTGGGGAGAGATTGGATTCATGCCAATTGTTTTATCCCATCTACAAAGCACCAGTGCTTGGTTCAGTGGGTAGGTGACAAAGAGCAACAGTTTGTATGATTCTTGCTTTTAGTCCTTTACTTAAGTTGAAAGCCGATCAAGAGTTTGTATGGGAAAAGAGCAACATTTAGCCTTAGACAAAATAATAAATTACTTGACAAATCCTCTAGTTCTGATTCCACCTCAGCAAGGAAAACCTTTCAAATTGTATTTGTCTACCGATGGGATGGTCATCGGTTCGGCTCTAATTCAAGAATTTGAAGGGAAGGAATGTGTGATTTATTATTTAAGTAGAAGACTGGTTGATGCTGAGACAAGGTATTCGGCAATTGAAAAATTATGTTTATGCTTATATTTTTCATGCATCAAGTTGAGGCACTATTTGCTATCGGCCGAATGCACTGTTATATGCAAAGATGATGTAGTGTGGTACATGCTATCTATGCTGATTATGAGCGATAGAATTGGCAAAGGGATTTTGGCATTGTCGGAGTTTGATCTGCATTATGAATCGGCTAAGGCAGTTAAGGGGCAGATTATGGCCGATTTTGTGACTCAGCATAGCGGTGTAGTAGGGACCTTGGAGATCGTTCCTTGGATGCTCTTCTTTGATGGATCTACATGTGACCGGGGGGCAGGAATCAGTATAGTACTAATTTCCCCTCGAGGAAAGAAGTATGAGTTCTCTTTGCTGATTGTTGCCACATCAACAAATAATCAAGCTGAATATCAAGCTCTGATCAAAGGGTTGGAATTGTTAAAGGAGATTCATGCCGATGCTATTGAGATCTTCGGCGATTCTATGCTTGTTATAAATCAATTGGCTGGAATTTATGAATGCCGAAGCGGAGTTTTGATAACATATTATGAAAAGAGCATACAACTGTTAACGGAATTCAAGGATTTCTGATTGGAGCATGTTCCTCGATTACATAATGAAGAGGCTAATCGGTTGACTTGGCATGCCTCAGGATATCAACCTATTTTAAATGTGTTATTGGCAATCAGTGCCGATGATTGGAGAAAATAAATAATTGATTACTTAAAAGATCCATCTAAAAAGGTTGAGAGGCGTGTCAGGTTTCAAGCTACTAAATATGTACTCCTTGGTTAAGTGTTATATTATCGAACGATAGATGGAGTTCTACTCAAGTGCTTGGGTAATGATGAGGCTAGAAGCTTGATGGGTGAGATCCATGAAGGAGTATGTGGAGCACATCAGTCGGATTTTAAGATGAAGTGGATGATTAGGAGAAACGGGTATTATTGGATGACTATACTTGAGGAATGCTTTAAATATTTCAAAGGATGTCAAGGATGCCAAAGGTTTGGTAATATTCAAAGGGCACCCGCATCGGCCAGGGATGGGCTATTGATCTAATTGGCCAGATTTATCCGCCATCAAGCAAGGGGCATAAGTTCATCTTAGTTGCCACTGATTATTTTAATAAGTGGGTCGAAGCCATTCCTTTAAGAGAGTAACATCGGCTAATATGGTTGATTTTGTGAAAGAGCACATTGTTTACCGATTTGGTATTCCTCAAACAATTACTACCGATCAGGGTACTATGTTTACATCGGGGGAGTTTGATGAATTTGCAATCGGTATGGGGATTAAAGTGTTGAATTCTTCTCCTTATTATTCTCAAGCCAATGGACAAGCCGAAGCATCTAACAAAGGGATTATAAAGCTCATCAAGCGAAAGATTGACGAAAATCCTAGAAGGTGACATACTTTGTTGAATGAAGCTTTGTGGTCATATCGGATGGCGTGTCATGGATCGACCAAAGTTTCACCATATCAGTTGGTATATGGACACGATGCGGTGTTGCCATGGGAAATTAAGACTGGATCTAGGCGGGTCTCTTTTCAAGATCAATTGGCTGCCGATGACTATGCTACTTTGATGAAAGATGAGTTGGAGGATTTGGCAGAGCATCGGTTGAGAGCTTTGATAAGTATAGAAGAAAATAAAAAGAGAGTTGCTAGATGGTATGATAAAAAGGTAAAAGCTAAAGAGTTTGCTGACGAAGATTTGGTATGGAAATTAATTTTACCGATTGGTACTAAAAGTTCAAAGTTTGGAAAATGGTCTCCTAATTGGGAAGGTCCTTATCGGATAAATCGTCTGGTCCTGGTAATGCTTATATTTTAGAAACTCTCGAAGGAGTTGAGTTTCCCAGAGCATTGAATGGAAAATATCTAAAGAAGTACTACCCAAGCATCTAGGTTGATGCATCAAAAAGTTTTCTAAGAGCAGAACGAAATAGGTTGTGAAGAGTTCATACATTTAGCAAGCCTTGGATGGCCGATATGGCGCGCAGGTGGATTTGGTCGGCTTCTTCTATCTCCCGGATGTCGTCATCGGCAGAACCCTCTACTGGCTTCAGGTGCTTTTTCATTGGTAGTGCCTCACGAGCCTAGATCTTTCGTTCTTGCTGAAGAGTCTTGATCATCTCAGGCAGTTGGCTTTCTTCTTGTTGAGCTTGAGACAGGGCTTCTTCCACTTGTTTGAGCTCGGCTAGCAGGGTTTCCCTTCTTGCTGATAGGTCGGAAATCTTTTGCTTCAGTGTCTCCCCTGAGGACTGCAGAATGCTGATGCTCTTATGTTTCTCATCAGCAAGACGCTTTACTTGCATTACTTCCTCTGTGAGTTAGGCATGAGCGGTTCTATCGGCAAGACGCTGGGTAGCTTTTTGGTATTGGAGCTGGCGACTTTCCAAGTATGCAGCTTGTAACAAGGCTTCTTTTGCATCGGCTGGGATCTGGCCTTGAAGGGTCTTAAACAGAGCTTTAGTTAGATCGGAGTCATCGACCATACTAGGCAGTATCTTGGTGCAGTAGGGCCAACAAGTCTTCTAGCTTGGCTTTTATTTCTGCCGATGAAATTCCTACTGCTTGGAGGAGCTTGCTTCTTTACCTTCATCATCAGAAATATCGATGGCAAAGGAGAATAAGCTGTCTAGGGAGTCCTGTTCCTAAAAAGATGATAAAAATAAGTTATTTGATGGTCAGATGTTAGTGATATAAAAGGTGGAAATCAGATAACTTACTTGCTTCAAAGCTATTTCACGCCTCTGGCTGGTCAATGATGTTGGTACTACAGGTTGATCGGCTAGAGTTGCCGATGGGATGATGTCAGTAGAAAAATTACAAGAATAATTATAATTTGTAAAGATGTATCCATCAGTGATAATTTTGTGATCAGTACGTTACCTTGAGGAGGTGCAGTGCTTGTTTGTTCTGGAGGAACAACCGATGATATGATCAGATCCGCTGGATCGGCAGTGTGCTCAAGCACATCGGCTGGTGCTTCTTATGGCTGAGGTGCTGGTTGAGGAGGAGACGGTGCTTGTTGTGTCTGGATTTCTGGTGAAGATGGGGACGATTCCACGCGAATTGGTGATACTAGACGAGGAGGAGAAGATGGTGCCTTCCTCTGACGCTTTGGTTGCGACTTGGCGCCGTCCTCTTGGCTTGGCTAGGCTGGGGGGCATCGGCACTTGTTTGGGCACTTCTGGTCTTTGCCGATTTGCCAGTTTGCTGTTGAAATAACCAAAGATATTATCAGAAGAGACACAAAAGGATATTGATGAAATTTTGTTAATCAATAAAGTTACCGATGAGGTCCCAGTAGCAGTTGATGTGCCCTAAAAAGATTATGTAAGTAATGGATGAAATCGGTAGAAGCCAAGAAAATTAAGAGTTTACCTTAAAAGCCTGTGCCAGAGTAGCAGCGTCAACCGATGGGGAAGTTTTTGACCGCCTGGTGGTCGTCTTCTTGAAGCGCACATTCTGATGCGCTAGGGCTGCTAGACTCGGCGCGTTATGACCGATCAGAGAGATTGGGCCCGATGGAAGGAGTTCGATCGATTTTCCACTCCTGCTGACTGACGGTGGTGAGTTGTCGACCTGTTCAAAAAAGGAGGGGGTGAGTTACCGATAAGGGTAAAAGCAACAAAAGAACTGAGGTATCGGTTGAAGACTTACAGTGTTATCGGGGATCTTATAGTTGCGGTCGACCATACCGTGGTATTTCAAAGCCGATGTGCAGAACAAGTGTTCTTTCCACTCTTCCCACCACTGCTTGTACATCTGAGTGATGAAAAAGGCTGGGATCCATGCCGATAAATCAATGTCTGACATATCGGCATTCGGCTGAAGCTGAGCTATTCTTATCCACTCAAGTCCGCTGGTTATAATCTCCTTGGCTTCACTACATCGGCATAGCAGAGTCCAATCGACAGCTGCCCAAAAGCCAGTTGACGAGCCAGTGCCGATGGGTTATAAAATTCATAAGTGGGGATGGAATTCTTCCCACTGCCAAAGGTATTCACTGGTATGGCCCTCACAGTGTTAATTGCCATCATTAGGTCATGGTCCTTGTTGAGAGCATCATCAAAAGGGTGAAAAATGAGTGGGAATCTGGTTTCTAGATCTTCATAAGGCATCCATGCCCGCTGATCTTTGGAAAGGCCCTCTGTTGGGTATTTTAAACGCAAACAGAAAAAATCCGCAAGCGCATGGATACCGATGTAGCTTTCACCCGGGAGTATTCCAGAGTATCGATTTTCCACAGAGAACGTGAGTGTACTAATTAAGATTCAAGATCGCCCAAGGATAACTATATAATTATTTTTGGTGGGAAGAGAGGAAGTTTCCTGAGAGTTCTCTAGTTGATCTAAGAATCAAGAATTACTTAAAGATTATCTATATCGGGACATCAGAGCACTAACCACAGAAAGAGATGAGAAGGGGGCTAGGAAGGTCTGACTACGGTCCTACAAACACCGATCCGAACGTGGTGGAATACGTCGACCGTTAGGGCTGTCACTACCCTAAGGCTACCACAGCAATCCGCAGGATTGGGTGCAATTCCAGGTAATTGCAAGACTAAACACCACGTCTAATTTATTAATTAGTACTCTAGCGTTATAAAGACTAGAGCACTTGATGCAAGCGGGAATCCAATAAATAACTTGAATGTAAATAAAAGTAATTAAAGAACTCAGGAATTATGAATTGAAGAACTTGGAGAACGATGAAGAACGAACGAGATGTTGCAAAAGTATAATGTTGAGGAAGATCCGATAGATCCGGCTCCTCCTCCGCTCTCCTCTTCTCTCTCCCTATTTTCTAGATTACAACTAGAACTAACTAGAACTAGATGAACTAGAACTAGATCTAGATGAACTAGAGGTAGAACTAGAAGAACTAGAGGGATCCTCTCTACTTGGATGAAGAATTGAAACCCTAACTTTGATTCTGTAGAAGAGGTATGATCTCCAGGGGCCAGGGGTGTCTGGTTTTATAGTCTCTTCAAGTGAATCTGGGCCGTCGGATCAAACCGACATTGATTGAACGGTTATTGTTGATCCTTTAGGTCGGTGGAGCAATATCCCGAAAGAGAGTCCTGATTGGACTCTGGCTGAGGGCGGGCGCCCAAGAAAGGAGGGCGGGCGCCCTGTCCCTGTGTCCTCTCGGCCTCCGCTTCGGTCCCGTGGCTTCTGGAGTCTTCTAGATGATAGAAAATTGCGCGGCACATTAATATCTCTATGTAAACCCGACGTGTGGGCCTTTCTTCCGTATTTCCTGATAACCCCCTGCAGAAATACACAAACACCAAAACTCGTGGAATTCTATCAGATAAAACCCTAAGTCTAGGTGTTGGTTGCATATAAGTCCTTTTCTATGATTAATTGATGGTTAAATATGAGCATTAAGGACCATCAACAAGCTCCCCCAAGCTTAACCTTTACTCGTCCCTGAGCAAAGCTAAAATCATCAAGAAAATAGGGGTTACTTTTATGCCTTTTACTAAAGGGGTTTTAAGTTATCACTAAGGTCTTAAGTGATTGAAAAACAGAATGATCAAGTCAAGCACTATGTCTCAAGTTCTTCTGTCTTACCTTTGTTCTGGAGTTGTTTGTAAGTTTCCAAAATAAATCTGAGGCATTTGCCTTCTTCTCGAAAGATATATAAGTAGAGCTTTAAAAATTTTAGCATACTTACTTTGCATTTTGCTATGTCAATGCTCGGAGCAAGGGAGAGGAATGTCATACTCCTAGATCAAGACCTTTGACCTTTTTGAAGAGTTTGTCATCTCTTACTGGCATATTGCTTATTAGAGGGACCATGGGCTATCATTTTTTTCCTTTTTTTTTTCTTTTTTTTAGTCTTTTTTTTCAAGTGGGCAGCAAGTACCCCTAATTCTACTGTCGGACACATGTCCATTTTTTTCCACTCAGGTGGGTATCTTTGTACCCCTAATTCTACTTCGGACACTTGTCCATTTTTACCTCTCATCTCACTCTTTTTTTTTCGAATCAAATTTTTGCATAGTCCCATGCCTCTAACGCAATAATACTTCGGAAGAGTGAATCTTTTATATTTTTTAAAAAAAAAGATCTTGATCTTGGGAGCATGATAATTCTCTCAACCAAAACTACAAGAATTAACAATGGCTTGAACAAAGAAAGTATCCACAGTTTTAATATTTATTTCTTATAAGAATCTAGGTATTATGATCTCATATATTTTTTATGAATTTTTAGATTTTCAAAAGATAAAATCTCCAGAACTCTAGCAAAACTTGGAACAAGTTAAATAGTAGCTCAGACCTTCTCATATCATGTTTGTCAATTACCTAGACTTGAATCAAACTTTCTTTTTATTTTATTTAAAACTTAGTATTACATAAAACTATTATATATTACTCAAAACAAAAACTGTGTTTGGTTTCATGGTTATGCATTTTTTTTATTTCCGAATACTAGTAAATAAAACTAAGAAAGAAAAATAATACTTATCTTGATTTATTTTTTTTATTTAGCAAACTAAGCAAAGATATATATAAGCATAAAATCTTTATTTGGGTTTTTATGATTATGCATCTTTTTATTATTTGAGTAAAGTATAAACGTGAGTAGAACACTTAGTTGGATAAATGGGGGTGCTCTCCCCCAAGCTGGATTTTGACATAATTTCTTCTGATGTAGCTAGCAGGTGGCGGAGGTGTATTTGAATGTCGGCAGCACTCTGACAGCGATTAGGATGTCCTTCGTCTGCTAGTCTTCTTTGATCCTTGAATTCTGTGGAGCTCAAATAGACAACAAAGCTTTGTGGAACTAGTTAAGTGTTAGCATAAATATCTAGCCTTTATCATGTTGGGCCTCCTCAATAAATGTTACTCATTACTAGGATCATAATTTTATTTTTATAATTTTATTTTTATAGGACAGGAATATATTTATTTTATTTTTATGCCACCACAGTGAATGTACTTATGGGCATGGGGCTTACTATTTTTAACATTTTTATTTTCTTTTTAAGTTGATATGAACCTGATTAACTAAGCAAACTATTTTAAATAATTGAAAGGGAAAAAGGGATAACTACCAAGTTTAACTCTTACCAAGGCGTTCGGTGTTTTTAAGTCCTCCGAACGGGACTCTCTATTTTCTCAGTTGTCCTGGGATTCGCTGGATGGCGTAGTCAGTGGTTCCGGCGGCGCCTGGTCTTCATGTATAACTATCTTCTCTCTCCACACCTGACACGGTGCTACAGTCTCCTCAGGACAGTTCTGTTCAAGTTGTATGTCTTCAGACCTTACCACTTCTCCTTCATAATCCGCCCATTCGTCCTTGATAATTTGCCTACTCTGGTTGCGGTTGCGTCGTCTTCTTCTTGTCCTGACCTGCTTAGAGTCTTTCAACTATGTAGTTAAGGTTAGTAAAATAGTGGCGTACCTTTTCAGAGGAGAAGTGCATGTGGGCTCCGCCGGTTCCAATGTAGATGATTGCTTTAACGGTGTTGAGGAACGGTCTTCCAAGGATGATGGGTGGATCGTACTCGTCTTCTCCTATGTCAATAACTTCAACCTTCTGAAATGTTTGATCTGCCATCTGGAGCTGGGTGTATGTCGGTTTTAAGGGCATGATTCCCAACAGAAGCTGATAGGTAACTAAGTCGTCCTTTTTGGTCAGGAACGGTGACTTAAATAGATGATCTTGACCTCCTTGAACTGCAGTGACCATCTTAGCTGACTCGGTCCACACTTGCTTGTTCTTGTTCCTCCTGTTGGTCCTCTTCCTTGGTTCATGTCGGGAATGCTCTGAGATTGTGTAGTCTTATTCTTGAAGGAAAATGTCTCATTTCTCCCTTTGATGTAGAAACTGATCTTGGCAGCACTAGCGTAGATGACAGCTCCCGAGGTGTTCAGGAATGGCCTCCCTAAGATGGGTGCCCTCTCATCAGTATCAGTCTCTATCACCACGAAGTTTGCTGGGGCGTACAAGGTACCAACTCGAACGCAGAGGTTCTTCAATATTCCCTTTGGGAAACTTAGTGTCTGATCTGCAGGCTTGGGCATTATGTTGACGCTGGAGCCAAAGTCGCAGAGTGCTTCTAGGAAGTCCACCATGCCGATGGAGATCGGGATGACGGGGCATCCTGGGTTGTCTCTCTTGACCGGCAGAAGGTCAGTAATTACTTCCACTACGGGGTTACTCCAGTAGTTACGTCCTCAAGCATCTCAGGGCAGTGATTGCCTGAGTGTCTAGTATCTCCAGTGTGTTTGTGCTCCTAGATCTAGGTTCTTCACTTGGTGGAGTCTGGGAGTTGTAAAACTCCTTCATATTTTGTTTGAAGTATACCTGCTCATAAAGACAAGGCAGAGATCAAGTGCCTGGGCCCTGTTGGTCGAAAACACCAACAGAACCAAAAGTGTATTTGTTCTTCTCTAACCTTAAGCATAGTGAGCAAGACAAAGTTGAAGGATAATAAGATCATGAGTGTAGCATTTAAAGCATTTGTCAGATCAGATCGCTCAACCTAATGGAAAAATAATCTATCTATATTTATGTTGTTTTGTTTTTTTATAAAATATATCTTCCAAAGATTGAGTGTGCAACATTTTAGCTCATATGATTAGGAGTGTGGGATCACAAAGGTGGAATGACTAAACATATTGAATCGACTGGGTTGGTTAATCTAGATTTGTAAACCATACATGTTTGTCTCTTTTATTCATGTGAACGCCAGAACCAAGGAGAAGCTTATAAAAGTGATAGTCAAGTACCTTAAGATGTTACCTTACTTGAAGAGTGATGGTACGGTATCTCCTTGTGGAAGCTTTCCTTTCTTAGCGGTTGTGCATCGTGTTTGTAGCACCCTCCATGGATCATCTCTTGTGAGCTATGCCTTCCTTGTGTAAATTGTTAAACTTCATGTGCCTCTCTCTTTGTCAAAAATGTGAGTGTATCTCAGGACTTCCCAGGTCGATAGTGAAAGTTTTCCTGTAGGGGTTAGTCCAACAAAATATCCCATATCTACTATAGCATACTATCGGCTCAAAAATCAACCTAGACACCATGTCTAATTTGATTCAGGAGGGATTTTTTAACCTAAGCACCATGCTTAATTTAAAACCAATTGGAAGTAAGATCATCATTCCTAAACTAAGCACCAAGCTCAATTAAGAGATAAATGAAACTACTCCAAACCTAGACATATACTAAAGCAAATAAAGGTAGCATGAGAG